>NC_052159.1:8587550-8887550 GCF_902713615.1 Scyliorhinus canicula
ACTACCATCTTGGAGAAGAAACTCCTCCTCATCGCTGCCTCAAATGGGCGACCTCTTAGTCTGAGATTCTGCCCTCTGGTCCTGGGCTCTCCCACAAGAAGACACATCCTCTCAGTATCTATTCTGTCAAACCCTTTGATGGACATTAGAAAATAAACTCAGCTGATCAGACAATGAAGAGTTTTCAGGATTAACTTGTTCAAAATAATAAAAATGTTCGAACGGTGAGGTATATGGCGCTTATATCCTCCGATTATGGAGTCGACAAGAAAATGGGAATAATATTAAAATTAGAGGTCGGCCATTGAGGGGTGATGTCAGGTAGCACTTTGCACAACCTATGAGGTGCTGATTGTGGTTCATCATTTAGCATTATTCATCTGTGAGACAGAAGCTTCTGATTCAATTTCCACTTCAATGAGAATGCCTGGGACAGCTTCCCTGCTTTTCTTCAAACAATGCTGTGAAATCGTTTAGGCCTCATAGGGAGACAGCAAAGGGAATGGGACCGACTGGGTTGCTATACAGAGGGGTGAGCATGGACTCAATGGGCTGAATGTTGTCCTTCGGTGCCTGAATGACTCCAAGACACAAGGACAGTAGAGACAATTTTGACAAAGGTCATCTGTACTCGAAACTGTCATAATATACACATCAGTATATAATGGTGCAGACACACACGGACTGACACACAGCAAGACCAATCAACACACACAACACAGCCAATCACCAGTTAGGGCACGCTCACTATAAAGCCAGAGGGCACTAGTTTTCCCGCTCATTTGGGATGCAGCCTCTGAGACAGCCAGAGCCCGTAATCAATAGTACGAGCATCTACCATGTGCGAGCAGTATAGGCTGGTCAGGTTAAGCATAGGTCTTCAGGCAATCTAACATAGTGTCGACCCACAGTGCAAGTATGTTTAACAGCTCATAGTTAAATAAAATAGAGTTGTACTTCTACAAGCGTCGGTAGCCTGTCTATGTTACTGCTAAGGTAAACGCAGTCTTCACAGATCCAGAGTACCCAACACATCAGAACCATTAGCTCTTTTCTCTCCCTTCAGATGCTGCCAGACCTGCTGAGATTTTCCACCATTTTCTCTTTTGGTTTCAGATTCCAGCATCTGCAGTAATTTGCTTTGACCCAATAGGACAGTGGGACTCTGAAATGCTCTCTGTCAGAATGGCTGTGGACAAAGAGGACGATTAGAACTGATAATTGACTCAGGATTGCATTCTCCACCCACCCCACCCATACCAACACCCGCCTCTTCCAGACTCCAGCTCCCACTGGTCGGGCTGCGAACCTTTGGCAACGTAACTCTCGCACTCCCCAGCTCTCCACGGCCCCCGGAGCTGCTTTTCCAAATCAGTCAGTAGTGTGTGAAAACCGTCAACAGAAAGAAGTGACCGACCGGCTTAGCAGCCAGCAACACTGGAAATCACACAACCTTCCTGGCACCATTAGCTATCAGTGCCCTGATTAGGTTGTGTTTGCTTTCAGATAGAACACCAGATATCCCTGGCTGGATCTCTCAACTAGCCATCCGACCGGATTATTTGAAGAGTTTGTTTCAATAATTGTTGAAATAAATCTGTGCTTACAAGTTGTTAGCAGCCTGGCTGATTTAACACCCCCCCCCCACCACCCACCAAGATTGCTCAAGGATTCTGAATCACTCAGAGGTGAGGGTTCACGGGCGATTAACCCATGCATCATGCAGGAAAATATCCCAAGGCACTTTAACAAGAATGTAAATCAGAATGAATTTGACACAGAATTGCGTCAGCAGATATTACAGCACATACAGAGAGCTATCTTCTTTGGAACTTTCTTCAAGGCAGCAGAGGGAGGGTGAGATGGGGAGGACCGTTGCTTCAGGCCGAGGCAAAGGGAGGCAGCCATCACTGATGGCGCAACAGGATTCAGGGGTGCACACGGGACCAGAACTGGAGGAACCCATTGTTGGAGGGATGCCGCGTTGGTGGAGGCTACACAGATGAGGAGGAGCAAGGCCGAGGAAGGATAGGAATTTTAAAATGGAGGCATTGGCCAGATGTGGTCAATGTAGTTTTGTGCTGTCAACTAGAGCTTGGCTTTCCAAAGCCTGACATGCAGAGAGCGGAGCCAGCCATTTTGCTCATTGTTTGCGGGAGCTTGCAATGCACAAACCGGCTCTGGAATTTCCTACATTACTCTTCAAAAAGACCTTCCCATGGCGTTGGGACATCCTGCGGTCTGGAAAAGCACTCGCTGAATGCAAAGCGCAAGGAACAATGGGCCGAATGGCCTCCTTGTGAGTTGAAGATCTGAAATTTAATCTTAATTTTTTTTTGAGAAGCATAGTTTAAATCAGAAACAAGTTCTCGCCCACAGCTGGCAGCCGCTCCTCTCTCGCTCTCTCCATCCAGCTGCCAATGCATCAACATAAAGAGAATAGTTTGATGTTTCTCTTCCCCAAGTAAACATTCCATACCCTGCTTTCTCTGAATCTCGGTTCACAACCGTGCAGGATGGCAAAACACTAACATTGCAAACATTTTTTGATATCAAAGGATTGAGAGGGAGGAAATATAGGGGAATTAAAAATTATTCAGACATACCCCACCTCTATTACTTAAAGGGCCCTGGAAGAAGTCTTACAACACCAGGTTAAAGTCCAACAGGTTTGTTTCAAACACTAGCTTTCGGAGCACTGCTCCTTCCTCAGGCTAAGGTTAAAGGGCCCTGTCACAGAGTGAGATTCAGCTACAAGCGCAAATTGTGAAACTCTGATGATACAGGCCAGGCCTTAGTCACAATCAGAACAGAGTTCGTGGACAATCAGAGTTTGCACCATCCTGTTCCAGGATAAATATTGATGGAGCTTTCATCCCTCACCCCCTTTTGCTTTACAAAGAGTTAAGGCAGATCAGAGTCACAGAACAGAACGAGGGCCTGGGGTTATAATAGGGAGGGAGTGAGCGAGAGAGTGAGAGACTGAGAGAGAGAGAGAGAGAGAGAGAGAGAAACCAAACAAACACAGCAGAGAATCATAGAAACACAAAATTTACAGTGCAGGAGGAAAACATTCGGCCCATTAGGTCTGCACCGGCCCTTCGAAAGAACACCCACTTAAACCCTCTCCTCCATCCTATCCCCGTAACCCAGTAATGCCACATAACATTTTTGGACACTTCAGGGCAATTGATCGTGGTCAATCCACCTAACCTGCACATCTTTGGACTGTGGGAGGAAACCAGAGCACCCGGAGGAAACCCATGCAGACACGGGGAGAACGTGCAGAATCCGCACAGACGGTGACCCAAGCCGGGAATTGAACCTGGGACCTGCAGCTGTGAAGCAACAGTGCTAATCATTGTGTGAAATGAGAGCAACGCAGAGAAATAAAAGCTGGAGGAAAAAAATCATTTGAGACACGAGAAAAGAGGGAATGAGAGAAAAGAGGGAATGAGAGAAAAGGAACGAGTGAGAGAGAGAGAGAGAGAGAGAGAGAGGCGATTGCCTCTCAATATAGCCAGTTTGTGGGTTGTCTGTTAGTTATACTTGGGGACATACTGGCAGTTCCAGTAAGGTTGCAATCATGAGAGTTACACCTCTATGTCCAAGGAACATATTTTAACAAATACTTTGAAGTGAGTCAGAACAGCTCTTGTCACTGACCCAAGACATTACGGATTGTCAGTGCTCGTCAGAAGCATGGCCAACATCCCGGCTGAAGTCAAGGCCTCAAATGAGGCAAAGTCCACTTTACTGATTAGTGAAGCAGGGGAAGGAATGTTACTGCCCAGCTCATCCACCGAGGACAGGTTTCATTTCCAAAGTATTCCTCTGAACGTGGAGTCAGGAATTTCCAACTCTTCACACCGCTCGACACTCTCAGATTCTTTGCAATCAGAGGCCTGACCTCAACTCGTTCAATTTGGTGACCCCTGTAATTCAGTGAGTAGCCCCTTTCACCCCAGGAGTTCAAAAGGTCATAGATTAAAATCCCAATCCGGTCAATCAAGTACCAAATCTAGTCTGGGACTCCAGTACGGTGCCAGAGTGCTGCGCAGTCGGACGTGCCACCTTTTGGTGAGACTATGGCTCCATTTTACCTTTCGTGCGGATGCAAAAGATCCCACAGCAGCAGCGGAAGGAAAGCAGGGTAATCTCCCCAGGACCACATCCCTCGATGGTACTCGATCACGCAAACTTCTGTCTCAAAGGCAAGAAAGCATTACCCACTGAGCAACAATGACATCTCAAATCTTCAGGCAATGGATTCATCGTCCAGTCCACGCACTCCCCGATTCTGCAAAGCCGGCCCACGAGTCAAGAGAGAGATTTCCTCCACACCACGGAAAGCATCACAGCCTGGTATGGCAACTGCTCGGCCCAGGACCGCAATAAACTTCAGACAGTCGTAAACACAGCCCAATCCATCACATGAACCTGCCTCCCATCTGATGTGTTGGGTAAGCTGGGTCTGCGAGGACTGCGTTTACTGCAGCAGTGAGAGAGACAGGCTTCCAACACTTGGAGAAATGCAACTCGATTTTATTGAACTCTTAACCATCATACATACTTTAACTGTGGCATGACACTATGCTGACTTGACTGGAGACCTGAGGCTAACCTGACCAGACTGTCTGACTACCACATGGTGTGTGTTCTAGTTGCTGCTCACGAGCTCTGACTGTCTCAGAGGCTGGATCCCGAGAGAGCGGGAAAACTAGTGCCCTCTGACTTTACAGTGGCCGTGTCCTGTCTGGTGATTGGCTGCTGTGTTCTGTGTGTTCACTGGTCATCCTGTGTGTCAATCACTACCTGTCTGCACTCCATCATATACCTGGATGTATATTATGACACCATCTACACCTCCCGCTGCCTGGGGAAAGCGGGCAGCATAATCAAGGATATCTCCCACCCGGCTTACTCACTCTTCCAACATCTTCCATCGGGCAGGAGATACAAAAGTCTGAGAACACGCACGAACAGATTCCCAAACAGCTTCTTCCCCGCTGTTACCAGACTCCTAAACGACCCTGTTATGGACTGACCTCATTAACACTACACCCTGTATGCTTCACCCAATGCCAGTGCTTATGTAGTTACGTTGTATAACCGTGTTGCCCTATTCTGTATTTTCTTTTATTCCCTTTTCTTCCCATGTACTTAATGATCTGTTGAGCTGCTCGCAGAAAAATACTTTTCACTGTATCTCGGTACAAGTGACAAACAAAATCTAATCGAAATCCAACGCACAGTGGCAGCTCTGTGCACCTTGCACAAGATACACTGCAGCAACATGGCAAGGCTCCATTAACAACACCCTCCAAACCCTCGACAACACCTTCCACCGAGAAGAACAAGGGCATCTCCCCTCCGAGCCACTCGTCATCCGGACTTGGAATTATAACGCCGTTCCTTCACTGTCACTGGGCTGCTTAAACAATTAGAGGGGAGACAACAAGGAGTGGAACCTGCATTTATATAGCACCTTCGATGCAGCAAATCTTTCCAAAAAGTGTTTCAAAGGAGCAATTACAAATCAGAAAGCTGGCAAAATGCCACTTGAAGTGGGCAACATGGGTGGCACAGTGGTTAGCACTGCTGGCTCACAGCTCTAGGGACCCAGGTTCAATTCCGGCCTTGGGTCACTGTCTGTGCGGAGTCTGCACGTTCTCCCCCGTGTCTGCGTGGGTTTCCTCCGGGTGCTCCAGTTTCCTCCCACTGTCCAAAGATGTGCAGGTTAGGTGGATTGGCCATGATAAATTGCCACTTTGTGTCCAAAAGGTTAGGTGGGGTTACGGGGATTGGGTGGAGGTGTGGGCTTAAGTACGGTGCTCTTTCCAAAGGCTGGTGCAGACTCGATGGGCCGAATGGCCTCCTTCTGCACTGTAAATTCAATGATTCTATGTTATTCGGACAGGTGGCCGAAATCCCAGCGATTAGGACTATGGCAGCTAACGGTACAGGGTGGACTGAAGCAGTGGCGACCTACACAGGAGGCCGGAATTGGAGGACTTCAGAAAGCTGGCGAGATCGGAGGGCTGAGGAAGGATAAAAAGATTGGGAGGGAATGAGGCCACAGCAGCGATTTGGAGAGAAGCGCTGATCATTTCTGATCGTCAAGTCTGGAAGACAATATTCCTTCTCATTGCACTTTTCATCAGAGCAAATGTTGTAAGTGTATTAATCTGAGCACTGTGATATGTCGCACTGTGAAGTCAGGGCAGTGGAGTGCTCAAGGAGGAAGGAGGGTGGTGGGCAGTGTCATAATATACACACAAGTATATGATGGTGCATAGACACACACTGACTGACACACTGAAAGACCAATCAACACACAGAACACAGCAGCCAATCACCAGACAGGGCACGCTCACGATAAAGCCACTAAAGCACTAGTTTTCCCGCTCATTTGGGATGCAGCCTCTGAGACAGCCAGAGCCCGTAATCAATAGTACGAACATCTACCATGTGCGAACAGTAGAGTCTGGTCAGGTTAGCCATAGGTCTTCAGTCAACCTAACATAGTGTCGACCCACAGTGCAAGTATGTTTAACAGCTCATAGTTAAATAAAATAGAGTTGTACTTCTACAAGTGTTGGTAGCCTGTCTCTCTCACTGCTCTGGTAAACGCAGTCCTCGCAGACCCAGCATACCCAACACATCAGGCAGGACACTCAGCTTCTACAGGAGGTGTTGGAAATAGCATGTGTGTTGTTGGACCACATTGCTGTGTAAAAGTACCACGCAAATCTGTCGAAATCTCAGACAGGCTGAACACACTGACTTTCACGTTTCAGTAACTACCTCACTGATACGAGGACGGTGTTGAGGGGAGAGAGGTTCACAGTTGGCACACAATTAGCCAAGCCGATATCCACCTGTTCAAGATTCAGTCCAATTCTTGGCAAAACAATTTCTCCTTCCCGGAGATGCATGCTCAATATTAAACCTCCCACTCTGATTTTCAAATTTTCCCCCTCCCCCTCACAACATCGGTCCTTCCTCCAGTACCTACAACCTTCTCAAATTCACTCCACTTTTCTCCTTGTTAAAAAAATATTTTTATTGAAAGCTTTTTCATGATCACAAAATGACAAATAATATAAAACAGATGTGTCAAGTTACAATGGGGGGGAAAAAAACACAATTAACAATTAAGAACGCATCTTAACTCCCCACGTGAAACTAAAACCCTCTTAAACTGATGGTGACAAACTCTTACAAAAAAGGAAAGGAATAGCTGCCACCTTCAGTAGAATTTGCTCCTCCTTTTAAAGTCCCTCCTTAAAATCTTCATCATCAGGGCAGCACGGTGGCACAGTGGTTAGCATTGCTGCCTACGGCGCTGAGGACCCGGGTTCGAATCCCGGCCCTGGGTCACTGTCCGTATGGAGTTTGCACATTCTCCCCGTGTCTGCGTGGGTTTCACCCCCACAACCCAAAAGATGTGCAGGGTAGGTGGATTGGCCATGCTAAATTGCCCCTTAATTGGAAAAAATAATTGGGTACTCTAAATTTAAAAAAAAAAAATCTTCATCATCAGCTAGCTTTTGGCCACTTCTCACACGTGACCATTGTCAACAATTTCTTTGCTGACACTCCGTCAAGGAACATGGTAGCATTGTATGATATGAAATGGCTGCTGGCATTTCAAAGACATCTCGGAGTGTACCTGGAATTTGGTGTTCAGCTGTTGACCTTGCTGTTCGGTTTTCTTCCCTTCCTGCTCAAAATTCTCTCCTGAAGGCCAGACTCTCGCTACAGTACTGGTTCCACAAACATCTGTTGCCATCTGATATCTCAATTGGCCCGCCATTCTTTACATTGTCTGAGTCAGTGCTGTGAATTACACGGTGATCGCTGTCAAGTACTTTGAGTATCCTGGGGATGTGAAAGATCCAAGACAGCAAACTCCGGGAGTCGAATCCCCGGGGATCCAAGCAGAGCATCCTGATGTCTGCAGAGGCCTCACATCCACATGAATGTGTCTCAAGATAACATTAAATAAAATCAGAAAATGCTGGGAAAACCCAGTGGGTCTGGCAACAGCTGTGGAGAGAGAAGAGTTAACGTTTCAAGTCCGCACGATTCTTCTTTGGAGCATGCAAATTTCAGGAAAAGTACCCCAAGTTCAATCTGAATAAATGAAAAAAAAAAGAGAAATGAAAATCGCTTATTGTCACAAGTAGGCTTCAAATGAAGTAACTGTGAAAAGCCCCTAGTCGCCACATTCTGGCACCTGTTCGGGGAGGCCGGTACGGGAATTGAACCGTGCTGCTGACCTGCCTTGGTCTGCTTTAAAAGCCAACTATTTAGCCCTGTGCTTTCGTATTGGATTTGATGTGAACTCTGTTGCTCTCGGGCAGCACGGTGGCGCAGTGGGTAGCATTGCAGTCTCATGGCGCTGAGGTCCAAGGTTCGATCCCGGCTCTGGGTCACTGTCCGTGTGGAGTTTGCACATTCTCCCCGTGTTTGCGTGGGTTTCGCCCCCACAACCCAAAAGGTGTGCATGGTAGGTGGATTGGGCATGCTAAATTGCCCCTTAATTGGAAAAAATGAATTGGGTACTATAAATTTATATTTTAAAAAAACCTCTGTTGCTCTCTCCACAGATGCTGTCTGACCTGCTGAGTATTTCCAGCTCTTTTCTGCTTCGATTTCTGATTTCCAGCATCTGCAGTATATCTAAGTAACCGGATATGTCCAGAGTGTGTCAGAAAGAGCAGATTCAAATGCCAAACAGGAACACAGGGAAGCCGCAAATGCGCAGAAAAGGTCTTGATTCAGTTTGTTCACACCTTTCAACAGCCGGACCGACCTTGTTAAACGATGGGTTCGCAGATGGAAACCTTCTCTGCGTGGGCTACCTTGAACCAGATTAGCCGAGACTTCTCAACGTCAGGATACGCAACCGTTCCCTCCCTCTTCCTTATTGGGGAGAATGCCTGCTTGTGTTTCTTAATGTATTTTATTCTAAACATAATCAGTAACATCAGCCCAAGATAAACCTGGGCGGGATTCTGTGATCCTGAGGCTAAGTGTTGAGGCCGTCGGAAACGTTGTTGTGTTTCTCAACGGCGTCAACACGGCCTCAGGATCAGCAATTCTGGCCCCTACGGGGGGCCAGCACGGCGCTGGAGCGGTTCACGCTGCTCCAGCTGCTGATCCCGGCCTCAACTGGGCAGCACGGGATCCGCGCATGCACAGTGGCACCGGCGCCAACGCGCACATGCGCAGTGGCTTCCTTCAACGCGCCGGCCCCAACGCAACATGGCGCAGGGCTACAGGGGCCAGCGCGGAGGAAAGGAGGCCCCAAGCCAG
The DNA here is from genome assembly GCF_902713615.1 of Scyliorhinus canicula. Lineage (NCBI taxonomy): Eukaryota > Metazoa > Chordata > Chondrichthyes > Carcharhiniformes > Scyliorhinidae > Scyliorhinus > Scyliorhinus canicula. The sequence goes on from NC_052159.1 coordinate 8,596,875, forward strand.
AGAGACCGGCCCGTCGATCGGTGGGCCCCGATCGCGGGCCAGGCCACATCGGAGCCCCCCCCCCACACCCCGGCCCCCCCCCCCCCCCCACCCACCCGAGAATCGGCGGGCCGGCTGCGTAGAGCGGCCCCCAACCGGCACCACGCCAACCACGCGGAGAATCGCGTGACGCCGTCGGGGTGGCGTGGCCCGGTCGCAGGTATTCCCCGGCCCGGCCCGAGAGAATCCCACCCCTGATTCACACAGTTTGTCAATTTTCCCCCTTTTTCTCCACCAAACTATCCAAACATCCCGTCCCCCGTCCCTTCCCCCCCCTTCACCACCACCCCACCCCACCGGTGACAAATAGATCTTCAAGACCTCCAACGGTACATAACCCACTCTTCTGACCCCACCCCCCTTCCAACGCCAAGAGTGAACTTGATCTTCTCCAGTCTTGAAGCTTCATACAAATCCCCCAACCATGCCGAAGCGCCCAGCGACGCTGCTGACCTCCAACCCAGTAAATTGGCCATCGGGAAATCTGCATCGGCCCCCTCCCCCTCCAGCAAATCCCAAAATCTCCAACGGGCACGGCAGCATCCGCACCCTAACTATCTCCGACAGGATCTCGAACACCACTGCCCAGAAACCTCCCAACATTGTGCACCCCCAGAACCACAGCTCACTGGCCCCCTCCCACATCTCCCGGATACATCCTCCACCTCCGCGAGAAACCCTCTCGCACGAACCAGAGTTAAATGCCTGCTTGCTGAACTGTTCCAAGGATATTCGCCTTGTGTTCATAATAGTGAACAAATCTGATGCTGGAGTCTCCCATTGCATTGCCATTGCTGCACCGGGTCACGGTTTTCCAGTTGCTGAATCAACTACACCTTCTCGGGCAGCACGGTGGCGCAGTGGTTAGCACTGCAGCCCATAGCGCTTAGGTCCCAGGTTCGATCCCGGCCCTGGGTCACTGTCCGTGTGGAGTTTGCACATTCTCCCAGTGTTTGCGTGGGTTTCACCCCCACAATCCAAAGATGTGCAGGTTAGATGGATTGGCCACACTAAATTGCCCCTTAATTGGAAAAAATAAATTGGGCACTCTAAATTTATTTTTAAAGAACACCTTCTCCCCAATCGGCAATACTTGAACATTCTCACCTATTTAGCCTCACTTGCCGGTTTTGCATGTTCTTTCATAGGGAGATCCCGAGATCAAACGATCCCTTGCCCAGCACCCCATGGTTTGAGCTGGTGTGGTCTACCTTTCGTCGGATTGGTTGGCACACTCAGATGACAAGCGCGGCTTGCCTGCACCGACACATTCACTGACTCGCAGGAGTCTCACTCTCTGGGTGTTGACCCCGGGGGAGCGAGACACCGCTGGCTAGTACCTTTGCTGTCCCGCAGTGTGCCAGTCAGATGTACAACGCATCCTGTGGTCCATCAGGGATGAAAATCGCCACCCTCTCAGTCTAGATAAGATTGGTGGGCAGACCATCAACGGAGCAAAGCTTCCTCGTTTCTTTCAGGGTGAAGTGCTGCTGGATGCCGCTTTGCCTCTCAAGGGAATTATTTAATCAAACAAACACAGTGAAACCCATGGATGAAGGCTCATCTATCGGTGCCAATTAATTATTTAGGATTTCTGAGCCAGTTCCTCCCTTGAATTACTTCAGAAGGGAAGGTGTTTGGCGCAGTTCATATTCTTTGTAAATAATGTATCTCCAAGTTACTTGACCCCTGTGTCATACATTGGTTTTCTGCTGCTACCTGTTTAAGTATTGTGTGATCATTCTTCCACTCACTCACTGCCAGACATACCTTCAACCCTGGGCCGAGATTCTCCCATTCGGCGGCAGAGTGTCCACGCCATCGGAAACCCCGTTGTGTTTCACGACGGTGTGAATGGGCCGCTGGGAGTACCGATTCCGGCCCCAACAGGGGGCCAGCACAGCGTTGGAGCGGTTCACGCTGCTCCAGCCTCCCATCCCAGCGCAAACGGTGCGCCGCGGGATCCGCACAGTGGCACCAGCGTCAACGAGGACATGTGCAGTGGCCTCCTCAATGTGCCGGCCCCGACGCAACATGGCGCAGGGGTTATGGGGCCGGCGCGTAAGAAAACAGGCCCGGGGAGCGAGAGGCCGGCCCGCCATTCGGTGGGCCCTGATCCCGGGCCAGGCCCCATCGGAGGCTCCCCCCCCCCCGACCCGGGTTGGAGCCCCCCTCCCCCCCTTCCTCCCACAGGCCGCCCCCCCCCAACCCCGACCCTGCGCAGAGTTCCCACCGGCTGCGACCAGGTGTGGATGGTGCCGATGGGACTCTGCCTTTTTAGAGCGGCCGCTTGGCCCATCCGGGCCGGAGAATCGGCAGCCCATGACCGGCGCCGCGCCAAACGCACCGGCGCCAATTCTCTGCTGCGGAGAATCGCGTGCCAGTATCGGGGCGACGTGGCGCGGTTGCAGGGATTCTCCGGCCCGGCGCTGGGAGAATCCCGCCCCTCATCTTCCACCCTCCCTAAATTCCAGCTCACCCAAAGCCCTCTGCCTGTATCTTAACTTTCACTAAGTCGCAGCTGTTTACTAGCCCAGGGTGGCTACCAATCCCACCATACCTCCATTTTAACCCTAATTTTTGAAACCACCCACATTGAACCTCCTCCAGCGCAGCATCCCTCCAAGGTCTCAGCACTCTTAACTCTTGCGCATTTTCCAATTTTAATCATCCCATCTGTTATGGGCCAGGCTTCAGAAAACTCCAAAGTATATCATGGAGTTCACCTGACCGGCAACTGTTTATCGATTTTGGTTACGAGGCACAAGGGCCTACCTTTCAGATATTATTCAACAGAGGCCCTGAGCACTTTAAAATCAAAAACAAAGTTTATTCTACGAATTTAGTTCACATTTTTATAAACACACACAGTAAGCATTTTTATCAACTCCAAAACATAAATACCCCACACAGCTACAGTACTCTATGTATAACCCTTAATAAATTCCCCCCTTTAACTGTTCCAATTTAATAACAAGATCCCATAAACCAGATAACCCTTTTGCAAAGGTGTGGCCCAGCCCACAGCACTCAAGACCTGGTATGGATGCTCTTGTGTCTTTTCCAAAACTGCACATTTGAATTCCTTCCAGAAAGCAATTATTTATTTTCAAGGTATCAAGCAGTCTGGAAACAGCTTTGAAATGAAGACAGAGAGGCAGGCCAAGATACTTCATGTTCTGAGTACAGCAGCCAAATGTGAAAAGCGAAAGCAAAAAACTCAAGACCCACCAAAATAGCTCCGAACCAAAGCGAAAGTAAAACCAACTCCCACAGCCACAGCCCCGCTCCACCCACACAATGACATCACTGAAGCCATGTGATAAGACAAAAACATTTCTGAAAGGGACACTCCCGTGCCACATTGGTGGCCATGCCTCCATCTCCCCTCAATTGGAAAAAATGAATTGGGTACTCAATAATCTTTATTATTGTCACAAGCAGGCTTACATTAACACTGCACACTGCAATGAAGTTACTGAGAAAATCGCCAAGTCGCTACACTCCGGTGCCCGTTTGATTACACAGAGAATTCAGAATGTGCAATTCACCCAACAGCACGTCTTTCAGGACTCGTGGGAGGAATCGCAAGCGTCCGGAGGAAACCCACGCAGACACGGGGTGAAAATGTAGACTCCACAGACAGAGACCCAAGCCGGGAATCGAACCTTGGACCCTGGCGCTGTGAAGCAACATTGCTAACCACTGTGCTGCCGTGCCAGTACAGGAGGCAGGCATTCGGCCCGTCACAACCATGCAACCTCTCCACAAGAGTAAATGAGCTAATCGCACATCCCCATCTTTTTTCCTGGTAATTATCCAATTTCTTTTTGAAAACCGTGATTGGATTTGCCTCCACCATGCCCTCAGGTAGCACATTCTAGATCTCAAACCACTCTCTGAATAAAACTAGTCACCTTTGATTCTTTTCCAAATGATCTTAAATCTGTGCCTCTGGTTCTCATGCCTTCCACCAATGGGAACAGTTTCTCCCCGTCTGCTCTGTCCAGGTGCCTCGTGATTTTGAACACCTCTATCAAACCTCCTCTCCAAGGAAACTATTCCCAGCCTCTCCAATCTCTCTGCCTGCCTGAAACACCTCATTCCTGGTATCGGTTTTGTCATTCTGCACTCTCTCCAGTGAATTCATATCCTCAGAAAGTGCAGCTCCCAGAACTGGACGCAATCCCCTAGTTGAGGCTGAACAGGTGTTTTGTAAAGGTTCACTATACGCTCTATTCTTTTGCACTCTATGCCACTCTGCTGAAATCCCCGGATCTCAAACACATTTAAAAACATTTTCTCAACCTGCCCCGCCATCTTCTATGAAATGTACACATGGACCCCCAGGACCCTGTGCATTTTCTGGGCTGGTTTAGCACAGTGGGCTAATCAGCTGGCTTGTAATGCAGTACAATGCCAGCAGCGTGGATTCCATTCCCATACCGGCCTCCCCGAACAGGCGCTGGAATGTGGCGACTAGGGGCTTTTCACAGCAACTTCATTTGAAGCCGACTTGTGACAATTAGCGATTATTATTATTTGCACCCCGTCTAGAGTGGAGCCCTTTCTTTTATATTGCGCCTCCTCATTCCTTCTACCAAAAAAAACAACAAACATCACTTCATATTCCTTTACTGTTGATCTGGGACGGTGTGTGAATTGAGCTACCTTTGTTACTTGCCACACATTGCGATGTTAGTTTCTGGATCTAGCACCGACACTGGTTTCCCAATAGCGCCAGGAGGTAAACAAACCATCACGCGCAAGATCAAGATTCACAGAGAAGGGTGTCGGCGAGTTTGAAAATTTCAACTTCACGATCGTACAGGTCCAGCTTTAGACATGAAGAGGCCAGAGGTCAGGGATACAAGAGGATAACTAGCGTCACAGACTCTCGGCAGTTGTGGCAAGGCCTAAACAACATAAAGGGCTACAAAGCAAAGCCGAGCAGTATCTCCAGCAGCAGCGCACCCCTTCCCGATGAACTCAATGCATTCTATGCTCGGTTCGAGCAGGTAACCATCAATCCTCTGTTGAGTGTCCCAGCAGTCCCGGATACACCCATGCCCACCGTCACAGCTTCCGAAGTCAGATCAGCCTTCTTGAAAGTGAATCCTCGGAAGGAGACGGGTCCGGGCAGGATCCCTGGTCGTCCACTCAGAGCCTGCACGGGTCAGCTGGCAGATGTGTTCGCAGACATCTTTAACCTCTCCCTCCTCCAAAACTCTGTCCTGGTCCACTCACGTTGACGCTACCACCAAGAAAGCACAACAGCGCCTTTACTTCCTCAGGAAACTAAGGAAATTCGGCATGTCCACACTGACTCTTACCAACTTCAGAGAGTTGTGAACACAGCTCAGTCCATCACACGGACCTGCCTCCCATCCGTTGAATATCTCCACCTCCCGCTGCCTGGGGAAAGTGGGCAGCATAATCCAAGATCCCTCTCACCCGAGTTACTCACTCTTCCAACTTCTTCCATCGGGCAGGAGATACAGAAGTCTGAGAACACGCACAAACAGACTCAAAAACAGCTTCTTCCCCGCTGTTACCAGACTCCTAAATGACCCTCTTATGGACTGACCTGATTAATACCACACTCCTGTATACTTCACCCGATGGCGGTGTCTATGTATTTACATTGTGTACCGTGTGTTGCCCTATTATGTATTTTCTTTTCATGTACTTAATGATCTGTTGAGCTGCTCGCAGAAAAATACTTTTCACTGTACCTCAGTACACGCAACAATAAACAAATGCAACCCAATCCAGGGCAGAACAATGGCAGAAAAAAATCCTCAATTCTCAGATCCTGGGAAACAAATTTTGTTTTCTTTGTTCGGAGGGTGGAGGCACCCCCCGGTCCCATTGGAAAGGTGGCATCTCTGGCAGCGCAGCCCTCCCTCAGGAGTGAAAACCCGGACCTTGTGCTAAAGTCTCGGAACGGAGATTTGAACCCATGTACTGCCCACTGATGCCTGACTTTGCTGCAATTGCCCCATGGAGATTGCAAAGAGCTGTAATCTCAATATATTTCCATTTCGAACATGCATAAATATTTAATATCGACTGATGAGAGGCGGCCAGGCCAGTTTTAATTAGCTTCACGACAACAGGCATCCGGTCTGAAATAAAAATAAACTCTGTGCCTGGCGTCAATCTCTATTGATGGCCAACCTGTTAAGAGGATTCTGGCCTTTGTTACTGAACACTGGCTAGCACTCTGACTCGCCAACCTCATCCTGTGCTTGCTGACGTACATCGGCTCCCAGTTCAGCAATATCTTTGCAATGCGAATTTTAAAATTCTTATCCTTGTTTTTACAATGGCATTGTGCCTCCCTATTCCTGTAACCTGCTCCCGAGCCACAGTCCTCCATCATAATGACTCCCTCCCACAGTCCAAAGATGTGCGGGTTAGGTGGATTGGGCAGGCTAACTTGCCCGTAGTGTCCTAAAAAAGTAAGGTTAAGGGCGGGGGGGTTGTTGGGTTACGGGTATAGGGCGGATACGTGGGTTTGAGTAGGGTGATCATTGCTCGGCACAACATCGAGGGCTGAAGGGCCTGTTCTGTGCTGTTCTATGTTCTATGTTCTTCTTGAGCATTCTCCATTTTTATTACTTCACCATTGACGGGCCTGCCCTCAACTGCCCTGACCCTGAAATCTCCTCCTTGGACCTCTCTGCTGCCAGCTGCCCCATGCCCTCTTTTTGCTCTTTGAGAAGCTCCTCACCTCACCTGATGAAGCACATTGTCAAGTTTTGTTCTACTAACTCCCGAAAAGCTCCCGATGACATTTACTACATTAAAGGTACTACATAAACGTCAGCGCCAATAGGTAGAATTCAAATGAAACACACTGATCATAACCACTTGTCTGGTTCGGAAAACAGCCCGAGTAACACCAACACCAACACCCTGCAGGTGTTGGATACCTTGAACTAAAAATAGAGACTGCGGGAAATCGAAATGTCGGCATCGACACAGATTCAGATACACACACACACAGCGAGTGAGCGACAAAGCAAGGGAGAGAAAGACACAGAGCAAGAGAGGCTGACACACAGGTACAGAGAGAGTGAGAGAGATAGACACACAAGAGACACAAAGAGAAAGAGATAAACAGAGAGAGCCACACACATCGAGTGAATGAGGCAGAGCGAGCAAGGGAGACAGATCGATAGAGAGAGAGACAGACACAGACAATGAGAGAGAGAGACAGACAGACAGAGAGATAGAGACAGAGACACACATGGTTAAAAAGGAAATAGAAGGGGACAGCGCGGTGTCGCAGTGGTTAGCACTGCTGCTTCACAGCCCCGAGATCCTCAGCCCCACAGCCCAAAGATGTGCAGGGTAGGTGGATTGGCCACGCTAAATTGCCTCTTAATTGGAAAAAAATAATTGGGTACTCTAAATTCATGAGGAAAAAAAAGATGGTATTAGATATAGTTCTTGGGGATAGAGGGATCAAGGGAGGTGGAATCAGAGTGTTGAATTTGCTGATCAGACATGGTCATAATGAATGGTGGAATAGGCTTGAAGGGCCGAATGGCCTCCTCCTGCTTCTATTTTCTATGTGAACATCTGATGTCCCCAGAACCACTCCCCAGTAAGGGTGAGTCAGTGAGAGAAGCATTGCTGCCGAGCCATACCAAAGAATTAAACTCCCAATGGAGATGGATAGTTCAGTGCAGCACTGTCGGACTGCTGCATTGTCGGCAGCTGCTCAATTTCAGATCAGACCCCATCTGCCATATTCGCGGAGATGGAAAAGAAACCAGAGCTAGTATTTCAGAGAGGAGAGTTCCCCAATGGGCAGGACAAACGTATCCTTCAAAATGACAAAAAAACCGTGATCTGACGATCACATTGCTGTGTGTAGTTCAGTTAGTAAATTAGCTGCACCTTCTATCGCTGTATTACAGTGACTACATTTGAAAAGTATTTCACGGGTTGACACGTTGACGAAAGGTGCTAATTAAATGCAAATTCCTTCCTTTTAACTTGTTCAGTGGAGCGTCTGAAGTCTCTCCGACTGAATGGGTTCTGGGAGGAATCCAGGTCAAATGAATCAAATGAACTTAATTCTGCTGACATGTCAAGAGACAAGATTCTGACCAGGAAGGATCCAGTGACTGAGCAGATCTGTGCCTTGTTGCAAAATAGATGCAAATGCTACAAAAAGAAATGGTCGACAGGAGAGTAGTTTTGTTTTCAAGACATCCAGTTGTGATCTGGAATGGACTGTTTAGATTGGAGGGGGGAAAACACCCAGCTGAATCTTACAGGCGTGTCTGTGTGTTGTTGTGCCCATGTATGTGTGCGTGTGTCTGTCTGTGTGTTGTTGTGTCTGTGTGCGTGAGTCTGTCTGTCTATGTGGGTGTGTGTCTGCCTGCGTGCAGTTGTGCCTGTGTATGTGTGTGTCTCTCTATGTGTGTGTGTGGTGGCTAGGCAGGAAGTAATAAAGGGGTTCAACATCTGGGGGGTGGGGGTCGGGGAGGGGGGTGGGTGGCTGGTTGTTGGGGCACCCCCAAAAGGATGCACCCCCTCCCTTTCAAACAAAAACAAAAGAGGCTTTACCACGCCAAACTCATTATGGGAGTGGGCAGCCTGATATTTGGGTCAATTGGCTGAATTAGCTCAGATACCCGCTAATAATATTTTTTAAATGGCAGGCAGGCTGCCAAATACATTTTCTGGAGACCAGGTTCGATGTGAGCAGAAAGACAGTGGGCTAGACACCCATCATATTTCAGATAATAATCATTTTTATTATTGTCACAAAATTGTCACAAGTAGGCTGACATTAACACTGCAATGAAGTTACTGTGAAAATCCCCTAGTTGCCACACTCCGGCGCCTGTTCGGGTACACCGAGGGAGAATTCAGAATGTCCAATTCACCTCACGAGCACATCTTTCGGGACCTGTGGGAGGAAACCGGAGCAACCGGAGGAAACCCACGCAGACACGGGGAGAACATGTAGACTCCGCACAAGACAGTGACCCAAGACGGGTATAAAACCCGGGACTCTGGAGTTGTGAAGCAACAGTGCTAACCACTGTGTTACCATGATGGCCCCCCTCCCAGTCAGTGAAAACATGCCCTGGGACGGGAAAAGCTGGAAAATCCAGCCTTTGGAATCTTTCAAGAACCAACTGAATGTTGCAATGTTGTTTTGCTTTCCCTGGACAGATGGGCTGAATGGCCTCCCACGTGCACAATTGTTAAGTTATTGACAGTCTTGCTGACGATATCAGCGTCATATCATCAATGCTGCTGGATTCCTGTGAATCAGATAAATGAACTGAAGCTTGGTAAACAAAATTCAGAGTAAAGTACAGGCCAATCCTCGGGCAGTGTGGTCAGGAAGGCACAGCATTGGCTGCAGGGCCTCCTCCTGCACTTTCTTTTTTGTTTAAATTTAAATTACCCAATTATTTTCTCCAATTAAGGGGCAATTTAGCATGGCCAATCCACCTACTCTGCACCTTTTTGAGTTGTGGGGGCGAAACCCACGCAGACACGGGGAGAATGTGCAAACTCCACACGGACAGTGACCCAGAGCCGAGATCGAAAATGGGACCTCAGCGCCGTGAGGCGGTTGTGCTAACCACTAGGCCACCGTGCTGCCCTTCCTCCTGCACTTTTGACTTCCCCAGTTCTGGAAGGCCCTCCATAAATCCCTCTGCCTCTCCCTCTCGCACCTCCCTCTGTGAACGAGGGTTTGGGCACCTGTCCCCATGTCTACTTATGTGACTCAAATGAGGGCAGCACGGTGGCGCAGTGGGTTAGCCCTGTTGCCTCACGGCGCCGAGGTCACAGGTTCGATCCCGGCCCTGGGTCACTGTCCGTGTGGAGTTTGCACATTCTCCCTGTGTTTTTGCGTGGGTTTCGCCCCCACAACCCAAAGATGTGCAGGCTAGGTGGATTGGCCACACTTAATTGCCCCTTAATTGGAAAAAATGAATTGGGTACACTAAATTTATTTTTTTTAAATGCGACTCAAGTGTCAAATTTTGTTTGGATAACGTTGCTCTCAACCACCTTGCAGTGTGTTATTAGGAAAACGGAACTATCCGAATGCAAGTTGTGTTGCAGTGTGATGGTGAATAACTAGCCCATTCATTGCAGTTCAGATCAAATAATGGAATACCAATCACTCTTTGACTTTCCGATGGTGACGAGTGTTGTTCATAAACTCAGTGCTGTCAGTGTCTCTGCCAGACACCAGAAACAGTCACTTTTGTCGCTCTTTGATCAACATTACACATACCAACTTCCTCTCATTAGCATACTTAATGTGGTCTCTTGTTTTTGCATAATTAGCATGATCTCACAAGCTACTCTGAAGATCAGACTCGTGTTCAGCCGAATCTGCGGGCGGAGGGGGTGCAGAAAAAGAGAAGCTTCCTTTCAATTGCTAGGTGTGTAAACGAGCTTATTTTGCATAATTAATATGCCATCCTATTCCCCAGCCGAGTGTTCCGTCGAAGATCTGCAAAAAAAATGGAACTGTCTCTCTCGACGGGATTAATGGAACTGTGGAACTGGCTAAAGGTTGACACCATTTTGCATGTCACTCCTGCTGTGAATAACACCACTCCCTCGCTCACCGCGCCTCCGTGTGTGGCCCGCTCACCACAGGAGTCAGAACGCTGTGGGTTCAAGTGAAATGAAATGAAAATGAAAATCGCTTATTGTCATGAGTAGGCTTCAATGAAGTTACTGTGAAAAGCCCCTAGTCGCCACATTCCGGCGCCTGTCCAGGGAGGCTGGTACGGGAATCGAACCGCGCTGCTGGCCTGCTTGGTCTGCTTTAAAAGCCAGCAATTTAGCTCAGTGAGCACAACAGGTGACGCGTCTTCAAAAATATTTCACTGTCTGTAAATGCACTTTGTAACATTCTGTGAACAGTCTTCTTCATTTCAATACTTTCTAAAATATATGAAGGTGACTGACCCCCATCTGCTGCTCATGGACAATCAGAGCATCCAGTGATGTCCAAGACGGTTATGGCACATGATGTTCATTATAGGTCATCAACCGAGTTGAATCTATTTTTTCATAGAATTTACAATGGAGGCCGTTCGGCCCATCGAGTCTGCACGGGCTCCTGGAAAGAGCACCCTAACCAAGGTCAAAACCTCCACCCTATCCCCATAACCCAGTAACCCCACCCAACACTAAGGGCAATTTTGGTCACTAAGGGTAATTTATCATGGCCAATCCACCTAACCTGCACATCTTTGGATTGTAGGAGGAAACCAGAGCACCCGGAGGAAACCCACGCACACACGGGGAGGATGTGCAGACTCCTCACAGACAGTGACCCAAGCCATTATCGAACCTGGGACCCTGGAGCTGTGAAGCGATTGGGCCATCCACAATGCTACCGTGCTGACCTCTGTCCTTACCCCTTCCCCTCCCTCCCAGAACCATAATAGGGATTCCTTATCCTCATTTTCCACTCCACCAGCTTCCGCATTCGAGGATCACCCTCTGCCATTTCACCCAACTCCAGCATGTTGCCATCGTGAAACACATCTTCCTCTTGCCCCCCTCCCCTACTGCTTCTGCAGAAACTTCTCCCCCCCCCCCCCTCTGTGACACCCTGGTCCACTCTTCCATCACACTCAACTCCCCATGCCCATTCCACTTTAAGAAGCAACCCTGCTCCTTCCTCCTCACCATTCAAGGCCCCAAACAGATGAAGCAGCAGTGAAGCCCAGCGCAAGCTGGACGAGCAGAATCTCATATTCCGATTAGGCAGGTGACAGCCCTCTGGACTCAACATGGAGTTCAACAACTTGAGATTGTGACCTTGATCCTCCATCTTGATCCCTTTTTTAAAAATCTTTTATTCCGAAAAATGTTCAATTGTAACATTCAGAATAGACAAACAAATTCACGTAATTTCACAAAAACATCTCCACCTAACCCGGATTCACCCAGAAACCCCGCCCCCAATTGCTGACGACAACCAGCTCTTTATAAATGATAATGTACGGCAGCCACCGAGAGTAAAACCCCTCCTCCGATTCCCTTCCGGCACACTTGATCCAAATGCAGGAAGTCCTCCAGCGAAGCCACCTCCATCACCAGTATCTGCCCATATATACGGATATATACGGCAGCATAGTAGCATTGTGGATAGCACAATCGCTTCACAGCTCCTGGGTCCCAGGTTCGATTCCGGCTTGGGTCACTGTCTGTGCCAAGTCTGCACGTCCTCCCCGTGTGTGCGTGGGTTTCCTCTGGGTGCTCCGGTTTCCTCCCACAGTCACAAAGATGTGCAGGTTAGGTGGATTGGCCATGATAAATTGCCCTTAGTGTCCAAAATTACCCTTAGTGTTGGGTGGGGTTACTGGGTTATGGGGATAGGGTGGATTGCCCCTTAATTGGAAAAATCTTATGAATTAGGTACTCTAAATTTATATTTAAAAAAGGGGCATCTTGACAAATACATGAATAGGATGGGAATAGAGGGATACGGACTCCGGAAGTGTAGAAAATTTTAGTTTAGACGGGCAGCATGGTTGGCGCAGGCTTGGAGGGCCGAAGGGCCTGTTCCTGTGCTGTACTTTTCTTCGTTCTTTGATGCTGCCAGACCATTTTTTTTTCTCCAGCATTTTCTGTTTTTATTTGAGAGTTGCAGCATCCACAGTATTCCACGTTTATTGATGTGTAGCGCCACGTTTGTTGAGGGTTGCAAAAAGCAGCTGGCAGATGTTCCCTGGTCAGTGAGAGGCTAACTGTCACATGGTCAATTTAAGGTCAATTGAGCTTCCCCGCCCCCCCCCCCCCCCCTCCCCTCCGTGTGTAGGGACTTCTGAAGGTTAGTTTAAGACATTAGTCGGCGACTAATTGTTGAGGTTACGCCTGCCCCCCCCCACCCCCCCCACCCCAAAATCCCCAGCCCAAACCAGACAACATAGTGTCTCTATCTACCTTACTGAATCCCTGAATCACTTGCAAGACCACAAATAGATCAGCCCCCCCCCCCCCCACCCACCTTCTAAACTCATACCAATACAATCCAAGCCTATGTGACCTCATTGAAGCATCAAATATTCTGAGCGGCCTTGCCACAGTAGTCGAGAGGATGTTTCCCCACTTGAGGGAATCTCAAAATGGGAGCCACAGTTTAAAAATAAGGATTTGAAGTCAACGATTAGGAGAAATCTTTCCTCTACGGGGGGTCATTAGTCTTTGGCATTGTCTTCCACAGAGATCGGTGGAGGCTGGGTCATTCATCTGTAAGGGATTCCATTTTTCCCGCTTTATCATTTTGATCCACGGATACTTAATGGACATATACCTTTTAAAAAAAAATTTAGAGTACCCAATTCATTTTTTCCAATTAAGAGGCAATTTAGCGTGGCCGATCCACCCTACCCTGCACATCTTTGGGTTGTGGGGGCGAAACCCACGCAGACACGGCGAGAATGTGCAAACTCCACGCAGACAGTGACCCAGAGTCGAGATCGAACCTGGGACCTCGGTGCCATGAGGCAGCAATGCTAACCACTGCACCACCGTGCTGCCCCTTGACATGTATCTTTAAGTCGAACAGGGGAGGTAACAACCTCAAAAAGTTGCAAAGGAGAACACTGTGCTAGTCCTCGGATAGCAGAACTCTGCATTTTCGACATCCGAGAGATCGGCGAGACTTAGTTCGATCGAATTGGGCAAAGGGCCATATTCTGCCCGGTAACAGGCAGTGGTTGGATCCTGAACAAGAGGGATGTTTTTTTTTTCAGAGAACCAAGGAAGGACAGTCGAGTCCCTTGGCGCTCAGAGGAAAGAAGCTACTCTCTCTTTCTTTCGAATTCTCCAGAAAAGCTGCATATGTATTTCTGAAACTGCAGAGACCCGAACGAATCTACAGTGAAAATTATTGCAGACTGAAAGTCAAAACTTTGAACTGAAAGCCTAAATTGAAGGAAGGTGTGCTAGAAGTCACCATCTTAAACAAAGACTCTTATCCTTTCACTTATTATTTTACACCCACCTTGTCCCCTCTGCGTTTGTTTGTCTTGTGTGTGTGCATAGAGTTAGATAGTTAACTGTTGTATTTACTGCGCAGTTAATCATAGTTATTGTGACTAATGAAATGAATTGTGTTGACACTTACAACCTTGGTGGCTGTAGTTATTGGGTAACAAGGGCCGAAGACTTTGGGTGTCTTGCTAAGAATTATTTATTAATTTTAATTGTGCTGCGACTCTGTATCAGGTGGGGCTGGAATTGGTTTTAAAATATAAATTTAGAGTACCCAATTAATTTTATCCAATTAAGGGGCAATTTAGCATGGCCAATCCACCTAGCCCGCACATCTTTTGGGTTGTGGGGGCGAAACCCAAGCAAACACGGGGAGAATGTGCAAACTCCACACGGACAGTGACCCAGGGCCGGGATCGAACCTGGGACCTCGGCGCCGTGAGGCATCAGGGCTAACCCACTGCGCTATCGTGCTGCCTTGGGTGGGGCTGGAATTGACCGTGCACTAGCTCAGGGGGTCGTAACAGATTCTATTCAAGGCCGAGTTAGACAGATCTTTGACAAATGAGTCAAGGGATATGGGGGAAAAGACACGAACGTGGGGATGAAGCCATCAAATCAACCATGGTCTTATTGAATTGTGGAACTGGCTTGGTAGGCCGCCTCCTGCTACTACTTTTGTTCTGATGAACCTGCCCTGATAATTTCATCCTTTAAGGTCTGGTCCCACTGAGGTGAATCTCAATTGCACCCTCTCCAAGGCTAAAATATGCTCTTTGGGTTTTAGTGTCCATAGTAGTTGCTATTTGCACATTTAATAGTGTTTCATTAAAATCCTAAGTGTTATTAAGTGGACGTTCTGTGTTGAACAGATGCACTAAAATGACATTATTTTAAAACTCTCATGATTGTATTTTTAAAATTAACTGGCCTAGATTTTTTAAACTTGATATTTAATATTCCTGCTGCAAGCTCCTAATTAGCATTGAGCTGAATCAGTTTTCTGCCTGCGATGTCACCCTATTAACTGGGAATTGCTAAGCATAATCACCGCGGTTGTGAACAATAATCCTCGGTGACCGTTTGCAAAGCCCTCCCCGGATGAAACGCTGAAAGGTTATCATAGACACAGCTGAGGGGAGAGCTGGATAGGGCACGCCAAGCAGAAAGGAATGAAAAAGATGTGCTGATGGGGTTAGATGAAGTGGGGCGAGGGGAGGGCCAGCAAGGACCAGTTGGGCTGAATTGACTGTTTCTGGGAGGTTAACCTAATGTAACAAAACTCTGTTGATCTCAGATCTATTGATGCAAATTGATGTTTACATCCTCCGAGACCACCCAGGAAACACTGCTACAGTGTGCAATGCACTTTAGTACTCAACCAGGAGGAGTTCTGATAGTGCACAGCTATTAATGTTCTTAATGCTAAATATAGTTCATGGACTGTTAAACCGAGCGCAAGACACTGCAGTACTGTTGGGACTGAGCTGTAACCACTTGGCGTGGAGTTGAGGTTAAAATCAGACCACTAGTGATCTTCTCAGTGGATCAGGCTCAAGGGGCAGAGTGGCCTCCTGCTCCAGTGTAAAATGTTCCATATGTGGCGGGGGTCCCATTGTACTGCCAAATCAATCATCAAACGGTATCGTGTGATAAAAAGAGTCTGCAGAATGGTCATTTGTGCTTCTACCTTAAGTTAAGTCCAGACCCAAATTGTTTATTTACACATCCCTCACAGCAGAACACCCACCACCTGGAAGTTCCCCTCCAAGTCACTCACCATCCTGACTTTTTTTTTTTTAATTCATTTTTTTACGGGATTTGGGCATCGCTGGTTAGGCCGGCATTAATTGCCCATCCCTAATTGCCCTTGAGAAGGTGGTGGGGAGCTGCCTTCTTGAACCGCTGCAGTCCCGGAGGTGTAGGTACAGCCATAGTGCTGTTAGGGAGGGAGTTCCAGGATGTTGCCACAGCGACAGTGAAGGAACGGCCGATATATTTCCAAGTCAGGGTGGTGAGCGACTTGGAGGGGAACCTCCAGGTAGTGGGGTTCCCAGGTATCGGCTGCTCCTATCCTTCTAGATGGTCGCGAGTTTGGAAGGTGCTGTCTAAGGAACCTTGGTGAGTTGCTGCAGTGCATCTTGTAGACGGTACACACGGCTGTCACTGTGCGTTGGTGGTGGAGGAAGTGAATGGAGGAAGGGGGAGCAATCAAGCGGGGCTGCTTTGTCCTGGATGCTGTCGAGCTCCTCGAGTGTTGTTGGAGCTGCACTCATCCAGGCAAGTGGAGAGTACTCCATTACACTCCTGACTTGTGCCTTGTAGATGGTAGATAGGCTTTGGCAGGGGGGGGGGGGGCAGAGGTAAGTTATTTGCCGTAGGATTGGAAATATATCAGCCGTTCCTTCACAACCACCGGGTCAAAATCCTGGAACTCCCTCCCTAACAGCACAGTGGGTGTACCTACACCTACATGGACTACAGCGGGTTCAAGAAGGTGGCTCACCACCACCTTCTCAAGGGCAACTAGGGACGGGCAATGAATGCTGGCCTAGCCAGTGACAGCCACATGCCGTTAATAAATATTAAAAAATGTAATTTAAGACTTCATAGTTCCCTCCTTCTTTACTCTGCAGGTTGAAATGATAAATCTGACCATGGCTAAGCGAAGGGAGAGAAAGGTGAGTGAGTTGGCCGTTCAGTTCCCAGAATACTTACCGAGACTGTGGGCCACCTGATTTACCAGCCAACTCCAGCACTTTTTGAAAGTTACCATTTAATCATCTCCGCTACTCTCTTGACTTATTCTGTCCTGTGTTGTGGACCTGGTTGGGGTGGCACGGTAGCAGCCCCTGTGGTGTAGGTACACCCAGCACAGTAGTTGGCACAGTTGCCTCACAGCGCCAGGGACCCGGGTTCGATTCCCGGCTTGGGTCACTCTCTGTGCGGAGGAAGAAGGTGCGAACTCCACACGGACAGTCACCCAAGGCTGGAATTGAAGTCTGGTCCCTGGGCGCCGCGAGGCAGCAGTGCTAACCACTGTGCTACGACAGGTGCTACAGAAATGCAAATATTTCTCTGCGTTTGATTATAGGCAAATTATGCTTCCTGCAATCTAAAAAAGTAAAGTTGAGTCCTACCCACTTGTGTCAAATTTGTCTGTCTTGACATTCAGACTGGATGAGCAGGTCGCTGGTTTGCAGCTCTACGCCGAATATTTGAAACCATAACCTGCTCAAATGAATCGCAAGAGAAATACCATCTGAGGTGCAGATGGCAGCATAATATTATATTATTGATGTCATGCCAGACTAAACTCTGGCAGGTTTAATTCGACAATTTTTATGTATGTCCATAATAACAGGCTATTTAACATGCTCGCCTTCCGTGCAGTACTGTATCAGCATGTCCCCATAAACAATCAATCAGCGCTCTCACCTCGAGGCAGAAAGCTGGAGGCTCCAGCTTCTTACCAAATGTGCACACGCTCTACGATGTTTTTATGTATATTTGTTCATGGGATGTGGATGGCGCTGGCTCGACCAGCAATTCTTGTCCATTCCCTATCGCCCTTGACAAGGTGGTGGTGAGCTGCCTTCTTGAACTGCTGCAGTCCATGTTGTGCAGGCACATGCACTGTGCTGTTAGGGAGGGAGTTCCAGGATTTTAACCCAGCGATAGTGAAGGAAAGACCAATAAAGTTCCAAGGCAGGATAGCGAGTGGCTTGGAGGGGGAATTTGCAGGTGGTGATGTTTCCGTATCTTTAAAAAAAAAATTTAGAGTTCCCAATTCATTTTTTCCAATTAAGGGGTAATTTCGCATTGCCAATCCACCTACCCTGCACATCTTTGGGTTGTGGGGGTGAAACCCACACAGACACGGGGAGAACGTGCAAACTCCACGCAGACAGTGACCCAGGGCCAGGATTTGAACCCGGGTCCTCAGCACCATGAGGCAGAAATGCTAACCACTGCGCCACCGTGGTTTCCCGTGCCCGTGCATCTGCTACCCTTGTTCTTCTAGTCGGTAAAGGTCACAGGGTTTGGGAGGTGCTGGGAAAAGAGATTTGGTGGGTTGCTGTATTGTGCGGATGGTACTGAGCATTGATGGTGGAGCGAGTGAATATTAAAGATGCCGGGTGGGGTAGTGATCAAGCTGGCTGCTTTGCCCTGGCTGGTTTCGAACATCTTCAGTTCTACGCTCACCCAGTGACTTATAGATGGCGGAATTAGGCAGCGAGTGACTTACTGCAGAATACACGGCATCTGATCTGTTCTTTTGTCATAACAATATTTATATGGGGCCGGCCCAGTGAGGTTTCTGGTTACAGAGGGAGTACAGCGCTGTTGAGAGATGCTGGCAACATGGACTCTAGTCCCAGTCACATACCAGACTTCGACATAGATGGGTAATGCCTTCGTTATCGCTAAGAACACATGATGGAACTCACAACCGAACACCAGAGGGAGATGAGGAGAGTTTCTTCTTTTTTTTTAAAAAAAAGAAACAAGTGCGCGAATCAGAAAGGTGGTGCCTGAAAAGGTGGTGAATGCTGATTCAGCAGTAATTCAACAGGGCAAATTGCATAAATAACTGAAAAGGAAAAATCTGCAGGAGTGCGAGGCCGATTGGAGAACTCGCTCAAAGCACCAGCACAGGCAGAAGGGGCAGAGCGGCCCCACTGCGTGCTGCGAGCTTCTCCAACCTCCAAGTTACTCAGTGTGTTCCACTGCAATGTTGATGCATCCTGTAGAATAACGATGAAGTCCCCTTCAATGCACAAAGGTACTATTCTCAGAACACTATACATCGCAACGGTTCCATTCATTTCTTCAATAATTAATGAAGGATTCGATTACTAAATTAATTAGTTCACACTGTATGGTGCCCTGCATAAATGAAGTGCAAACAACAACATTTGAGGGGGGGGGGGGGGGGGGGGGGGGAAGGCCTACCAACTTAGGCTTTGGAAAAAAGAAAAGAGTCAACATCTCTGTTGGATGAGTTTGCATCCAATTGTTGCATTGATGTAGCACCTCTAACTACCTCAGGATATCGCAAACTCTTTATTGCGAATCTGGTCATTTTGAAGTACAGGCGCTGTTGTAATGCAGGAAATGGAGCACAGCAAGCACCCACAATCAGTATTAATGTGCTTCGAAGATACTGATTGAAGGATAAATATTGACCAGGACACGAGGGAGAACTCCCCTGAAACTGTGTCGTGGGATCTTTTATACTCACCTGAGAGAGAGAGAGCGAGAGAGAGAGAGAGAGAGCGAGCAACTCTGGATAATATCAAATTCACTGTCTCCCAGGCCTGTTTCCTCTTTAGCCAGTGTGCACAAGTTGGTAAATAAACAAACGTAACAGTCCCTAATGTTGATGCAGTTGCTAAAGCCTTCATGAGCCGCACACAACCGAAGGCCTCAGGCTCATTTCAGGAGATGTGTTGATTTAGCTGCTCGTAACTGAGGAAAACAAGGCCAGGGGGTGTGGAGTGGCTGCAAGAAGCAATAATTCCCCAGACCAAGGGCCGGAGAGAGAAAACAAAATCACTCCAGGCGTTCATGCCCCTGATGCTACTTCACAACCTGCTTCATAACATCAGGCTGGGTGTGAGGCCTCACAAAGTTGAATGCCATACTGACGCCATCTTGTCCCATGAGGAATGGATATTTGGCGCTGGTTAGCATTTGGTCACTTCCCCCATTCCCTCCCAGGGTGGAAACAGTGCAATGTTGCCCTGTATGACCTTACAGTTCTGCAGCACTGACCCAGAGACACAGTCAGTCCCCTAGTAGTCACCAGAGTGGATCGGCTGTATCAGCATTGTGGCTCAGAGTGATCAGAGCCTGAGAATTCTGGAGTGAGTAACTCACCTCCTAACTCACCTCCCACTCCCCCACCCACCCCCAAACTTGTCCACTATCTACAAGGAACAAGTCAGGAGTGGAATATTCTCCACTTGCCTGGATGAGTGCAGCTCCAACAACACTCAAAAAGCTCGACACCATCCAGGACAAAGCAGCCCCCGCTTGATTGGTACCCCACCGCCTTCCCCAAACATTCACTCCCTCCACCACCGAGACTTTGAGCACCATCTACAAGATGCACTTTAGCAACTCGCCAAGACTCCTTAGGCGGCACCTTCCAAATCCGCGATCACTACCATCTTGAAGGACAAGGGCAGCAGACACATGGGAACACCACCACCTGCAAGCTCCCCTCCAAGCCACTCGCCATCCTGACTTGGAAATATATCGCTGTTCCTTCACTGTAGCTGGGTCAAAATCCTGAAACACTCCACGGTAGGTGCACCTACGCAACATGCATTTCTGCGGTTCATGAAGGCAGCTCACCACCACCTTCTCACGGGCAATTAGGGGTGGGCAATGAATTCTGGTCCAGCCAGCGATGCCCACATCTCTTCAAAGAATATATTTTTTTAATCCTTCCTAAAGTCCTGTGCCCAGAGCTGAACACAATACTCAGTTGAGACTGAACCAGTGTCTTACACAAGTTGAACATAATCTCCTTGCTCTTGTACTCTATTTCCCGGTCAGTAAAACCCAGGATATATTCTTTATTGACCACACTCTCAACCTGTCCTACCACCTTCAATTACCTCCATATATAGGGGCTGGTTTAGCTCACTGGGCTAAGTCGCTGGCTTTTAAAGCAGACCAAGCAGGCCAGCAGCACGGTTCAATTCCCGTACCAGCCTCCCCGGACAGGCGACTAGGGGCTTTTCACAGAAACTTCATTGAAGCCTACTCGTGACAATAAGCGAATTTCATTTCATTTCATATACACCCAGGTCTTTCTGCTCCGTCAACCGCTTTAGAATTGTACCCTTTTGTCTTCCCACCAAAATGAATCACTTCATATTTCCCCGCCTTAATCTTTATCTGCCCACCCTTTCCACGAACGGGTCTCTGCCCTTTGGAAGCCCTCCACTGTTTGCTCACCGTTTACAATGTTTCCGAGTTTTGTGTCACCTTCAAATTTTGAAATTGCTCCCTGTACATCAAGGTCTAAGTCATGTAGGTATAGGACGGAGAGCAAGGCGCCCAACACTGACCCCCAGGGAACCTTCCACCACCCCAAAAAACATCTCTGTTTCCTGTCAGTCAGCCAATTCTATCGCCAAGTTTCTACTGTCCCTTTTATTTCTAGAAGCTCTAACTTTTCTCACAAGTCTGCTGTGCCGCATTATCTCAAATACCCTTTGGAAGTCCCTGTAACCACATCAACAGCACTTCCCCCAGCAACCCACTCTGTTATCTTGTCAAAAAAACTGCAGCAAGTTAGTTAAACACGACTGTGTGTGTCTAATTGACACTTGCCTTTCTTATTAACCCACACTTGTCCATGTTACTACTAATTTTGTCCCCGAGTATTATTTATAGAATTGTTCCCACCACCGAGGTTAAGCTGACAGGCTGAGTTTACCCTTACATACCTGTTTGAACAAGGCTGTGACATGTGTAATTCTCCAGTTCTCCGGCACCAATCTGAAGTCTCAGGGAGATTGGAAAGTTTAGGTCAATATCTCCTCAATTTCTATATTCACTTCCCTCAATAACATTTGATGCATTTCCACTCAGTCCCAGTGTCTTGATAACGTGACAGCCAGATTATTCAAAACCACCTCCTTATCAATTTTACGCCCATCTCATGTAGTAATTACGTTCTCTTTCACTGTAACCTGGACAGCAGTATCTTCCTTGGTAAAGACAGAGGCAAAGTATTCATTTTAACACTTGAGGGGATGATTAGGGACCAGAAAGTGGATTTTTACATGGAAGCAGGGACATTACTGAAGTGTTTAATGAATACGTTGAACCACCTTTACCAAATATATGCCTATAGAAGATTTTGGGATTCCCTTTTACGTTAGCTGCCAGTCTCTTTTCATACTCCCTCTTTACTTGTCTAATTTGCTTCCCTATTTACTTCTGGACCTTCCATATCCAGCCTGGTTCTCCATTGTATTTTCCACCCGACATCTGTCACAAGCACATGTTTTTCTTTCTCTGTCTCTTTCATCATCCAGGGAGCTCTGGCTTTGTTTGGGCCCCACCTTTCCCTTTCGAAGAACTCACTCTTCTTTGAAAGTAGCCCATTGTTCAACTATCGCTTTTCCTGCCAACCTTTGACTCCCGTCTTCTGGCCCTATTGAAGTTGGTTTTTGTCCAGTCAATTATGCTTGCTCTGGTCTGTTCCTTGTCCCATTTCCAGAGTCAGCTGAAACCTCATGATACAATGATCGCTATTCCCTAAATGTTCTCCCACTGCAACTTGGTTCACATCATTCCATGATCCACATCTAGCTGTGCTTCCTCTCTCATTGGATTGGAAACATACTACAGAAATTAATGTTCCTGAACACATCTAGGAATTCACTCCTCTATCCTTTACACAACATCCAGGTCTATGTTCGATAATTAAAATCCTCCATTATAACTACTCTAGACTTCATGCATATCTCTAATTTCATTGCAAATTTATCCCTCTACGTCTTTCCCATTAGCTAGTGGCCTATAGACTACAGCGAGCAATGCAATGGAGTCTTTTTCTGTTCCTTACTTCTGGCCAAATAGATTCTGCCCTTGACTCGTCAGGGACATCCTCTCCTTCCAGCACTGCCACGCCGTCCTTCCCCCTTTACTTCCTTTCCAAATAAAGGAGAAACTCTTTATCGGAAATTTTGCCAATAACTAGGAGGTCAGTGATGTAAAATAATTGGTGAAAAGAAACAGAGGGAAAATAGGGAGTATTTTCTTTCCACGCATTCTCGCCCTCAATAACTTGTCTGAGTTGGTGATGAAATCAGATTCTATATATAGGAACTTGGTCATGCATTTAAATTGACTATTCTGAACGGTTTGGAAAGCAAGTTAGGATGCTGGGCTAAATTGGACAATTCTTTCAAGGTGCGGCAACAGGCCCAGCAAGCCAAATGACCACTTGATGTGTTGCAAGGTTTAATTATTTTAAGTAACTACAATGACCTTGCACATGAAAACACATTCACTCCGTGAATCCCCCGGGATAACTAACACAAGTAGTACCTGCAAGGCTATGTGCGTGACACACTTATTTGTCTTTCACCACTATCTATGGTTGCCCATCCTGGATGAAGTTCTTCCAAAACGATTCATCGTCATGAAGCATCTGTGTAGCCTGTGCAGTCAAGCCATTGTCAATGTTTTAATGGCCACTAATAAATGAAATGAAATGAAATTAAAATTGCTTATTGTCACGAGTAGGCTTCAAATGAAGTTACTGTGAAAAGCCCCTAGTCGCCACATTCCGGCGCCTGTTCGGGGAGGCTGTTACGGGAATTGAACCGTGCTGCTGGCCTGCTTGGTCTGCTTTAAAAGCCAGCGATTTAGCAGGAAAAGATACAGAAACGCAATGTTTCTTTCAATGTGGTTATTCGCTCAGGTTTTACTCTGACAATGCCTGGAGATTAAATCCAGGAGGCACCAGGACATTCGGAGGTTGGCAACAGTCCTAGAGGCTGAAACCTGAACTACTGCTGTAAATATAAGATAATCATCAATAATCCAAATAAGGAAATGAGGAACTCTTTGCCCAGCGAGTAGTGGGAATGTGGAACTCGCAATCACAGCGAGTAGGTGAGGGGAATGAGGGGAGGGTGACACGGTGTCACAATGGGGAGCACTGCTGCCTCACAGCGCCAGGGACCCAGGTGACTGCCTGAGTGGAGTTTGCATGGGTTTCCTCCGGGTGCTCCGGTTTCCTCCCACAGTCCAAAGATGTGCAGGTTAGGTGGGGTTACGGGGATAGGGCAGGGGAGTGGGCCTAGGTAGGGTGCTCTTTCAGAGGGTTGGTGCAGACTCGATGGGCTGAATGGCCTCCTTCTGCACTTTAGGGATCTAGAATTAGATACAATTAAAGGGAAACTAGATAAACACTTGAGGGAGAATGGAATAGATGGTTTTGCTGATAATGTTAGATGAAGAGGCTTGTGTGGAGAATTAAAACCAACATGGACTAGTTGGGCCGAATGGCTTGTATTGCTTAATGTGTTTTGGATGTGTCTTTGGGCAACGATTAAATGAAAAGGCCCGCAAGCCAAAATAATTTGCACAAGTCAGATCAAGTCGGAGAAAAAAAGTGAAGCCTTATCACCTTCGGCACACATGATACAAGGGGGTCAGTCACAACTCTCATCTCACAAGTCAAGTCCCACACCAGGATTTGAGCACAAAGTCAAAGCTGACAGCCTAGCGCAGACTGGAGGGGAGCTGCACTGTCGGAGGTGCAGTCTCTCAGGTGAGACAGTCACCCCAGGCCCTGTCGGTCTTCTGAGGTGGTGAAGGGCAGCACGGTAAGCAGAGTGGTTAGCACTATGGCTTCACAGCACCAGGGTCCCAGGTTCAGTTCCTGCCTTGTAAAAGAAATTAACTCGCTATTATCACATGACTGTTGGATCTTGCTATCATGGCCACATTGTGTACGTTAAAACAGCGACTGCACGTCAAAGTAGCTTCATCTGATGAAAGAGTGCTTTAGGATGCTCTGTGGTCATGAAGGCTGCTACATTAATGAAGTTCTCTCTTTATCCGCATTCTCAAAAGAACAACAACAATAGGCGACACATTGAATTGAGATTACCTTGCGTTTGTATATTGTCTTTAATGAGACAAAGCATCCCACCGGTTTCACTGGATTGATTACCAAACACACTTTAAGCTACTTAAAATAACATTAGGGCAACTGACCAAAAGCTTGGAACAGCTTCAAGTTGGTGAAGAATTCCCAGTAATCCCAGCAAGCATTTCAGAAAGCGAAGAGAATGTTATCGTTTATTGTGAGGGGAGTCGAATACAAACGTTAGGAAGATTGTTCTTCAGCTGTAAGCAAATTCACCATAGCCCCAGGTGACCATAGGCTGCTTTCTCCCTCAGGTGAGGGGCAAGGTTGAGAAGGCAGGGGCCTTCATGAATAACCTCAGCCGGTACGGGAATTGAACCCACACTGTTGGCCTCGCATCATAAGCCAGCTGTTTAGCCAAGTGAGCCCAGATGTAGAGGATACTGGTGAGACCAGTGAGATGTGTTGGAAGCAGTTCAGAGAAGGTTTACCTGGAAGGACTAATACCTGGAATGGATGGTCTGGGGAAAGGTCAGATAGGCTAAACTTGTATCCAGCAGAGTTTAGAAGATAACAAGCAGTAAGTTGTTTGAAACGTACAAGATCCTGAGGGGCACTGACAGGGTGGATGTGGACAGAATGTTTCATAGAATCAACAGTGCAGAAGGAGGCCATTCGGCCCATCGGGTCTGCAGCTGCCCTTGGAAAAAGCACCCTACTTCAGCCCATACCTCCACCCTATCCCCACATCTCCACCCCGTAACCCACCTAACCTTTTTTGAACACAAGCCAATCCACCTAACCTGCACATCTTTGGGACTGTGGGAGAAAACCAGAGCACCCGGAGGAAACCCACGCAGTCACAGGGAGAACGTGCAGACTCCGCACAGACAGTGACCCAAGCCGGGAATTGAACCTGGGACCCCGGAGCTGTGAAGCAACGGTGCTAACCACTGAGCTACCATTTCCTCTTGTGGGAGACTCTAGAACTCGGGGGGGTCAATGTTTAAAATTGAGAGGTCACCCATTTAAGACAGAGATGGGAGACATTATTTTCTTCAAAAACGGTACCAAGTTTCTGGAACTTTGCTTCCACTGACTTTTAAGGACGAGAGTCTTTGAATATTTTCAAGGCAAAGCTAGATAGATTCAAGGGGGCGAAAGGTTACCCGGGGTAGGTGAGTGGTTACAATCACATCAGCCATGATCTTATTGAATGGCAGGGAGAGACCTACTCCTGTTGCCAATTTCTTTGTTCCAGGCCATAGAGCCCAGGCAATTGAAGGCATGACCACTGATATGCTTGTAGCACGGTCGCACAAGTGGATAGCGCTGTGGCTTCACAGCGCCAGGGTCCCAGGTTCGATTCCCCGCTGGGTCACTGTCTGTGCGGAATCTGCACATTCTCCCCGTGTCTGCGTGGGTTCCCTCCCACATTCCAAAGACTGCAGGTTAGGTGAATTGGCCCTGATAAATTGCCCTTAATGACCAAAAAAGTTAGGAGGGGTTATTGGGTTCCGGGGATATGGCGGAAGTGAGGGCTTAAGTGGGCCTCCTTCTGCACTGTATGTTCTATGTAACACAACAATTCCAACATTTAAAGAACAAAGTAATAAATGCAGGCATTCCAAACTGGTCCTTGCAAGGCCCCGGGGCCTTCCTGTTCCAGGCAATGGATTGATGTCAGAGATCACTGTACTGAATGTCTTGCCCAAGATTGCGGAGAAAGTTGGACCAAGCACCAAAATCCCATATATGGACACCAGACACAAAAACAGAAGGGAAGATGATTCAGCAACCTTGGGTTTTTATGCACATTGTTGGAGGTCGAGGGTGGAAGGAGGGAGTGGAGGCTGATAAATGAAGTTCAACATCACAAGGACAAACTTCAACTCCAAGCCACATACATCTTAGTCGCATACTAGAGAGCAGTGTCGGCTGTCGCTCCGTTGCCGGAACTTTGTCCTCCAAGGCAGGAGGTGCTATTTTTCAGACAAGACATTAATTCAGGCCTTGCCCGCCTTCCATGAGGCAAACAATCCCATGGAACTATTTATTTTAATAAATTTAGAGTACCCAATTATTTTTCCCAATTAAGGGGCAATTTAGTGTGGCCAACCCACCTACTCTGCACATCTTTTGGTTGTGGGGGTGAAATCCACGCAGACACGGGGAGAACGTGCAAACTCCACACGGACAGTGACCCGGGGCCAGAATTCGAACCCGGGACCTCGACGCCGTGAGGCAACAGCGCTAAGCACTGCGCCACGTGCCGCCCTCCCTGGCGCTATTTCAATGAGCAAGGGAATGCGCCCCAATGTTCATCCCCCAGTCAGCACCTGATCATTACCACTTTGCCACTCTGGGATCTTGCCATGCATGAATCGGCTTCCACGTTTTCTACATTGCAACCGCGGTAACGCATCAAACGCTTTTCATTGGCTGAAAATCACAGTGGGATGTTTGGCAGTTGCAAAAAGCACGATATAAATGTATGTTTTTCTGTTCAATTAGAGGAAGGGTTTCCAGAGCATCACGAAGGATGACAGGTAATAAGGTTTAGGGAGGACATTCCGCAGTTTGGGGCCTCGACATCTGAAGGTACGACCACTAATGGTGGATTGATTAAAATCAGGGTCACGCATGAGGCCAGAATTGAAGAAAAGCAGAGATATCGGTGCATTGTGGAATCTCACAAGGTTTGGAGGGGGGAGGAAAAGACTGAAGAAATTATCGGCTCTTCAAGCCGATTTGCTGTCAGTGACTTGCATTCATTCCATCTTGATTTAAACCGGTTTTCAACATAAAGTTAACCACATTGCAGGTAGGGGTTGTCTCCTTTGATACCAATAGGCTCATTGTTTATCTCTGCAATTTGCTGTTGCATTAAACAAGTAAAACCACACATCTGTTTTCCCTGAGGCACAAATCCTTCATTGCAATTGTAGACCTCACCATAAAACACAAAAGCTGATGTCACTCAGATTTAATTTTCCCTAAAGTCAACACTACCCAAGAATTGAAAGCTTGGGCTGAAGTGGCAAGTTACATTCGTACCACACAAGTGCCAGGCAATGACCATCTCAAACAAGAGAGAATTGAAACACCACCGCTGGACGTTTAATAGCATTGCCATTACTGATTCCTCCACTATCAACATCCTGGGGGTTACCATTGATCAGAAACTGAGCAAGACTAGCCATATAAATACCGTGGTTACCAGAGCAGATCAGAGGTTCAGTGTTTTGTGGGTGAGTAACTCATGTCCTGACCCCCAAAAACCTGGCCACCATCTACAAGGCACAAGTCAGGAGTGTGATGGAATACTCGCCACTTGCCTGGATGAGCGCAGCTCCAACAACACTCAAGAAGCTCAACACCATCCAGGATAAAGCAGCCCCGCTTGATTGGCTCCCCCTTCCACAAACATTCACTCCCTCCACCACCAACATACAGTAGCAGCCGTGTGTACCATCTACAAGATGCACTGCAGCAACTCGCCAAGGCACCTTAGACAGCACCTTCCAAACTCACGACCGCGACCATCTATAAGGACAAGGGCAGCAGATACCTGGGAACCCCACCACCTAAAAGTTCCCCACCAAGTCACTCACCACCCGGACTTGGAAATATGTCGGCCATACCTTCACTCTCGCTGCATCAAAATCCTGGAACTCCTTCCCTAACAGCACTGTAGGTGTAGCTACACCACATGGACTGCAGCGGTTCAAGCCGGCAGCACACTAACTCCTTCTCAAGGGCAATTAGGGATGGGCAATGAATGCTGGCCTGACCGGTGACACCCACATCCCGTAAATACATTTTTTTAAAACAGGAATTGCTTCAGGATGTGACACGGGTTTTTTAGAATTTTGTCCATGGGATGTGGTCTTCATCGGCAAAGCTGTCATTTTGTCGTCCCCATCCTGAATTGCCTTCAACAGTAATTAAGAGTCAGCCACATTGCTGTGTGACTGGAGTCAGGGTAAGGATGGCAGATAAGACGGGTTTTATGCCAATCGATGGCTGAGCTTTTTCTATTCCAGATTTTTATGAATTGAATCTAAATTCCACTAACTGCCATGGTGGGATTTGTACCCTGGAGGAGTAGAGAGCAGCTAGCAGCGACCCAGGAAACCGGTCTTAACCCACGCCCCCACCCATGTAGCAAATAAAAGGGGTGAAACAGAGTGGACAGGAAACAAAGAGGGGGTGGGAAGGAGATGGTAAAAGTGGGACACTGGGGGCCAAAGGAGTGGAGCACCAGAAAATACAATGGGGGAGGGAGGGTGGGTAGATGATGACAGGAAGGGGTTACCATGGGCAAAGCAGTGGGGCATGATGACAAATTAATGGGGGGGGGGGGGGGGAGATAGAGATTAAGGAATAGTGGATTTCAGGAAAAAGGTGTAAAATGTTTTGAAACAATTTCTCAGTTGGAGGGGAAAGTTTGAGAAGCTGCAAACTGGAGGCTGAAGGGGGGGGGGGGGGTTGATCAGCAAATGTTACTGGCCTGGGTGGCACGGTGGCACAGTGGTTAGCACAGCGAGATTGGGTTCGATCCCGGCTCTGGGTCACTGTCCGTGTGCAGTTTGTATATTCTCCCCATGTCTGTGCGGGTTTTACCCCCACAACCCAAAGGTGTACAGGTTAGGTGGATTGGCCACATTATTTTGCCCCTTCATTTGGAAAAATAAAATAATTGGGAACTCTAATGTGTTATTTTAAAACGTCACTGGCCCAGAACAGGCAACATTGATTGCAATGATAAACCAGTAAGGGACCCACGCTCCACAGCCCAGACAAACTGTTTCAAGGAAGAAGCAGGCAGGGGATGTCTTTACCCATTCCTTGCCAATCCCTGCCTGGAAACCTTTGCAAGGTGCGTTTCCTCCGCCTCCTCTTCCCCAGCACTAGTCCTAGTTCATTCCCTCTCTCTCTCTCACACACACACACACAGTATACAATACTACTCCAGGAGGTCACTGTGCAATCAACAGGAAACTAGGTCAACTGACGGATCCCTCTAAATCCACAACCGCTTACTACATAGGAAATAAAGACATCGCATAAAAATAAATGACATAAAGCTATACATAGGCATTAGAGATCAAAGGCCAAATAAATACACATGTTGAGGGATTGAAAAGCAAACCTGACAAAGGCCCCCACAATCAGCGAAAATAATCCAGTACAGAAATCGAAACGATTCTCTAATTATTACATTAATTACAAAACCGAGAAATATAAATAGACACAACAACAGCAAGTGGGGCCCATCGAACAAAAATGATCTTTAACCAGCCCCCAGGTCACCCGCAGAAACACAACACACACAATCGTCAGGGAGAAATAATAAACTTACCTCGGATTTATTCTTAACCACTGGGTGGGGGGATTGTTTCTGACACAAATCCGAACGCCGCCCTCTGTTTAGAAAACTCTGGGGCGGAGGTGAGGGCTGGGGAGACCTTTTCTGACTTATTTCTCAAAAGATTGGAAGGGAGGGAGAGCTGGGGGACGCTCAGAGGTTGTGGCCAGTCCTGTTTCTCACATCTGCTGGGCAAGGTTGCAAATCGCCGCAAAAAAGGTCCTTTATCAATAAGGCTACAAGAGTTGCTCGGTGTCTGTCTGTCTGTGTGTGAGTGTGTCTTGTAGCTTCCAGGACGATTGAAACTGGCCTCACAGCTTCAAACAAACTAACCCACGGGAGCTTCTGTGCTTTCTATGTTCAAAAAAAAAGGAATAAACCAATTCAGACTTGGTTCAGTTGTAAATCCCCAGGTTATTGCGAGGTCAATTTCACTCTCGCTCTCTGTCAATTTCACTCTGTTGCTTGCTGCTGGCTTTGTTTAACTGGTTGTAATTGTAAACCGATGTCTCGAGGTTGCCAGCTCTCTCTGTTCTACACTTCCTCCTTCCTTCCTTCCCTCTCTCTCCCCAAAGCAATTTGCAAGGCGAGGATCCAGGAGGAAGGGAGGGAGAGAAGGAGGTGGGATCGGTTAATTCCCCGCCCCTCACACACGCCCCTGAAACCTTTCCCTACGTCTTTAAAGGGGAAAACACATTACCTACAAACACAACACACACTCCCAATTACATAGGGGCTGGTTTAGCACAGGGCTAAATCGCTGGCTTTGAAAGCAGGCCAGCAGCACGGTTCAATTCCCATACCAGCCTCCCCGAACAGGCGCCGGAATGTGGCGACTAGGGGCTTTTCACGGTAACTTCATTTGAAGCCTACTTGTGACAATAAGCGATTGTCATTTCATGTGGGCAACGCAATGAACCATATTGCTGACATGAATGAGAAAGTGCTGGATAATCTCAGCAGGTTGGGCAGCATATGCGGAGAGAGGAACAGAGTTAGTGATTTACCGACCAACCCCCCCCCCCCCCCCCCGCGTGTTCTTCGGCAGCCGAGGCGCAACGGGATTGCCCATTGACTGTGCCCATAATCACCGGGGAAACCCACGCGCCGTCAGTGGGATCGGAATATCCCGCCGGCGTGCACAGCCGGTAAATTCCGGCCAGCGTTTCGAGTCCGATGTGACTTCTTCAGAACTGAAGAAGGGTGGAAATGTGTGATGTGACCATCAATTCACTAGAGACACGATTGGAAATAAACTGTGGTTTTAATAGTCTTACAACTGAGCCTGCCTGCGACCAGAGGAACTGAGAGCAGGCTCACGGCTGCAGCACATTATACTTCCGGTAGTGGGAGGGGCCATGGGCGGAGCCCAGGGTGGAGCCCTGTACAAGCTCCTCATCTCCCCCTATGGGCAGAGCTGCGCAACGGCTCAAATACAGAGCCCACAAGGACATAATATAATGCAATGCAATACAGTGTGAATTACAATACAGTATACTTCACCGCAATGTGATGGTTTATAGAGTTGAGGGCGGGGGGAAGCGGAGGAGATGAGATAGAACAGAAGGCCAGGGATGATCGGAGCTAAGGAGAGATTAACAAAGATGCCTTGGACACCAGAAAAAGGGAGTGTTAAGGTGCTGATAGTGGCATAAAGGCAAGATTGTAGAATGTGTAGCTTTGACAAAGAGTTATCCAGACTGGAAACTTTAGCTCCATTCTGTCTTCACAGATGTTGTCAGATCTGGTGAGATTGTCCAGCATTTCCTGTTTTAGTTGTAGAATGTGTCACTGGGCGAATAAAGGTCAGTGGAAGCAAAACTGAAAAACGAGTGACAGATGGCCCTGTGGAGAGGGTGGGGTTGGGGTAGGAGAGGTGGGGAGGGGGTGGTTGCATTCGAAGAAACCAAAGAAACGGGAATCAAAATGTGGGGTCAAGATGGAGGGTGGGGGGGAGGTCACAGGCCCCCTGTGTCAAACTCAGTGTTGAGTGCAGAAGGCTGTGACATGCCGAATCGGAAGATGAGGTGTTGTTCTTCCAGTTTGCATTGTCGGAGCATTGCAGCAGGCCAAGGGGAGGCAGGTAGGCCTGAGAGCAAGACGCTGAGTTAAAATGGCAAGCGACAGGAAGGTTGGGGATTATGCTTGTGGAGAGAGTGAGGACGTTCCGCATTGTAGCCTCCCAGCCTGCATTGTTCCTTGGCAGTGTTATTGAGCAATGAGCCACATATGGTGATATTGGGGCAGGTGACCAAAAACCTGGTCAGAAAGGCAGGTTTTACGGAGACTGGAAGGGGGAAAGTGAGGCAGAGAGGGAAATCCAGAGCTTTGGAAGTTGAGAATGAAAATCGCTTATTGTCACAAGTAGGCTTCAATGAAGTTACTGTGAAAAGCCCCTAGTCACCACATTCCGGCACTTGTCCGGGGAGGCTGGTACGGGAATTGAACCGTGCTGCTGGCCTGCTTGGTCTGGTTTAAAAGCCAGCGATTTAGCCCAGTGAGCTAAACCAGCCCCTTGTTGAAGTTGAAGGCAGTTGTCATGGCTGTCAATGATGGAGTGATTAAGGGCAGCACGGTGGCCTAGTGGTTAGCATAGCTGCCTCACGGCGCTGAGGTCCCAGGTTCGATCCCGGCTCTGGGTCACTGTCCGTGTGGAGTTTGCACATTCTCCCCGTGTCTGCGTGGGTTTCGCCCCCACAACCCAAAAATGTGCAGGGTAGGTGGATTGGCCATGCTAAATTGCCCCTTAATTGGAAAAAATAATTGGGTACTCTAAATTAAAAAAAAAAAAAATGATGGAGTGATTAAAATCGGAGGTGCGCAGGAAGTCACAATGGGAGGAGCTCAGACCTCTCGGAGGAGATTGCAGAGGTAGGGAGGGGCGAGGCTATGGCACGGTGACACAGTGGTTAGCACTGCTGCCCGGGTTCGATCCCAGCCCCAGATCACTGTCCGTCTGGAGTTTGCACATTCTCTGCGTGGGTAAATTGGCCACGCTAAATTGCCCCTTAATTGGGAAAAAAATGAACTGGGTACTCTTAAAAAAAAAATTTTTAATTTTCCATCTCAGAGGGCTGTAGAAGCTCATTGACTGAGTATGTTTAAAGCAGAGATTGATAGATCTGATTAACAATAATGTCGGGCAGCACGGTGGCACAGTGGGTTAGCCCTGATGCCTCACGGTGTCGAGGTCCCAGGTTCGATCCCGGCTCTGGGTCATTGTCCATGTGGAGTTTGCACATTCTCCCCGTGTTTGCATGGGTTTCACCCCCCACAACCCAGAGATGTGCAGGCTAGGTGGATTGGCCACGCTAAATTGCCCCTTAATTGGAAACAATGAATTGGGTACACTAAATTTAAAAAAAAACAATAATGTAAAGGGTTATGGGGATAGTGGGTGTAAAAGTCATTGAAGTGTCTGATCAGATCATAATGAATGACAGGCTTGGTGGGCTGAATGGCCACCTCCTGTTCCTCAGACAGAAACAAATTGGATACCACATATGAATGGATAGTTGATAACATTTTTTGATGTTAATGTTGTGATATTGTTGTTTCTCTGCTGGATAATTATGACAAGAGAAGAAACAATAAACTGGGCATGATGGTTAACAGATCAGAAATCTGTGACAATCAGAGTGGAAAATTCTACCGCCCATTATTGGAACAGTGCATCACATAGGAACTCAATTGATACCTGGAATGGATACATCGCCATCATGTGTTTTTAGTTTTTCTCTCCGTTGAGTCATTTTTAATCTTTACTTTCCATTCCTTCTTTCATTCTCTCTCAATCTCTGCTACTAATTCCCTCTTTCTATTCTTTCTGTCATTCTCTCAACCTTTTTTATTCTCTATCCCTCATTCTCAGTTAGTCCATAAGACCATAAGACAAAGGAGCAGAATTAGGTCACTTGGCCCATCGAGTCTGCTCTGCCATTTAGTCATGGCTGATATTTTCTCATCCCCATTCCCCTGCCTTCTCCCCATAACCTCTGATTCCCTTATTAATCAAGAACCTATCTATCGCTGTCTTAAAGACACTCAGTGATTTGGCCTCCACAGCCTTCTGCGGCAAAGAGTTCCACAGATTTACCACCCTCTGGCTGAAGAAATTCTTCCTCATCTCTGTTTTAAAGGATCGTCCCTTTAGTCTGAGATGGTTTCCTCTGGTTCTAGTTTTTCCTACAAGTGGAAACATCCTCTCCATGTCCACTCTATCCAGGCCTCGCAGTATCCTGTAAGTTTCAATAAGATCCCCTCTCATCCTCCTAAACTCCAACGAGTACAGACCCAGAGTCCTCAACCATTCCTCATACGACAAGCTCTTCATTCCAGGGATCATTCGTGTGAACCTCCTCTGGACCCAGCACATCCCTCCTGAGATACAGACCCAAAACTGCTCACAATACCCCAACTGGGGTCTGGCCAGAGCCTTATACAGCCTCAGAAGTACATCCCTTGTCTTCTATTCTAGCCTTCTTGACATGAAGCGAACATTGCATTTGCCTTCTTCACTGCCGACTGAACCTGCATGTTAACTTGAAGAAAATTGTGAACAAGGACTCCCGAGTCCCTTTGTGCTTCTGATTTCCTAAGCATTTCCCCATTTAGAAAATAGTCTATGCCTAAATTTCTCCTTCCAAAGTGCATAAACTCACACTTTTCCACATTGTATTTCATTTGCCACTTCATTGCCCACTCTCCTAGCTTGTCCAAGTCCTTCTGCAGCCCCCTTGCTTCCTCAATACTACCTGTCCCTCTACAGATCTTTGTATCATCTGAAAACTTAGCAACAGTGCCTTCAGTACCTTCTTCCAGATCATTAAAAAAATGAAAAATAAAAATTGCTTATTGTCACAAGTAGGCTTCAATGAAGTTACTGTGAAAAGCCCCTAGTCGCCACATTCCGGCACCTGTTCGGGGAGGCTGTTACGGGAATCGAACCATACTGCTGGCCTGCCTTGGTCTGCTTTCAAAGCCAGTGATTTAGCCCAGTGTGCCAGTATATATATTGTGAAAAGTTGTGGTCCTAGCACAGACCACTGAGGCACACCACTAGTCGCCGGCTGCCATCCTGAAAAAGACACCTCTCTGCCTTCTGCCAGTCAGCCAATCCTCTATCCATGCCCGAATCTTACCCTTAACACCATGGGCTTTTAACTTATTTAACAGTCTCCTATGCGGCACCTTGTCCAAGGCCTTCTGGAAAGCTAAATAAATCACGTCCACTGGTTCTTCTTTGTCTAACTTCCTTGTTACCTCCTCAAAGAACTGTAACAGATTTGTCAGACACGACGCTGTCTCTCACTATCTCTTTGATGCTCACTCTTGTTCAAAGCTTACACTGTCACTCAGTGTCACTCGCTCAATATTCTCTTGCAGAACAATGGGGCAACATGAGGAACGAACACCTTTCTGACAATGATTGAGCTGCACACCAACCCTTCTCCTCTTCAGCATCTATTTCTACTACTGCCTCGTTCGTGCTTATCCACGACATATGAACAAACAAACAAGGAGCAAAAGGAGTCCAATCAGCTCCCTTGGCCGAGTCCGTCATTTAATAAGATTATAGCTGGACTGATAGTAACCTCAAGTTTGCAGTCCACCTATTCCCCGGTAACCTATCACCGTTTTGCTGACCATTGCTTATCGCCCAGTCTCCGTTTTAAAT
Source organism: Scyliorhinus canicula (assembly GCF_902713615.1). Lineage (NCBI taxonomy): Eukaryota > Metazoa > Chordata > Chondrichthyes > Carcharhiniformes > Scyliorhinidae > Scyliorhinus > Scyliorhinus canicula. The sequence continues at coordinate 8,632,602 of NC_052159.1, forward strand.
GGCTGACTCCTTATTTTTATTTTTTAAATAATTTTTATTAAGATTTTCACAAAATATAAACAACAAAACAATATTAACCAAACAACCATAGTAAAAACCAAAGAACAAACCCCCCCCCCCCCCCCGAACTACAAAAACAAACAGAAGAAAACAACAAAAAGGAGAGAAATAACACCCGCCACATCGAACAAACCCCTGTACACAATTCTCCCTCCCCCCGAACCAAACCCCCCCCCCCCCAGGTTGCTGCTGCTGCCGGCCTATTTCCCTACCATTCCGCCAGGAAGTCCAGGAAAGGCTGCCACCGACCCACTCAGGGCGAATATCACCCTCCAACTTAATGAATCCCGCCATGTCATTGATCCAGGCCTCCACGCTTGGGGGCCTCGCATCCTTCCACTGAAGCAAAATCCTACGCCGGGCTACTAGGGATGCAAAGGCCAGAACACCGGCCTCTTTCGCCTCCTGCACTCCCGGCTCCACTGCTACCCCAAATATCGCGAGTCCCCAGCCTGGCTCAACCTTGGATCCCACCACCCTCGACACCGTCCTCGCTACCCCCTTCCAAAAGTCCCCCAACGCTGGGCATGCCCAGAACATATGGGCATGGTTCGCTGGACTCCCCGAGCACCTAGCACACCTGTCCTCGCCCCCAAAGAACCTGCTCATCCTCGACCCAGTCATATGAGCCCTATGCAGCACCTTGAACTGTATGAGACTAAGCCTCGCACAAGAAGAGGAGGAGTTCAGCCTTTCCAGGGCATCCGCCCACGTCCCCTCCTCAATCTCCTCACCCAGCTCCTCCTCCCATTTACCTTTCAGCTCCTCCACCGAGGCCTCATCCACCTCCTGCATAACATGGTACAAGTCCGAAATCTTCCCTCCTCCAACCCACACCCCCGAGAGCACTCCGCCCCGAACCCCCCCCCCCCCCCCCCCCCCCCCCCCCGCGGGGGCAACACAGGGAACCCCGAAATTTGCCGCCTGGCAAACGCCCTAACCTGCATGTACCTAAACATGTTCCCCGGGGGGAGCCCAAACTTCCCTCTAACTCCCCCAGGCTCGCAAACCTCCCATCTACAAACAGGTCCCTCAACCTCCTTATACCTGCCCTGTGCCAGCTAAGAAACCCCCCATCAACGCTCTCTGGGACAAACCGGTGATTCCCCCGTATCGGGGACTCCATCGAGCCCCCCACCTCCCCCCATGCCGTCTCCATTGCCCCCAAATTTTCAGGGTAGCCACCACCACCGGACTCATAGTATACCTTGTTGGAGGGAGCAGCAACGGCGCCGTTACCAGCACCTCCAGGCCTGTATTCACACAGGATGCCATCTCCATCCTCTTCCATGCTGCCCCCTCCCCGTCCATTACCCACTTACGCACCATTGCTGAGTTGGCAGCCCAGTAATACCCACACAGGTTGGGCAGCGCCAGCTCCCCCCTATCCCTGCCCCGCTCCAAAAACACCCTTCTCATCCTCGGGGTCCCGTGTGCCCATACAAACCCCGTAATACTCCTGTTGACCCTCCTAAAAAAGGCCTTCGGGATAAGGATGGGGAGGCACTGGAACAGGAACAAAAACCTCGGGAGCACCGTCATCTTGACTGACTGCACCCTACCCGCCAGCAACAGCGGTAGCATATCCCACCTTTTAAACTCCTCCATTTGCTCCACCAGCCTAGTGAGGTTAAGCTTGTGCAGGGCCCCCCAGCTCCTAGCCACCTGGACTCCCAGATACCTAACGCTCCCCCCCTGCCTGCTTCAGTGGGAGCCTACCAATCCCCTCCTCCTGATCCCCCGGGTGCACCACGAACATCTCACTCTTACCCAGGTTGAGCTTATACCCAGAAAAGCCCCCAAATTCACTGAGAATCCTCATCACCTCCGGCATTCCCCCCACCGGGTCCGCCACATACAGCAACAGGTCATCCACATAAAGCGACACTCGATGCTCCTCCCCACCCCGCACCAGGCCCCTCCAGTTCCCCGACCCCTTATTTTTAAACAGTAACCCCTCATTCTAGATTCCCCCACAAGAGGAAATATCCTCTCCACACCCACCCTGTCAAGATCCCTCAGGAGCGTATATGTTTCAATCAAGTCGCCTCTTTTGGGGTGGCACGGTAGCACAGTGGTTAGCGCTGCTGCCTCACAGATCCAGGGACCCGGGTTCAATTCCGGTCTTGGGTCACTGTCTGTGTGGAGTCTGCACGCTTTCCCCGTGCCTTTGTGGGTTTCCTCCGGGTGCTCCGGTTTCCTCCCAAAGACGTGCAAGTTATGTGGATTGGCCATGATAAATTGTCCCTTAGTGTCAACGTGCAGGGTTAGGGTGAGGCAGCCTATCCACATTTTCAGAGGGTTGGTGCAGACTCAATGAGCTAAATGGCCTCCTTTTACACAGTAGGGAATCTATGGGTAATCTTCTAAACTCCAGCGGCTACAAGCCTCGCCTGTCCAATCTTTCCTCAGAACACAACCCACCCATTCCAGCTATTAGTCAGGTAAACCTTCTCTGAACTGCTTCCAATGCATCTACATCCTTCCTTAAATAGAGGTTGTTGTGTTATGCTTCTTCATGTAGCATAAGCTGCTTCCCTGATGAATGCTCTGACAAAGGAAGGTTCAGTCTTGTAGATAGGTTTAACACATTTATTGAACAGTTAACAATTCTCCTGCTTGAGTTCGACTCTCCTGTTAATCTTGCTTCCCGTAATAGTAACTCAGTCTAACTAACCAGTCTGCTCTAAACCATGCGGTGGGTGTGATGCTTCTGATCTGCCCCTGTATCTCTGAGTGTTGCCTGTGGAAAGAGACAGAGCATGTGTGCCCTGTCCTTTTATATAGGTTGCCCACTTATGGTAGTGTTACCTCTGGGTGTCTTGACTGCCCATTGGTCGTGTCCTATTCCATGTGTTCATTAGCTTCATGTCTGTGTGTCATGATGTCTCTGGTGCTCCCTCTAGTGTTTACTTAGTTGTAGTGTATTTACATTAACCCCTTGTGTATTTACAGTGATGCATATCACCACAGAGGTCATGGGCATTGACCTCAACTCCTTGTGGGAGCAGGTTCCACATTGACCCAACACAAAACCAGGCCTATTGAGCGTGAGGCAGCTCTTTAGTCAAGCTCATCAATTAGCCGCACTGCTCTTTCATTCTTAATCTCTCCATTCTCACTGATTAATGTTAACCTGCACAGCAAGATCCCACAAAGAGCAATGGGGCAAGTCAGATAATCTGTTTGGATTGTGTTGGCTGACAGGTTGAGGGTCGTTGGGACAGCGGGAGAGCTTCCTTGCTGTTCTTTGAAATGGCAACACCGACCGTTTATGAGAGCTGGCAGGTTGCGGTGCGAATCTCAGCACCTCTGACAGTGCTGCACTCCCTCAGTACTGTATCGGGGGTGTCAGTGGGGTGTGGGGTCAAGCACCCGGAGTGGGGAGTCGAACTCATAAACCTTCAGAATTGGAAACGAGTAGGCCACCCACTGAGCCCCCGGCTGAAACTTTCTTCCGGGGGCTCCGGTTTCCTCCCACAGCCCAAAGACATGCAAGTTGTGTGGATTGGCCATGATAAATTCTGCCGTAGTGTCAACGTGCAGGGTTACAGGGTTAGAGTTAGGGAGCCTATGTAGAATGTTCTTTCAGTGGGTCGTCCTGGGGTGAAGGGACGTGACCCAGACAGCAGCACTCGAGGTTGGTTTTTGTAAATCAGAAACGTGAAGGTCAATCTGCGCTGTGTCTCACAGCACAGCTACCCAGACCTCTGAACTGTGCTAATTCTTGTGATTCCATTTCCAATGATGTGGAGACAGATCAGAGCAGCTCACTTTGAGGTCAGTCCTTGAATCAGTTCTGGAAACTTGTACCTCGCTCTCAATAAACCTGCCAGCTAGAACTAATCGTACGGAGTAGCAATTGGCAGGTGTTATTGGGAGGAATCTTTAGTTGTCCAATCGGTGTAATTCCTTAGATCTCTGACCAAGCCAGACTGTGTTGCATTTTCTTTGGGTACTTCCCAGAGGTGAATAAAAGATTTCTGGAAGGGGCGGCACGGTGGCGCAGTGGTTAGCACTGCTGCCTCACGGCGCTGAGGACCCGGGTTCGATCCCAGTCCCGGGTCACTGTCCGTGTGGAGTTCGTACGTTCTCCCTGTGTTTGCGTGGGTTTCGCCTCCACAACCCAAGGATGTGCAGGTTAGGTGGATTGGCCACGCTAAATTGCCCCTTAATTGAAAAAAATAATTGGCTTTTCTAAATTTATATTAAAAAAAAAAGATTTCTGGGTCGCTTCTTGCCTTGGGCATTATTGTGCTCCCTGACCCACATTGGCTCCCAATCTGGTATTGCCTCGACTTTCCAATTCTCATCCTTGTTTTCATATCCCTCCGTTCCCCAAACCTCCTCCACAGCCTTACAGCCCTCCGGCGGCATGGTAGCACAGTGGCTAGCACGGTTGCTTCACAGCACCAGGGTCCCAGGTTCAATCCCCGGCTTGGGTCACTGTCTGTGCGGAGTCTGCACATTCTCTCCGTGTCTGCGTGGGTTTCCTCCGGGTGCTCCGGTTTCCTCCCACAAGTCCTTAAAGACGTGCTTGTTTAGTGAATTGGACATTCTGAATTCTCCCTTTTAGTACCCGGAATGTGGCGACTGGGGGCTTTTCACTGTAACTTCATTGCAGTGTTAATTTAAGTCGACTCGTGACAATACTGTAATAAAGATGATTATTATTATAGATCTCTGCACTCCTCCAATTCTGGCCACTTCACCTGAATTGTTCCACCTTTTGCATGAGCATAGGGTCCGTGCTCCCAGAGGCACATGTGACCATTCAATGCCTCCTTCCCACCTCCCAATCTTTTCCCGTTTGATCGCATTAACATGAATAAAAGCCGGCAAAACATTAAGTCGAGACAGTTGAGAGCTGTGTTTTTTATTGAGGTGATAAAGGGCTAAAATCATTATGCTGCGTTTTATGGCTTCAAATGATTACTTCAGTGAAAAAGCACCACTGCACCCTGAATAAACATGTTTAAGTGCTCTAGCTAAACCACAGTAAGAGATAACGCCTTTGGTTTGAAGAACAGGTTTAATGGACGTATGTGCCCATTATCGTTCTAAGGTAGTAGAGTTGATACATTATTCTGAATGTGAAATTAGAAGCTTTTTTCAATCACAAGAATCAACAGCGGAAAATATTGTCTTCATTCTACACGCCTCAAGTTAGAGTTTGCTTCAAAGATGACTTTTCCGCCAAATTATGGTTAAATAAAAGTGAAAAGCGTGAAAATTCAGAATTAGGTATATTTTACGTAGTTACGTAGTTACATTGTATACCTTGTGTTGCCCTATTATGTATTTTCTTTTATTCCCTTTTATTCCCATGTACTGAATGATCTGTTGAGCTGCTCACAGAAAAACACTTTTCACTGTACCTCGGTACACATGACAATAAACAAATCCAATCCTATCCGATTTTAATTTTATTCTATTAAGGTGTGAAATCAATACCTTGGCTTTATTTTTTTTATAAACAGGTTATGCATTCAATCAGAGACACGTGGCAATTCGTTAATGATTTGGTTCAGAAAGTGTCCAATTTCCATATTGCGACTCCCATTTGTTTACATTGTCAGCATTTCTTTAAAAAATGTCTCTTCAGGCGAAGCAGGCTGCTGACCCCAGGACTAGGCCCGGCCTCTGGTCTCTCTCTCCTTCTTCAAAAAATTCCTTAAAATCTACACCTTTGACCAAACCTTTGGTCGTGATACATTGTTTGAGTGTTAAGTTTGATTTGATAAAGCTCGTCTGAAGCACCTGAGGGCATTTATCTACATTAAAAGCACATCTACATAAATATAAGTTGCCATTGCTTAAAGTAACACATTCCACCTCTTGTTCTCCACCATGGGTAGAACTAGCACATTCTGAGGTTTGAAAAAACCAAGATGGAACATGTCTTCATGTCAAATGTCCTTCTTGCTGCTAATTTAAGGCATTAACTTGACACTATATTAAGGAAGAACAGGGAAGTTTTCCCAGGCATCTTGGTCAAGGTCGGTTCAGCTCAGTTGGCTGGACGGTTGGTTTGTGACGCGGAGCAACCCCAGCAGTGGGGGTTCAATTCCCGTGACCGGCTGGCGTTGTTCATGAAGGGCTCCCTCCCCGCCTTCTCAACCTTGCCCCTCGCCTGAGATGTGGTGACCTTCAGGTTAAATCATTACCAGTCAGCTCTCCCCCCTCAAAAGGGGGAAGCAACCTATGGTCCTTGTGACTTTCATCCACTCCACCAAGAGCGTGAAAGAGATGCAAATACCCCCCTCTTATAATTTAGGCAAGGTCCCACAAAGTACAATTTGAAAATGACTTGATAATCTGATGGAGTGATGTTGATAAATATTGGCCCGAATATGGCGGAGAATTCGTCTTCAGCTCGTTATGTGGGGCCATGAGATCTTTACCCAAGAAGACAGTCAGGGAGCTCCCTCTGACAGTGAAGTACTCCCTCATCATTGGCCTGGAGTGCCAGCCTGGGTTAGGGGCCTAGCTGTCTGGAGCAGAACATTCATTAATCCAATATCATGCTTTCTGTGCGGTTCATCTTGATTAAGCCACACCAAATTGCTCCCAACACTTAAGAAAGAACTGTAACCACGTTGGCAATATTTCCAAATATCGTCAAAGATAGTGACTGCTGGGTGAGCTCACACTTCAGAAGAAGACAGTAGCCAGCTGCAGTTGACAGAACCCTTTGTGATAACAGTGGGCACGTCCGAGCAGTTTGCTTGGTGTAATGAAAAACCAACAGGTAATTAACACATCAAAATGTGTCTTGTCGGCTGTAAATGCTTTGGGAGGCCCAGAGGTCGTGAAGGCAAGACAGTTTGTGGGATATTTTCCGAGGCATACAATATAATAACTGGGAGGTTCCACCAGAACGGTTTTAAAACACTCGCTAGCCCACAGCTGGAGTTGCGCGGGGCAGTTCCATTCAACACCCTGTGGGGGAGATGTGAGGGCGGAGGAGAGGGGACAGAGGAGAGCCTAGTAATAATAATAATAATAATCTTTATTAGTATCACAAGTAGGCTTACATTTTCTTGGTTAAAAATTTAGACTACCCAATTATTTCTTTTCCCAATTAAAAGGACAATTTAGCGTGGCCAATCCAACTACCCTGCGCATCTTTGGGTTGTGGGGGTGAAACCCACGCAGACACGGGGAGAATGTGCAAACTCCACATAGACAGTGACCCAGAGCCGGGATTCGAACCCAGGTCAGTGCCATGAGGCAACAGGGCTAACCCACTGCGCCGTGTGCCCCACCCAGAAGTAGGCTTACATTGACACTGCAATGAAGTTACTGGGAAAAGCCCCCAGTCGCCACATTCCGGCGCCTGTTCGGGTACACAGAGGGAGAATTCAGAATGTCCAATTCACCCAACAGCTCCAGGGGTAAAAACTCAGGTTAGCATTGCAGGTTTAGAGGGGATTTGAAAGGAAAGTTTCCATCCAGGGGGTGGTGTGGGTGTGGATCTCATTGAGAGGATGACAAGAGGTAGAAACCCCCGTCACATTTAAGAATGACTTGGACAGACAAAGAACAAAGTACAAAGAAAAGTACAGCACAGGAACTGGGCCTTCGACCCTCCAAGCCTGTGCCGACCATGCTGCCTGTCTGAACTAAAATCTTCTACACTTCCGGGGTCCGTATCCCTCTATTCCCATCCTATTCATGTATTTGTCAAGATGCCCCTTAAATGTCACTATCGTCCCTGTTTCCACCACCTCCTCCGGTAGCGAGTTCCAGGCACCCACTACCCTCTGTGTAAAACACTTGCCTCGTACATCCCCTCTAAACCTTGCCCCTCGCACCTTAAACCGATGCCCCTTAGTAATTGACCCCTCTACCCTAGGAAAAAGACTCTGACTACCCACTCTGTCTATGCCCCTCATAATTTTGTAGACCTCTATCAGGTCGGCCCTCAACCTCCGTCGTTCCAGTGAGAACAAAGATTGGGACATGAAGAGGCTGTAACTTACAGGGCTGGGGAGAGTGAAATTAGGCTGGAGGGCTACTGGTCAGTCAGCAAACACACAATGAGCTGAAAGGCCTCCCTCCATGATTTCTATGATGCTATGAAAGCTGCGATAGAAAGTCAAGGACAATCTCTTTATCATGTTGGCTTCATCGGCTGTTCATGACACTGAAGGTCGTTGCTCGCTGATGCTGCCACCTTGTGGGCACTGTGTTTAATGCACTACTCACTGCCAGGGCTCCTGTGGGATCAATGAGCACCGTCCGTGACTACTGGCACCAGAGCCAAGAGTGGCCCCTCAGTGGATGTTACCAGGGCTCATTCAGATACCACCTCAGCGAGATCCGGCCTCCTTAGAAACAGGAACGAGGCAAGATAGCTGGGGAAAGATGCCACTGAATTGCGAGACCTGACAGTTCAGCAACCAAGAAACATCTCTGAGCTAATAATGTCACACTCTGGTGTGGAAGGGGCAATGCTTAAAAACTGCAGGACTGAGGGAGTGCTGCACGAGGGATGATGCCATCCTTTAGGTGACTAATTAAACCATCTCCCCTCTCGGGTGGATATGAAAGATCCCACAGCCGACCATCGTGGAGGGTAGCAGGCAGATTATCTGCATGTCCCGGCTGACACTTACCCTGAATGACCACACTAAATAATGGATCATCTGGACATTGTCACACTCTGCTGCTTTGGGATCTTGCTGTGCACAAAGTGCCTGCCACGTTTCTTACATTATAATCATAGAATCCCTACAGTGTAGAATGAGGCCATTCGGCCCATCAGGTCTGTACCAACCCTCTGAAAGAGCACCCTACCTGAGCCCACTCCCCCATCCTGTCCCTGTAACCTCACCTATCCTTTTTGGGCACTATGGGCAATTTAGCGTGGCCAATCCACTGATGCGCCGTCAATTACCACGAGATGAGAATGGTGGAACAATCGAGGCTTTATTGAACAAGATGTTGTGCCTCCTGTAGCTGGAACCAGAATGGCTGCAGCGCCGGAGAGCACACACTTTTATACGCCACCTGCTGGGCGGAGCCAGCAGGCAGGGATTTACCGTCGTACCTCTAATATACGGGCAGTGCCGTAATACATATAATACACCACAAGTGGTGTTCACCACATCCACCTAATCTGCACATCTTTGGACAGTGGGAGGAAACCGGAGCACCCGGAGGAAACCCACACAGGCACGGGGAGAACGTGCAGACTGCACACAGTTACACAAAGTCGGAATTGAACCCTTGTCCCTGGCGCAGTGCTAACCAGTGCCAACGTGATAACTGCGACTATACTTTAAATAAATATTCTATTGGTTGAGAATGTTCCCCTGAAACAGACACAGCACCGTACAAAAATGACACATGTTCTGGACATTGGGCAAACGGCTCAGCACAAGCAGAGGTCCCTTTAAGATGTGTGCTTTCATGGCCGTGCATCAACCTTAAAGGGACCACGCAGAGTAACAACTGGACCATGCACAGCTAATGGAAATCAGAGGAAAGATTGGTCCTGAGGTCATGAAAGGCCGTATATATAAATGATTAGATTGCTTTCCTGCGTGGAGATTAAGCACCAGATGTTGCATTTCAATCAAACCAACTTGCTGAGGTGACAAAGATCTCAACAGGAGGGTCCAACATCAAAACAAGGAGTAGATCCTGAGTGTAAATCAAAGCAAACTATTGAGGATGCTGGAATCTGAAACAGAAACAGAAAATGGTGGACCATTTCAGCAAGTCCGACAGCGTCTGTGGAGAGAGAAGGGAACTAACGTTTCGAGTCCGGATGACTCTTTGTCAAAGCTAAAGGGAACTGGAAATGGGGTCAGACTTTAATTCCAGTTTTCTCTTGCTTTGACAAAGAGTCATCCAGGCTCAAAACGGTAGATCCTGCGTGAGCCATTGAAATACTGTGGCTACAGGAGGAGGTCAGAGGCTAGGAATCCTGCGGCGGGTCACTCACCTCCTGACTCCCCAAAGCCTGTCCACCATCTACAAGCCAGGAGTGTGATGGAATACTCTCCACTTGCCTGGATGAATGCAGCTCCAACACTCAAGTAGCTCAACACCATCCAGGATAAAGCAGCCCCACTCGATTGGCACCCGATCCACCACCTTAATCGTTCACTCCCTCCACCACTGACGCACAGTAGCAGCCATGTGTACGATCTACAAGATGCACTGCAGCAACTTGCCGAGGTTCCTTAGCCAGCACCTTCCAAACCTTTACCACCTAAACGGTCAAGAGCAGCAGATGCCTGGGAACCCCACCACCTGGAGGTTCCCCTCCAAGTCCCTCACCATCCTGACTTGGAAATATATCGCCGGTCCTTCACTGCCACTGGGTCCAAATCCTGGAACTCCCTCCCTAACAGTACGGTGGGTATACCCTTACTTCAGGGACTGCAGCGGGTCACGAAAGCGGTCATTACCACCTTCTGAAGGACAATCAGAGATGGGCAACAAGAGCTGGCCGAGCCAGCGACGCCCACACACAACGAATGGGTTTTTAAAGAAGTGTTTCCTGGGTGTTGTCACTTTCTGAGTAAAGCGGCTGGTTTAGCACAGTGGGCTGAACAGCTGGCTTATAATGCAGAACAATGCCAGCAGCGAGGGTTCAATTCCCGTCCGGGCCTCCCCGAACAGGCGCCGGAATGTGACGACTAGGGGCTTTTCACAGTAACTTAATTGAAGCCAACTTGTGACAATAAGCGATTAAGCAACTGGGGCTGGTTTAGCACAGGGCTAAATCGCTGGCTTTGAAAGCAGTCCAAGGCAGGCCAGCAGCTCGGTTCAATTCCCGCCCCAGCCTCCCTGAACAGGTGGTGTGGCGACTAGGGGCTTTTCACAGTAACTTCATTCGAAGCCTACTTGTGACAATAAGCATTTTCATTTCATTTCATTCATTATTATTAAAGACCTATTTAGCCTCTGTACTGTGATGGATGTGGGATTGGGGAGGGAACTCTGTTCATCGCATGAGTTCAAACAGGTCTTTTCGAACTTTCAGCTGGAACGAGGTTCAATCATACAGCATTGCCGACACTTTTAAGATCCCTTCACTGCTGGACAGTGACCTTTGACGGTCGAGGAATTGTTTTTACTGGAGTCCTTGGTCAGTTGGATTAAGTCATCTCCCCTGGGTAATCTTTACCTCACTAACTAATGACTGTTAGAGAATGTAATTATTTCCCTCTAATCCACTAAACCAGGCCACTGGAATACAAGGTCCACGTGGTGGGTCAGATCACAGGTGTTAATTATTCTCAAGCACCAAGCTAATCAAACACCGCCAAGTGTAATCCTTACTGAGGGATGGGTTGACAGAGAGTTGTTGCTTGAGGTGGGCACCCTTTCCTGTGGGTGTGGTGGGGCGGGGGTTGGTGTATGCCCTCCGCTTTGCAGTTGACCCTTTTCCTACCTTGCTGGGCTCTGTTGAGTTGGCTGGAATGTTCTGGGCTATGCCAGCTTGTCATGTTTCCAATTCTACCCCCCCCCCCAATTCTTTGGATGTTCCCCTCCCTCTCCCATTGTCTCCGAAAGGTCCGCGAGATCATTCCTCTCAGCGTGCCTCCTTTGTGAAGGACAGCCGGGGGCAGTTCTCCCCACCCTCCTGAAAATGAAATGAAAATCGCTTATTGTCACGAGTAGGCTTCAATGAAGTTACTGTGAAAAGCCCCTAGTCCGGGGCCTGTCCGGGGAGGCTGGTACGGGGACTCATCCCTGAATCAACATCGATTACAGTGAAAAGAACAGCTGGTTTGTGGGATTGTGCTGTGCAGAAAACGGCTGCCATGTTTTCTACGGTAACTGCACCTTAAAAAAAAACCAAGAAAGGGTGTAAAACAGCCGAGGAGGGGGTGAACGATGCTATAGAGAGGCAAGTTCCACGTTTTGATTCCTATTTTCCCCTTGTTCCTTTCATGAGATAAGGCGAGGCCAGAATTTGGTGGCTATCCCTAATTGCCCACGAACTGGAGCATGTTAGCCAGGCTGGGTAAGGATGATGGATTTCCTGCTCCATAGGGCACGGTTTTTAAGCAATAGAAAAATAATCGTTTCATCATCACTATTAATGAGGCAGCTTTGTAATTCCTGATTTATTCAATTCCACCAGCTGCTGTGGTGGGATTTGAACCGGTGTCTCCAGAGTATGATCCAGGGACTCTGGATTATTAGCCCAGTGACGATAACCCAACGTCACCATTGGCCCACATCTTACTTCTGCCCTTCAATTATTGCCCAGTTGCCACCTGAGCCCCTTACAGACTAGATTCCTTTTCCTGCCTGTATGTTTTCCATTCTTAATCAGCAGTTAGCACTGCTGCCTCACAGCGCCAGGGACCCGGGTTCGATTCCGGCCTCGGGTCACTGTCTGTGTGGAGTTTGCACGTTCTCCCCGTGTGTGCGTGGGTTTCCTTCCACAGTCCAAAGATGTGCAGGTTAGGTGGATTGGCGATGTTAAATTGCCCCTTAGTGTCCAAAATGTTGGGTGGGGTTACTGGAGGTAGGGAGGGGGCGGGGGCCTAGGTAGAGTGCTGATTCGGAGTGTCGGTACAGCCTCGATGGGCCAAATGGCCTCATTCTGCACCGTATTGATTCCTGACTCTATGCTCCTCTTCCCCATTTGCCATATTCCTTTTTTTAAAGCTGTTCCTTAATATTTTTTCGCTCCGGGGCAAGGATTTTGTGCCTCACATGTTTTTTTTAAATTTAGTGTATCCAATTCATTCTTTTCCAATAAGGGGCAATTTAGCATGTTCAATCCACCTACCCTGCACATCTTTGGGTTGTGGGGGCAAAACCCACGCAAACACGGGGAGAATGTGCAAACTCCACACGGACAGTGACGCAGAGCCGGGATCGAACCTGGGACCTTGGCGCCGTGAGGCAGCAGGGCTAACCCACTGCGCCATAGTACTGCTGGTTTGTGCCTCACATGTTGACTTGACTGATGTTTTGTTGACGATTGGATGTTTGTGCCATGTTCTGTGTTTGCAATTCACATTGTTGTTGCTTATCTCAATCTCATATCTTAATCAAACAGCTGCCAGAGATTTTCATTAAAAATCCATGGTTAATCAGAGGCTCGAGCTGATAGGTGACCATTGCGATATGTGGCCACAGCGCAGGTGCGGACGTGCATGCAAAGCTGGTGCCTCTGCTCTCTAACCTGTCCAGTCACTTCATCAGTCCCTACAACCCTCCAAAGTACCTGCTTCCCCCCCCAATGCCGGCCTCTGGGGGGATGGGGTTCATGCGCCCACCACAAAATGTGCTTCCTGCTGGCGGGGCCGTCCCTCTTGGCCCCTCCCTCTGCTCCTCGGAGCTGCCCTTTGAAAACCACCTCTTTGACCCAGCCTTTGAAAAAATGAAAATGAAAATCGCTTATTGTCACGAGTAGGCTTCAATGAAGTTACTGTGAAAAGCCCCTAGTCGCCACATTCCGGCGCCTGTCCGGGGAGGCTGGTACGGGAATCGAACCGTGCTGCTGGCCTGCCTTGGTCTGCTTTAAAAACCAGCGATTTAGCCGAGTGAGCTAAACCAGCCCCTGATGTCCTGCCCTGACCTCTCCTTCAGTGACTCGTTCTCGATTCTCTGATTATGTTGCCCTGAAGCTCCTCGGGATGTTTGTGGGAGACAGCGGTGCAGTGGTAACGTCACTGGACCCGTAATCCAGAGGCCCCAAGCTAAAGCTGCGAGGATATGGGTTCAAATCCCACCACGCCAGATGAACCAATTAATAAATCAGGAATGTAAAGCTAGTCTCAGTAATGGTGATTCTGAAACTATCATCGATTGTTGTAAAAACCCATCTGGTTCACTAATGTCCTTTAGGGAAGGAAATCTGCCGTCCTTACCCGGCCTGGCCTACATGTGACTCCAGACCCACAGCAATGGGGTCAATTCTTAACTGCCTCTCTGAGCGAGACACTCAGTCCAAGGGCAATTAGGTCTGGCACCTGGCTATGGCACCTCCAAGAAAATAAGTTGTTCATTGTGAATTCAAAAATTCTCTGGTTGTGAAATGCTTTGTGACATCCTGAGGTCAGGAAAGGTGCTATGCAAATGCAAAACTTTCTTTTTCCTCTCACCACCCTCCTCTCAAGTTCATGTCGACCCGCGGGCCATTCGACATGAGGTGGCATCACTCTATTTTAGGCTGGTGGTGTGAGGGGATTCCCTCAGACACACACCAGCTCATATTCCCTGCCCCACCTCGCCAACTCTCTGTCTTGCCCTATGAGGCCCCGTGGTCATTTTAAAGCCAGCCAATCCGAAGGAATGGGGTCATTCAAATCCAGACCCAGAGTGTTAATGATTCGTTTGGTGAAAGTCAGATGCTGTATGTCATTGGCTCTCGAGTCTAATCACAGTCAGCCGAGCTGCTGCTTTCTATTCCACGTCAATCCTCTGCTCTCCGGCCCATCGAGTCTGCACTGAGCCTCGGAAAGAGCACCCTACCTGCCCATTCCCCCGCCCTATCCCCGTAACCTCCCGTGCATTGATCATGGCCAATTCACCTAATCTGCACGTCATTGGACTATGGGAGGAATGCGGAGCACCCGGAGGAAACCCACGCAGACACGGGGAGAACGTGCAAACGCCACAGAGACAGGAACACCCAAGGCTGGAACCTAATAATAATAATCTTCATTATTGGCACAAGTAGGCTTACACTAACACTGCAATGAAGTTGCTGTGAAGAGCCCCTAGTCGCCACATTCCGGTGCCTGTTCGGGGACACAGAGGGCAAATTCAGAATGTCCAAATTATCTAATAGCACATCTTTGGACTGTGGGAGGAAACCGGAGCACCCGGAGGAAACCCACGCAGACACGGGGAGAACGAGCAGACTGCGCACGGACAGTGATCCAAGCCGGGAATCGAACCCGCGACACCGGCGCTGTGAGGCAACCGTGCTAACCACTGTGCTGCTACAACAGCAGCTGAGTTTCAGCCCCAACCCGGAGACTTGAGCGCCCCTGTAATGCAAGCTGACACCCTCAATGTCGGCTCGGAGGGGGAGAGAGGGAATTTCACGCCATTGCAGGATCCGTCATTTGGATGCGAGGTTAGATCGTGGCCCCCTCTATCCTGTCAGGTAAATGTAGAAGATCCCATTGTCGGACTTACGGTTGCAGTGATGCGGAGCTAAGCCGCACGTTCGGTGGCACACGCTTTTTTTGGTCTTTTGGGCTCTTTTAAGGGTCCGTAGCGGCGCTGGCTGGACCTTTCCAGTGGGGGAACACGTCTGCTGTGATCATCTGCCGGTGGATGCACTGGACCAGGAGCGGGGCGGTCAAAAAATCAGCTTTGGAGCAAAGAAAGGTGCGAGGCAGGAAAAACAAGATGACGGCGGGCGGGGAACCAGCAGCGTGGCAGCAGTGGGCGCAGGAGCAGCAGGAACTGCTCCATCGCTGCTTCAGGGAGCTGAAAGCTGAGCTGCTGGAACCGCTTAAGGCCTCGCTGGATAAGCTCATGGCGACTCAGACGGCCCAGGCTGCAGAGATCCGCGAGGCCCGGCAAAAGGCCTCGGAGAATGAGGATGAAGGTGGAATCGCACGAGGCGCTCCACATAAAATGGCAAACGAGGATGGAGGAGATGGAGAACCGCTCGGGGCGGAAGAACTTGCGGATCCTGGGCCTCCCGGAGGGGCTGGAGGGATCAGACCTGGGGGCCTATGTGGCCGTGATGCTGAACTCGCTGATGGGTGCGGGGTCCTTCCAAGGGCCCTTGGAGCTGGAGGGTGCCCATTGAGTGTTGCTGAGGAAGCCCAGGCCGAACGAGCCGCCAAGGGCGGTGCTGGTCCGTTTTCACCGCTTCGTCGACCGTGAGTGTGTGCTGAGATGGGCGAAGGAGAGGAGCAGCAGTGGGAGAATGCAGAGATCCGGATTTATCAGGACTGGAGTGCAGAGGTGGCGAATAGAAGGGCTGGTTTTAACCGGTCGAAGACAGTGCTCCACAAGAAAGGGTGAAGTTCGGCCTGTTACAGCCGGCTCGCCTCTGGGTCACTTATAAAGATCGCCAGCTCTACTTTGACTCCCCGGAAGATGCCTGGGCCTTCGTCCAGGCAGAGAAGCTGGACTCGAACTGAGGACTGAGTGGGGGGTTGGGGACTGATGTATATTGTCCGGAGGCTCTGTTCTCCCTGGTATTTCCTTGTTGGTCCTTTCTTGTTTTTTCTCTTTTTGGGGCTTTTCAATTATTCATTTTGAGGCCTTTTTCACCGATGGAGGGTGGGGGAGCTGTATCGCGGGTGGAGGGTTGGGGAGCTGTATCGCGGGTGGAGGGTTGGGGAGCTGTATCGCGGGTGGAGGGTTGGGGAGCTGTATCGCGGGTGGAGGGTTGGGGAGCTGTATCGCGGGTGGAGGGTTGGGGAGCTGTATCGCGGGTGGAGGGTTGGGGAGCTGTATCGCGGGTGGAGGGTGGGGGAGCTGCATTGCAGGCCCGTTGGGTCGCGCGCCCTGTTCTTTCCCGCGTTTTAGGACGGGGGCGGGGTTTCAGATGGAAGCGAGGGCTTTTCTCCCGTGCTGGAGGTGGAGTGGGAGGGGCACCAGGCGGGGGGAGTGGCGGTTGTGTCACACCGAGGGGGGGGAGGGGGGGTGCGTTGGGGTGGCGGGAGCAGCCGGGGTCAGCAGGAGTCGGCTGACTTACGGAAGTACGACGAGAGGGGTAACTCAGCTAGGGGGGAGCCCTAGCTGGGGGGGAGGGGGGGGGCGCGGGGGGCTGTTGGGGGGGGGGGTGTAGGGGTGGTACTGGGTTGCTGCTGGAAGGGCTGAAGGGGAACAGATGGTGATGGGGGGGGTCGGGTGGGGAATGGGCCGTGGGGGTACTGCGGGCATGTGGTGGGCTGAGGGAGAGCTATGGCTGACTGGCGCAGGGGGAGGGGGAAGACCCCCCCGATTCGGCTGGTCACATGGAACGTGAGGGGGCTGAATGGACTGGTGAAGCGGGCCCGGGTGATGGCGCACTTGAAGGGGCTGGGGGCGGACGTGGCTATGCTCCAGGAAACGCACCTTAGGGTGGCGGATCAGGTTAGGCTGAGAGGCGGGTGGGTTGGACAAGTGTTTCATTCGGGGTTAGATGCGAGGAACCGGGGGGGTGGCGATATTGGTGGGAAAGAGCTTGTCGTTTGTGGCGTCGAGTGTGGTGGCGGATAGCTGTGGCAGATACGTAATGGTGAGTGGTAGGCTTCAAGGGGAGTGGGTGGTGCTGGTCAATGTGTACACCCCCAACTGGGACAATGCAGGTTTCATGCGGCGCATGCTGAGCTGGATTCCAGACCTTGAGACGGGGGGCTTGATATTGGGAGGGGATTTTAATACAGTGCTGGACCCGGCTTTGGGTCGTTCTAGGTCCAGGACTGGTAAGAGGCCGACGGCGGCCACAGTGCTGAGGGGGTTTATGGACCAGATGGGAGGGGTGGTTTGGAGGTTTATGAGGCCGGGAGGTAGGGAGTTCTCGTTTTTCTCCCACGTCCATAAGGCTTATTCCCTGATCGACTTTTTTGTCTTCAGCAGGGCGCTGATTCCGAGGGTGGTTGGGGCAGAGTACTCGGCGATAGCCATATCAGACCACGCTCCGCATTGGGTGGACCTGGAGCTGGGGGAGGGGAAGGATCAACGCCCGCTGTGGAGGTTAGACGTGGGGCTGTTGTCGGATGAGGAAGTATGTGGGCGGGTCCGTAGGTGTGTAGAGGGGTATTTGGAAGCTAATGACATTGGGGAGGTACAGTGGGGGTGGTCTGGGAGGCGTTGAAGGCGGTGGTCAGAGAAGAGCTGATTTCTATGAGGGCACACAGGGAGAGGGGGGAGAAAAATGAGAGGGAGAGGTTGGTGGAAGAAATGGTGAGGGTGGACAGGAGGTACGCGGAGGTTCCGGAAGAGGGGCTCTTGAGGAAGCATCATAGTCTCCAAGCGGAGTTCGATATACTGACCACCCGGAAAGCGGAGGCGCAGTGGAGGAGGGCGCAGGGGGCGGTATATGAGTACGGGGAGAAGGCAAGTCGGATGCTGGCCCACCAGCTCCGGAAGCTGGAGGCGGCGAGTGAGATAGGGGGAGTTAGAGATGTAGGAGGGAACCTACATGCAGGATAGGGT
Organism: Scyliorhinus canicula; assembly: GCF_902713615.1. Classification (NCBI taxonomy): domain Eukaryota; kingdom Metazoa; phylum Chordata; class Chondrichthyes; order Carcharhiniformes; family Scyliorhinidae; genus Scyliorhinus; species Scyliorhinus canicula. The sequence continues at coordinate 8,650,758 of NC_052159.1, forward strand.
GCTCTCGGGGACCTGGGTCGGTGAGGGTAGGATCTCAGCAATTTATCAGGTGATGCAGGAGGGGGAGGAGGCCTTGGTGGAGGAGCTGAAAGCGAAGTGGGAGGAGGAGTTGGGGAGGAGATTGACGAGGGGATGTGGGCGGATGCCTTGGGGAGGGTGAATTGAAAGCGAAGTGGGAGGAGGAGTTAGGGGAGGAGATTGGAAGCGAAGTGGGAGGAGGAGTTAGGGGAGGAGATTGACGAGGGGAAGTGGGCGGACGCCTTGGGGAGGGTGAATTCCTCCTCTTGTTGCGCACGGCTCAGCTTAATTCAGCTGAAGGTGCTACATAGGGCACACATAACTGGGGCCAGGCTGAGCTGGTTCTTCGGGGGTGAGGGCAGGTGTGGGAGGTTTTGGGGAGGCCCGGCGAATCACACCCACATGTTCTGGGCGTGTCCGGCGTTGGAGGGGTTCTGGAAGGGTGTGGCGGGGACCTTGCCCAAGGTGGTCGGTTCCAGGGTGGAACCAGGCTGGGGGCTCGCTATCTTTGGGGTAGCATCGGAGTCGGGAGTGCAGGAGGCGAGAGAGGCCGGTATTCTGGCCTTTGCGTCTCTAGTAGCCCGGCGTAGGATTCTTTTACAGTGGAGGGACGCGAGCCCCCAAGCCCGGAATCCTGGGGGGGGGGGGGGGGGGGGGGGGGGTGCTATGGGTTTGTTATGGGGGTTTGTTCTTATGGTTCTATGTTTATTACTCTTTCTTGTTGTTAATTTATTGTTTTTGTATTGGGGGGAGGGGTTATTGTTTTTCTCTTTTCATTGTTGGGATAAAATTTGTTTTTGGAAAGTTTGAATAAAAATTATTTTTAAAAAAAAGAAGATCCCATTGTCACTATTTTGAAGAAGAGCAGGGAACTTTTCCCTGGTGTCCTGAGCGTTATTAATCCTGAAATCAATGTCACTAAAGGTGATGATCATTATCACATTGCTGTTGTGGGGTTTTGCTGTGTCTAAAATGGCTGCAACGTTTCCTACAATACAACAGTGTCTGAACTTCAAAATGTACTTTTATGTTTCTTCATTAATGGGATGTGGGCGTCGCTGGCTAGACCAGCATTTATTGCCCATCCCTAATTGCCCTTGCGAAGGTGGTGGTGAGTTGTCTTCCTGAACCGCTGCAGTCCATGTGATGTAGGTACATCCACAGTGCTGTTAGGGAGGGAATTCCAGGATTTGACCCAGTGACAGTGAAGGAACGGCGGTATTTTCCCAAGTCAGGATGGTGAGTGACTTGGAGGGGAACCTCCAGGTGGTGGGGTTCCCAGGTATCTGCTGCCCTTGTCTTTCTAGGTGATAGAAATCGCGGGTTTGGAAGGTGCTGTCGAAGGAGACTTGGTGGGTTGCTGACAGTTTCTGTGGAGTGGTTTGGGAAGTTGCTAATGGTGATTCTCAAAAGGCATTTCTGTTCTTTATCAGGGAGAATGGAGGTTAACGACAAGAGTCTTTACGCGATCGATGCGTCTGCTAATCTGAGATTTACTAACTCGAATAATCTGATTATAAAACCAGAAGCTACTGGAAATAAACAGCTGGTCCCTCAGTTTTTGCAGCGGTTAATCGTTCAAGGGTGAACTCCTCCACCGGCATTCGAGCAGGTAGATAAATGAGCACTTAACAGATCTGAAGGGAATGAAGACGAGTAGGGAGAACAAGTGTCACGCTGGGTATGTCACAAAGTGGCAGGTAATGGGTTTATGAATTCAGAATAACAAAAAGATGCTAAAAATATGAGCAGATGCACAAACTCCTTGCTGATAGAGGGGGGGGGGGGTGGGGGGGGAACGTTTGAAAGGCGAGGAGACAAATCAAACAGGTCGCAAATATCATGGTTTGGAATGGAAATTAAAAATGGGGTAAGACAGGACAGGGTCAATGGAGATGTGATTCACATAACAACCTGCATTTCTATAGCACCTTTAACCCGGCAACTCTGGGGAAGGCGGAGAAAGGATTTCCAGGACTGGTCCCAGAGTTGAGAGGTGAAAACAATCAGGAGACATTATTGAACAAACTGGGATTCTCTTCTTTGCAACCTAAGTGGCTGAGGGGGGTTGATGTTGGTGGCACGGTGGTTAGCACTGCTGCCTCACAGCACCCGGGTTCGATTCCGGCCTCGGGTGACTGTGTGGAGTTTGCACTTTCTCCCCGTGTCTGCTGTGGTGATATGCATCACTGTAAATACACAAAGGGTTAATGTAAATACACTACGACTAAGTAAACACTAGAGGGAGCACCAGAGGTGTCATGACATGCAGACATACAGCTAATGAACATATAGAATAGGGCACGACCAATGGGATGTCAAGACACCCAGAGGTGACACTACCACAAGGGGGCATTACACAATCCATATATAAGGACAGGGCACACATGCTCTGTCTCTTTCCGCAGGCGACACTTAGAGAGTAGGACAGGGGCAGATCAGAAGCATCACACCCACCACGTGGCTTAGAGCAGACTGGTTAGTTAGATTGAGTTACTGCAGCAAGATTAGCAGGCGAGTCGAACTCATAGAGAACTGTGCTGATGGTTCAATAAATCACATTGAGCTTACTTCAAAGTCTGGAGTATCTTTTGTTCAAAGCTGCATCGAGTTGCAGCCTGTGTTATCCCAGATTACATAACACAACATCTGCATGGGTTTCCCTAAGCCTCCGGGTGCTCCGGTTTCCTCCCAAAATCCAAAGATCTGCAGGCTAAGTGGATTGGCCGCGCTAAATTGCCCTTAAGTGTCCAAAGATGTGCAGGTTGGGTGGGGTGACCTAGGTAGGAAAAGAGAGGAAATGGTGCAATGTGAGCTTCTCTTCCTCTGACAGGATCACACAGGATTAAATATTTCAGATTTTCTGGCAAGCTCTGGTTATAACTTTCTCTTGTTTGCCTGAGACGAGTTGAGACTCATTCTGCTACATCTGCAGAATTATTTCGACAATCACCGGATCCTAACAAGGCTCCGCAAATCTCTGTTTTGTTTGAAAGACAAAGTTAAACTCATTATTTCAGATGTGACCGCTACTTTAGTTAATCACTAAGATGTAAATAATTCCATGAAAGCCGGGGTGGATTTTTCACTCCTTCCCTGCCTCTCATTTTCTCTTGTTTCTTTAATTACTGCTCTACTTCTCTCTCTCTCTCTCTCACACTCTCTCTCTCTCTCTCTCTCTCTGGGGTCAGTTTTCACCCTGAGCTGGTTTCGGTGCGAAAAGGATGTTCTAGGTCACCTTACTGCAACGTGCAGTCAGAATCACAGTCTGTGGGATGAGAGGGGAGAGATGGACAAATCGCTCGATTTTAACAGCCCCTCTCCCCACCCTGTTTCTGTTGAGTGGTGTTGTGTTCCATGGTTCCCCCAATGATGAACACAATACAGAACATATATGTGTTCAACCAGAGTGATGATTTATTGTCAAACACATGATAAGATAACTAACAGATATATATACAAACAAAGTTAATCAAGTTGCTAGGGAGCTACTGTATGTGCGACTGTCCTACTGTACATCCGACTACCAACTCAGTCACGTGATGCATGTCTGGTGCCATCTGTTGGCAGGAGGTCATATCTCTGCTTGCATGTACTGATAAACAGCTGTATACATTTATACAGCTATATATATTTATGCATGCATGCATATCACTACACGTGCGATGGATTCAAATCAAACCCTCTTTCTCTTTCACTCTCTTTCATCCCCTCCTCCATTTATTCCTTCTCTCTTTATTTTTCCCCTTCTTTCTCGCACTGTTTTTCTCCATTTTTCTCTTTCTCTATTCAATTTGTCTCTCTCTTGAGGGGCTGGTTTAGCACAGTGGGCTAAACAGCTGGCTTGAAAAGCAGAACAAGGCCAGCAGCGCGGGTTCAATTCCCATACCGGCCTCCCCGAACTGGCGCCGGAATGTGGCAACTAGGGGCTTTTGACAGTAACTTCATTGAAGCCTACTTGTGACAATAAGCAATTATTATTATTATTATTAACCTGTTTTTTTCTCTCCTCTTCCCATCATACGTTCTCTCCTTACCAAAAGACACTCTCACTTTCTCGTTCTGTTGTCCCAATGGTCAGTCATCACGTGTGACCTCGGGAAGCGAGTATGATCAGATTGATTAACTGTGGGCATGAGGATTGCGAGAAACAACACCTTGCATTTATATAGCGCCTTTAACATAACAAAACATGTGAAAGCACTTCACAGGGGCGCTGTTAAATAATTTCGCACCCAGTCACAGAAGGAGATATTCGAGCAAATGGTCAGAGGTAGGTTTTAAGGAGTGTAAAATCATGATAATAATAATCGCTTATTGTCACAAGTAGGCTTCAATGGAGGAGTGCGGACAGAGGGGATAAGAAAAAAGTGTTCTCTTTGGTGGAATGAGAACCAGAGGACACAGATTTAAGATGATTGACAAATGAAGCAATGGCCACATGAGGACTATTTTGACAGAGCCCCTGGTTAGGGGGTGGAATGCGCTGGCTGAGAGGGTGGTGGAGGCTGGTTCAATTCAGGCATTTGAGAGAGAATTAGATTATTATCTGAAAAGGAAGAATGTGCTGGGTGGCCTCATTGTGTGCGGCAGAGAGGTGGAGAGGTTTAGGGAAGGGGTTCCAGAGCTTGAGGGCCAAGCCTCGGAATGCACAACCACCAATGGCGGAGGGATTGTGACTGGGCTGAGTTGGAGGAGGACAGACATCTCCGAGGTTTTGGGGGCTGGGGATAGGGAGGGGTTTGAAAACAAGGATTAGAATATTTGAATGAAGGCGGAGCAGGAGTCAAGGTGGGTGATGGGTGGACATGACTTGGTGCAAGGTAGGATTCAGGCCACACACACACACACAGATACACACACACACAGAGATACATACACACAGATACACACACACAAACACACAGATACACACACACAGATACACACACAAACACACAGACACACACACAGATACACACACACACACACACACACACACAGACACACACACAGACACACACACACACAGATACACACACACAGATAAATACACACACACAGATAAATACACACACACACAGATAGATACACACACACAGATAGATACACACACACACAGATAGATACACACACACACAGATACACACACACACACAGATACACACACACACACAGATACACACACACACACAGATACACACACACAGAGATACACACACACAGAGATACACACACACAGATACGCACACACACAGATACGCACACACAGATAGATACACATACACAGAGATACACACACACAGATACGCACACACACAGATACGCACACACACAGATACGCACACACACAGATACGCACACACAGATACACACACACAGATACACACACACAGATACACACACACACAGATAGATACTCACACACACACACACACACACATAGATACTCACACACACACATAGATACTCACACACACACATAGATACTCACACACACACACAGATACACACACAGATAGATACTCACACACACAGATACACACACACACATAGATACACACACGCACACACAGACACACACACACATAGATACACACACCACAGATACACACACACAGATACACACAGATATACACACACAGATACACACAGATATACACACACACACACAGATACACACAGATATACACACACACACATACACACAGATATACACACACACACACAGATACACACACACACACAGATACACACACACAGATACACACACACAGATACACACACACAGATACACACACAGATACACACACACACACACACACAGACACACACACACAGATACACACACACACACACACACACAGATACACACACACACACACACACACAGATACACACACACACACACACACACACAGATACACACACACACACAGATACACACACACAGACAGATACACACACACAGACATGTTCCCCATGTTTGAACCAAGGCTGTAATGAGTTTAGGAGCTGAGTGATCCTGGTGGAACACGGACTGAGCGTCCGTGAGCAGGTTATTGCTGAGTAAGCCCCGCTTGAGAGAGAGAGAGAACTAACTGGTGGGGGTTTAACTTGGGGGTCACCATACCTCAGGCGAGTGGTAAAGTTGAGAAAGCGAGGACTTCATGAATAACCTTAGTCAGTACAGGAATTGAACCCTTTTGTGAGGGCCACAAAGAATCCAGCACGAGTTGAAGGATAGAAAGAAATAACATTTATTTACAATAACATTTATACACAGCAGCAGCAGCAACTTCCTTGCTGCTCACTCTCCTCTAGCCGGTTCCAAACTGGCCAGCTTTATTTATGCAGGGAATCTGCTAATGATTTCTCCACCTGCCCCCCCCCCCCCCCCTCCCCTCCCCTCCCCCCCCCCCTCCCCCCCCCTCCGCCCTCATTGGGGAAGCTTATACTCCCAAAGGATTGTGGGATTGTCATTAGTCCCCAGCCAATGGTAAGCAGGCAGGTTATAACATTCCCCCCCCCCCCCCCCAAAGTCCATGGAATCCACCAAAGACCCTGGTGAAGGAGGGCGTCGGAGTCGTTTTGCCGCAGGCCGGACACCATTTGCACGAGGCGCTGGATCGGGCGGCGTGTAACGAGACGGAGACCGGCGCTTCCGTGATGAACGGTGTAACGGTTGTACATCCACGGCCCGAGGGCCCGAGGATTCTCCGTCTGAGGTGTCCTGTGTCTCCATCTCGGAGTCGGACTCCGCTGCCTCCGTCATCTCGGCGTCTCTATCTCCACGCGGTTCTGTAATGACCTGCGCAGGCTTGGAGTGCGGCACCAGAGGAAGATTGTGAGGAATACTCTCCACCGTGTCTGGTCCGGGGGCCAGAGCTCCGGGGGTGGGGAATCTTTGGAAGGGATGGTCTTCTGGACCGAACATGGTCTATATGTTTGCGCTGGAGACGACCCTGGGCTTGCACCTGGTAAGGGATAGGGCCCGTTTGGCGAAAGATTATGCCAGGGACCCACTGGGCACCACCAGCAAAATTCTGAACGAACACTGGGTCACCGGGCACAAACTGCCGAATCGGCCGATGCCGAGATAAACCATGTCCCTGCCGTTCTTGTGTGCGGCGCACTTTGAGCCAATGTCCGGGAAACCATGCTAAGGCGGGTGCGAAGTCTCCGGCCCATTAGGAGTTCCGTGGGAGCGACCCCAGTCACCACATGTGGGGTGGTCCAATACCCTGCTTGATGCGGTCGAATGTCCTCTGGGCGATCACGGAGACCGTTGCGCCAGTGTCCGACTCCATCTCAAGCGGGTGACTATTGACCCGTACTGTCACCTTAATGGGGGCCACAAGGGGAGCTGCCACACAATGCAGCTGCAGGCAGTCATCCTCCGTCTCCACGTCCTCGGGAGTAGTCACCGCAGGTTCATCCAAATGGAAGGTACGGCCCCTGGGCTGGCCCCAGTTTCTGTCGGAACGACGGTGCCTCTGGCGCCCCCAGGAGCGGCGTCCGCGACGGGGTCGGCACCTACAAGTCTGACACGGACATGGCTCCTCATCCATTGGTTCTGGAAAAGGCTCCCTTCGGGGAAGAATGTCTGACGGCCATTGCCGTCGATCCGGACGTCGCCTCGCCCAAGGTACCGCAGGGGTGCAGGAGGACGCTTTCGGATGGAAGGGGTTGCGCCCCAAGGCGTGCGCCTCCATTCCCTGCCCTGTTCTGCACTCTCTCGGGACAAAACTATTTGAATGGCCTGTTGAAAAGTCAATGTCGGCTCGGCTAACAACTTTCTCTGGGTGGTCGCATTGTTAATACCGCAAACCAAACGGCCGGGTAACATTTCTGAGAAGGTCTCACCATAGTCACAGTACTCCGCAATCCTGCGTAGCCTGGATAGAAAGTCAGCAAGGGATTATCCTGGGGTCCTCTCAGCGGTATTAAACTGGTAACGTTGGACTATCGTGGACAGGGTTGGGTTAAAATGTTGCCCCACTAAGTTCACAAGTTCATCAAACGTTTTGGTGTCCGGCGCAGCTGGGTACGTAAGGCTCCTAATCACCCCAAACGTATGCGGGCCGCAGGCGGTGAGCAATATGACCACCTGGCGCTCGTTTTCGGTGATGTCATTTGCCCGGAAATAGTAACACATCCGTTGTGCGTACTGGTTCCAGCTTTCCAGCGCAGCATCAAAAACATCCAAACGTCCATACAGAGGCATGGTGTAATAGAAAACAACTTCCAACCTGTATCCAACAAAAATCCAGGGAGGTGGCTTCAGCAGCGTAGACAGCTATTCACTTTAACCCTCGTCGCCAGTTTTGTGAGGGCCACGAAGAATCCAGCACGAGTTGAAGGAGAGAAAGAAATAACATTTATTTACAATTACATTTCTATATATACACAACAGCAGCAGCAACTTCCCTTGCTGCTCACTCTCCTCTAGCCGGTTCCAAACTGGCCATCTTTATTTATGCAGGGAGTCTGCTAATGATTTCCCCGCCCCCCTCATTGGGGAAGCTCATATTCCCACAGGATTGTGGGATTGTCATTAGTCCCCAGCCAGTGGTAAGCAGGCAGGTTATAACAAATCCATCCTGTTAGTGTTAGTGTTATAGCATCACTCCGCAGGGCTGAACAGGGTAGATGCTGGAAGGATGTCCCTGATGGTGGGGGAGTCCAGAAGCAAGGGTCCCAGTCTAAGGATACGGGGTAAACCTTTTGGGATTGAGATGACGGGAAATCTCTTCACCCAGAGTGTGGTGAGCTGGTGGTTGAAGCCAAAACATTGGATATTTTCAAGAATGTGTTAGATATAGCTACTGGGGCTAAAGGGATCAAAAGATAATGGGGGAAAGCAGGGACAGATTACTGAGTTTGCTGACCAGCCATGATAATGAATGGTGGAGCAGGCTCAAAGGGCCAAATAGCCTCCTATTCTCTATGTTTCTATGTGGTGGCCAGAACTGGTTACAATGTTCTAGTGAAAGCGAAACCAGAACTTCGGCTACAGACAGTCTTGCAAATGTTCATCTGTAATTCCAGCTCGACACAGAGGCAGCGAGTTGGCAGTCTGCCACAAGGAACTAACTCTGTGAAAGTGGCAGGACGGTGAAGACTGTCATTGCAGCAAATATCCTTCTTCTTGTGGGGCAGTTCCTCAGGGCTGAGGGTGACTCGCTTCCACTCCGGGGAGGTGGGTTCTGCTGTAGCTGAATAGTCCGATCTTGGATCTGCAGACTCTGCCATGGTTTGGCAGGTGGTGTTTGATGAGGTGGGTGGGTGGGACGCTCTGGATTCTGTGCTCTCTTACCCCAGGCGGTGAATGGTAATGAATTTCTGTGGGCAGCGGAATTTGAGGAGCATGTTCCACAATCCCTCACGGTTGACAGAGTCGAAGGCCCTTGAGAGATCGAAGAAGGCCATGTACAGAGATTGACGCTGCTCCCTGCACTTTTCCTGGATTTGTCGCCCGCTGATGATCACGTCCATTGATGGGCGGAAGTCGCACTGAGACTCAGCGAGAAGCTCTTCAGCCGTCTGGAGGAGGCGGTTGAGGAGGAGGATTCTCGCGATGACCTATCCCGTGGTATTTCTGTAGTTGGACTGGTCATGATTAGGGCATCTCTGAGATCACCCAGCATGCTCTCTTCCAACCAGACAATATAATGAGATTGTGGATTCTTGTCAAGGGTGCCTCTCCGCCACGCCCTGTGTGCGTGTGTTTCCTCCGGGTGCTCCGGTTTCCTCCCACAGTCCAAAGATGTGTGGGTTAGGTGGATTGGCCATGCTAAATTGCCCGTAGTGTCCTAATAAAAGTAAGGTTAAGGGGGGGGGGGTTGTTGGGTTACAGGTATAGGGTGGATATGTGGGTTTGAGTTGGGTGATCATGGCTCGGCACAACATTGAGGGCCGAAGGGCCTGTTCTGTGCTGTACTGTTCTATGTTCTATTTTGATACTCCTGCGGTGATTCCATGTGCGCCAGCGGCCTTGTTGTTCCTCAGCTGTCGGACGGCCTTTTCGACCTCACTGCGAGCTGGTGAGATGGTGGCGGGTAGCGGGTTGCAGGACGCTGTCGAGGACCCTTGCGTCAAAGGCTGTGTCCTGGTTGAGGAGGTCCTCGAAGTCTCCGGTGGGCAGTGACTGCCACTCTCTCTTTGATGTGGGCCTCTCCGTTTGGGCTCTCAATGGGGTAGGCCCCTGGGTACTCGGACTGTAGATTGTTTTACTTGGGCTGAAGGAGCCGCGCACATTGTGGTTGTCGGCGAGTTGCTGAGCTCTTTCCACCCGCCATCTGTTCTTTAGGTCGTGAGTGCTTCGTTGCACCTCGGACCTCAGCCGCCTACATAGAGAACATAGAACATACAGTGCAGAAGGAGGCCATTCGGCCCATCGAGTCTGCACCGACCCACTTAAGCCCTCACTTCCACCCTATCCCCGTAACCCAATAATCCCATCTAACCTTTTTTGTCACTAGGGGCAATTTAGCACGGCCAATCCACCTAACCTGCACGTCTTTGGACTGTGGGAGGAAACCGGAGCACCCGGAGGAAACCCACGCAGACACGGGGGGGGGAACGTGCAGACTCCGCACAGACAGTGACCCAGCGGGGAATCGAACCAGGGACCCTGGCGCTGTGAAGCCACAGTGCTAGCCACCTGTGCTACCGTGCTGCCTGTCAGCTGGTTTCCTCTCACTCGAGTTTTGGTGGAACTGCCAGCTGGGGAACGCCTTGCGCTTGAGATCAGGGAGTGAGGACTTCATGAATAACCTCAGCCGGTGCGGGAATTGAACCCACACCGTCACTCCGCAGGGCAGATGCTGCAAGGATGCCCCCGATGGTGGGGGGAGTCCAGAACCAGGGGGTCCCAGTCTAAGGATACAGGGAAAACCATTCAGGACAGAGTGTGGTGAATCTGGAATCTGCTACCACAGAAAGTAGTTTAGGCCAAAACATTGTCAGCGGAATTCTCCATCGGCAGGGCACCCCGCCTGCGGGTTTCCCCGACAGCGTGTGGTGGCCACGTGGGAATTCCGCTGCCGGCCAGGATGCACCGCACAGGCTGAGAGAGCGGAGGTAGATATAGCTCATGGGGCCACAGGGATGAAAGGATATGGGAAAAGCAGGGACAGGTTACTTGGTTGGATGACCAGCCATGATGATAATGAATGGCGGAACAGGCTCAAAGGGCCGAATGGCCTCCTCCTGATCCTATACTCTACGTTTCTATGTGGTGACCAGAACTGGTTACAATATTCTAGTGGTAGCATAGCCAGAACGTCATCGGCAATGCAAATGTTCATCTGTAATTCCAGCTCGATGCAGAGGCAGCAAGTTGGCAATCTGCCAGTAGGAACTAACTCTGTGAAGGCCGTCATTGCAGCATATGTACACCAGGTGTCAGCAGATACAGACACAGCGCATTAGAAGGTGGGGAGAGAAAGATGAGAAAGTGGAGAGGGTCAGGGTGTGGAGGCAGAGGGAGCTGGGGCGCGATTCTCCCATCGGGCACGAAGTGCCGACGCCGGCGTAAAAACGGGAGTGTTTTACTCCGGCACGGTGCCCGTTCCGAGACCCGATTCTCCGGGCCACAGTGGGGTAGCATGGCGCTGGTGTGGCCCACGCCTCTCTGGCTGCCGATCCCGGCATGAACTCAGCGCCGCGGGGTCCGCGCATGCGCAGTTGCGCCAGCGGCAGCTAGCGCATGCGCAGGAGCCGGCGCGGAAGAAAGGAGGCCCCTCGACAGAGAAGCCGGCCCGCCGATCGGTGGGCCCCGTTCACGGGCCAGGCCACTACAGAGGCCCCCCGGGGGTCGGACCCCCCCCCCCCCCCCCCCACAGGCCACCCCCAGACCCTTCAATGCCGAGGTCCCACTGGCTCAAAGGATGTTAGAACGGCACCGGCGGGACTCGGCTTTTTGGTGACGGCCGGTGAATCGGTACATACCCCGACCGGCGCCGCACCGACCACGCCGGCCCCAGGTACCGATCTGCGGAGAATCGCGTTCCGGCGGGAACGACAGAAGCGCAGTTACCCTCATTGATGCATTGTCATGTCGTGTTCACCTGCATCCTCCACCAGCTCACCATTGTGAGTCAACCATTCTAGAGGAGGTTCAGGGTCGCAATCTGGCGAATACATCGCTAAGACAGGCCCATCGCTGGCAGAGGGAGTGGCAGCTGAGGTCTCGCACACTTGGAGACCAGGCCCCTGCTCAGCCGTGCTGACCCAATCCTGTTTTACCATGCACTTCTAAGTGCTTCGTGACCTCCTTAGCACAGGGCTGAATCGCTGGCTTTGAAAGCAGACCAAGGCAGGCCAGCAGCACGGTTCCCGTACCAGCCTCCCCGAACAGGCGTCGGAATGTGGCGACTAGGGGCTTTTCACAGTAACTTCATTTCAAGTCTACTCATGACAATAAGCGATTTTCATTTCATTTCAAATAGATGACGAGCATCTGGGGGTCAGCTGAATGAAAGCTGTGGGAGACAGGCAGGGGAACATCAGGAAAAGATCATCATTAATGATCTGGACGTGAATGTCGGGGGTCTGATCAGTAAGTTTGCAGATGTCACAGAAATTGGTGGTGTGGTCAATAGCGAGGAGGAAAACCTTAGATTACAGGACGATATAGATGGGCTGATTAGATGGGCAGAACAGTGGTAAATGGAAGTTAGCCCTGAAAAGTGTGAGGTGATGCATTTTGGGAGGACTAACAAGGCAAGCGGATATGCAACGAATGGTAGGAAGTGCAGAGGACCTGAGGGACCTTGGGAACTTGTCCATAGATCCCTTAAGACAGGTAGATAAGGTGGTTAAGAAAGCATATTGGATACTTGCCTTTATTAGCTGAGGCATAGAATTTAAGAAAAGGGAAGTTATGACAGAGCTCTATAAATGCTCCTTAGGCCACAGCTGCTGTGTGCAGTTCTGGTCGCCACACTACAGGAAGGATGTGATTGCCCTAGAGAGGGTGCAGAGCAGATTCACCAGCATGTTGCCTCTGCTAGAGCATTTCAGCTGTGAAGAGAGGCTGGTTAGGCTGAGATTGTTTTCCTTGGAGATGAGAAGGCTGAGGGGGGACCTCATTGAGGTGTATAAAATTATGAGGGGCGTAGATAGGGTGAATAGGAAGAAACTTTTCTCTTCAGTCGAGGGGTCAATAACCAGGGGGCATAGATTTAAGAAAGGGACAGGATATATATACATTGCAGAAGAGGTGTGAAAAACCCTTTTGATGCAGAGGATGGTGGTAATCTAGAACTCACTGCTTGATAGGTGGTAGAGGTGTGTCACAATCCTGGACCAGACCTCAACAGTTGCTGAAAAACTGGTAGGAAACACCAATATTTAATTTCATTTATAAAACGAAAAGAATACTTCGCTCCAGGAGTGGTTCCACGTACAATTAGGGATATGGTATAATAAAACAAACTTTATTACCACCACAGCATTACTAACATTAATATCAGAAGTGCAAAGCTGTACAATTACCAGTTAAACAATGCTTAACAATGTCGATGAAGGGCAGCACGGTGGCCTAGTGGTTAGCACAACCGCCTCACGGCGCCGAGGTCCCAGGTTCGATCCCGGCTCTGGGTCACTGTCCGTGTGGAGTTTGCATATTCTCCCCGTGTCTGCGTGGGTTTCGCCCCCACAACCCAAACATGTACAGAGTAGGTGGATTGGCCATGCTAAATTGCCCCTTCATTGGAAAATATAATTGGGTAATCTAAATTTATAAAAAAAAAACAATGTCGATGAAGCACTAATTCCTAACTGCTATCATTTATCTCCACTCAAGCAAAACCCATCTTGGGTCGCAATCCATTTTTAAAAATGGTGAGCCAACCCAGGAATGGTTGGAGTTATACCTCGCATAGATGAAGGTGGTCCTAGCTGTTGGATGTCAATCGTCTCAGTCCCAGAACTTTACTGCAGGAATTCCTCAGGGTAGCGTCCTAGTCTCAACCATCTTTAGTGCGTCATCAATGACCTGCTTTCCATCGTAAAGTCAGAAGTGAGGATGATTGCTATTCATTACTCAATGCTCAGCACCACTTTTAAAAATGAATTTATGGGATGCGGTCATTACTGTCTTGGCCAACATTAATTGCCCACCCCTAATTGCCCTTGACCAGGTGGTGGAGAGATGCCTTCTTGAACCGCTGCAGTTGATGTGGAGTAGGTACACCCACAGTGCTTTTAGGAAGAGAGTTTCAAGATTTTGACCCCGCCACAGTGAAGGAACGGCAAAATATTTCCAAGTCAGGATGGTGAGGGCCTTGGAGGGGAATGTGCAGCTGGTGGTGTTCCCATGTTCCTCAGATACTGACGCAGTCTATGTCAATTTGCAGCAAGGCCTGAACAATATCCAGGCTTTGACTGATAAGTGGCAAGTAATATTCATGCCACACAAGTACCAGGCAATGACCGCCTCGAACAAAAGACGATCTATCCATTTAATGTTCAATGGCATGACCATCACTGAATCCTCCACTATCAACATCCTGTAGGTTCCTACTGACAAGAAACTGAACTGGAGCCAGCCAAATAAATACTATAGACACAAGATTAGGTCAGAGGCTGGGAATCTTACGGTGAGTAATTTACCTCCTAATTCCCCAAAGCTTGTCCACAATCTACAAGGCACAAGTCAGGAGTGTGTTGGAATATTTCCCACTGGCCTGGATGAGTGCAGCTCCAACAACACTCAAGAAGCTCGACACCCTGGGAACCTGTACCCTGTGTAAGGATCAGCCTGTGTAAACCTGGTTTCCCTTGTGTATTCCCTTCATTTTCTGTTATTCTTTGCTATTTTCCCTTTTGTGCCTGGAAAGTTGCTGGGATGTATACCTTTCAGATGGACTACACTTTTAACTTTGAAATGGGACACCCCTGGCAGATGTGCTATTTGCTCTGACCTCAGGACGCCCCAGTGAGTTGTGCTGCTTGGTTTCAATGGACTTGACTAGCAGCCAATCGGCTACTTTAATTTCCCGGAACTTGGCTGGCTTTCGATGATGATTGGTGTGGGCGTTTCCAGAATGTTCTGCAGGCACAGATTTGTTCTCAGGAGTTAGTTTTGCTATGAATCAAAAAAACAACAGGCCGGATCTTTTTCTCATCTGATGGCCTGTGATTAAAGACCTTTCTCTCTCTCTGCACAGCCTGAGAGACAGCTGGCAGTGGTCAGTTTTGTTTTGATCAAACAGCTGGAAGGCTAGAATTCTGGTTTCTCTCTCACCTGATGGATCATTTCTGAAGGTCCAGGATGAAGACCTGTCTCTCCACAATCAGGTTAACCTGCAAGGTGACCCAGTCCAGCACCAGCTGCAGGCAGAGGGCGGCACGGTAGCACAGTGGTTAGCACTGTTTCTTCACAGCGCCAGGGTCCCAGGTTCGATTCCCGGCTTGGGTGACTGTCTGTGTGGGGTCTGCACGTTCTCCCCGTGTCTGCGTGGGTTTCCTCCGGGTGCTCCGGTTTCCTCCCACAAGGAGGAATTGGACATTCTGAATTCTTGCTCCGTGTACCCGAACAGGCACCGGAATGTGGCAACTAGGGGATTTTCACAGTAACTTCATTGCAGTGTTAATGTAAGCCTACTTGTGACACTAATAAAGATTATTATTTAAACTTATTTTTTTTAATTCTCATGTGGAGAATTCTAGTCTTATGTCAGTATGGCTGATAGTCAATCTGGTGAAAGCAAGTTAAAATTGAACAGACCTGAGGGGAATCTTCTATGTGAAGACCCAGGTCTTTTAAGACTAGGGAGGCTATGTTGCAATTGTATA
This sequence comes from Scyliorhinus canicula, assembly GCF_902713615.1. NCBI lineage: Eukaryota > Metazoa > Chordata > Chondrichthyes > Carcharhiniformes > Scyliorhinidae > Scyliorhinus > Scyliorhinus canicula. Next base: position 8,666,562 of record NC_052159.1, read on the forward strand.
AGGTGTTAGTGAGGCCACACCTGGAGTATTGTGTTCACTTTTGGTCTCCTTACTTGAGAAAGGACGTACTGGCACTGGAGGGTGTGCAGAGGAGATTGAAATGAAATGAAAATGAAAATCGCTTATTGTCACGAGTAGGCTTCAATGAAGTTACTGTGAAAAGCCCCTAGTCGCCACATTCCGGCGCCTGTCCGGATTCACTAGGTTAATCCCAGAGCTGAAGGGGTTGGATTACGAGGAGAGGTTGAGTAGACTGGGACTGTACTCGTTGGAATTTAGAAGGATGAGGGGGGATCTTATAGAAACATTTAAAATTATGAAGGGAATAGATAGGATAGATGCGAGCAGGTTGTTTCCACTGGTGGGTGAAAGCAGAACTAGGGGACATAGCCTCAAAATAAGGGGAAGTAGATTTAGGACTGAGTTTAGGAGGAACTTCTTCACCCAAAGGGTTGTGAATCTATGGAATTCCTTGCCCAGTGAAGCAATTGAGGCTCCTTCATTAAATGTTTTTAAGGTAAAGATAGATCGTTTTTTGAAGAATAAAGGGATTAAGAGTTATGGTGTTCGGGCCGGAAAGTGGAGCTGAGTCCACAAAAGATCAGCCATGATCTCATTGAATGGCGGAGCAGGCTCGAGGGGCCAGATGGCCTACTCCTGCTCCTAGTTCTTATGTTCTTATGTCAATACAAGTTAAAGTGACTCCCCAGAGGGGCTCCCACAGCCTGAGAGTCCGGCCTGAAGGTTCTAGCCAGAAGTTCCAAACCAATTGGTGGTTTCAACACTCCGTGAGAGGCCTCTCATGAGATTCAACAGCCTCGACCCGGGACCAAGTGGGGCGAGACGAGGCTGCTGAATCGTGCTTGTATCCTGTTCTCATGTTGTACTTTTAAACAGTGCTGATCTTTATTCTGCTATTGTTCTTTGTGCTTTAATCTTTCCATTGTCTTGTGTTTCATGACATTTTTGCATAAAACAAATCAAATTCCCACCTGTCTTCAGTTCCAAAGGAGAGACATATTGGTCTCAAAACATTAACTCTGTTTCTCTTTCCATCTCTGCAGCCATTGAGTTGATTTTTTTCGTGCATTTTATGTTTTTTATTTCAGATCTCCAGCAGCCACACTATGTGGATGTATTATGAAGGAAATATTAGGACAGGTGACAAAAGGCTTTGTCAAAGAGGAAGATTTTAAAGAGTGTCTTAAAAGAGGAGAGAGAGGTGGAGAGGTTGAGGGAGGGAATTTGAGAGTTTAGGGCCTGTGGAACTAAACTCCCAGACACCAATGGCAGAGCGATTAACATCAGGGCTCCACAAGGGAACACATTGGAGGAGCGCAGAGATCTCAGGAAGTTTTTTAAAGTTATTTTTTCACAGGATGTGAGCAAGACCAGCATTTACTGGCCACCCAATAATTGCCCTTGAGCAGTGGTGGTGAGCCCCCTTCTTGAATCGCTGGAGATTAGGGATACAGGAAAATCCACAGTGCTGTTAGGGAGATTTTGACCCAGTGACAGTGAAGGAAAGGGCATATAGTTCCAGATCAGGATGGTGAGTATCTTGGAGGGGAATTTGCACCTGTGTTCCCATGTGTCTGCTGCGCTTGCCTTTCTAGATCGGCAAGGTTGCAGGTTTGGAAGGTGCTGTCGAAGGAGCCTTGCTGAGTCTGCAGAGAGTTACAGAGATAGGGGGCAGGATTCTCCAAGAATGGGGTTAAGACCCCACGCCCGCGAGAAAACGGGCGCGAATCACTCCGGACATTTTTCTAGAACGTCTGGAGTGATTCTCCGTTTTTAAGGGGGCTTGCAGGGTCTCGGGGTGCTCCAAGCAGCTCCGGCTGCCGATACGGGGCCCTGCACGCCCGGCTACGGTGCCGGTCCCACACGACATGGCGGACCCACACAGCGGGCCGGGGCCAAAGAAGTAGGCCCCCCCAGATCGCGCGTGCCCGCCGATCAGTGACCCCCGATCGCGGGCCTGGCTGTTGGGGAGGCCCCCCCCCACAGGTGACGGATCCCCCCGCCTCCCACCAGGATGGCTACCACAGACTCCCAGCTCCCACCGGCATGGTTCACATGTGGTTCCACTCGGCCGGTCGCCCGCACGCTCGACTGGCGGCAATTCTCCGGTCACCGGAAGGCGTCGGACCCGATCGCTAGCATTCTCCTCCCCCTGCGCCGAGCGCGATGGCGGTGCGGAGGCTCGGGGAATCCCGGCCAGGGAAGGACAAGTCCATGGGGGAATTTGGAAAAGAGAATGAGAATTTTGAGGCATTGCTGGGCGGTCGTTGTCTTTGAGCCTCTTGCACGTTGCTGGAGTCCCAATTCACATCCCCTTACTACAGATCACCCCACCCACTCCCCTTGACTCTTATTCCCTGTGAGAAAAGTTAACCAATAACTCATACTGAGGTATGATATTGATTTTTTGTACATACATACATTCTATCCAGCTGCAGTATAGAACATAGAACGTAGAACATTACAGCGCAGTACAGGCCCTTCGGCCCTCGATGTTGCGCCGACCTGTGAAACCCCTCTGAAGTCCCTCTACACTATTCCCTTATCGTCCAAATGTCTATCCAATGACCGTTTGAATGCATTTGGTGTTGGCGAGTCCACTATTGTTGCAGGCAGGGCATTCCACGCCCTTACTACTCTCTGAGTAAAGAACCTACCTCTGACATCTGCCCTATATCTATCTCCCCTCAATTTAAAGCTATGTCCCCTCGTGCTGGACATCACCATCCGAGGAAAAAGGCTCTCACTGTCCCACCCTATCTAATCCTCTGATCATCTTGTATGCCTCAATTAAGTCACCTCTTAACCTTCTTCTCTCTAACGAAAGCAGCCTCAAGTCCTTCAGCCTTTCCTCATATGATCTTCCCTCCATACCAGGCAACATCCTTGTAAATCTCCTCTGTACCCTTTCCAATGCTTCCACATCCTTCCTATAATGTGGCTGCACGCAATACTCCAAATGCGGCCGCACCAGTGTTTTGTATTGTGTCAAGTTCCGGACGTCACACTCTGGAAAGATATGAAGACTCTGGAAAGATTACAGAAGAGATCAAAGAGGGATTTGTATTTATATTGCGCTTCTGATCACCCAGGGGTGTCTCAAAACACTTTCCAGCCAGTGAAATCTTTTTTAAAGTGTAGTCTCTGTTACAATGTTGGACTAGTATTGCAGAAACCCAGGGTAATATCCCAGGGACCAGGGTTCCAATCCCGCCATAGCAGATGGTGAAAATTCAATTCAATTAAAATCTAAAATTAAAAGTGTAGCCACCTGGGGTGACCACTGCCCAAACACAAAATGGAAGATTGCAAGGAATGCAGGGAAAATTGGACAGGTTGGAAAAAGCAAGCAGCTTGCAGAGTGCTTGTATATTTGGATTGCTGCAGAAACCAGTTTTGGCTGTTGCTGAAACCAGACAGCACTATGAAAAGAAACAAGTTAACATATTAATGAGGCGATACCGGGCAATCCCCAGGCACAAAAGACACAAGTTAACACTAATCGATACATTGAATGGAAGGCCAGGCTTTCTGGCGCCAAAGAAGCCCAAAACAATAAGTCCAAGAATCGCCCCAGTGATCGAGCAACTGCCCCGCTATTGGGGAATTCAAATCAATCGACTGGGAAGAGACCCAATCGATTGCGAGAGTATAGAGGGTCCGCCCAGGTGGGCGCAAGACCCTGAGAGGAGTATAAAACAGAGACCCCGACCCCAGCTCGCTCTCTCTGCCAGCCTCTCCTTGACCAGCCAGCCCTCCCAGCAGAACACCGTTGCAGCAGAAGAACCTTGAGGAGGAGAGGTCTGGGCAGAAGCCGCCAGCAAGTAAGTCACAACGCACGCTACGGGAATAGACACTCCTGACCCCTTTAGACCATAACCACTGGAAGCCTGCGGACCCTGGACAAAGCTAGAGGCTGTTGTTCCCTGATCCGGCAGTCCCCTTATCCAGATAAGTATTTGGCCTAGTAGTGGTAGGATTAGCCTAGTCGTATAGCTTATATGCATGATTAGTAGATGACTGTAATATAATAAACATGTCTTGTTTGAACTTATTAATTGGTGTATGGTTTTATTGCTTTGAACTTGACCTTGAAACTTGTGGCGGTATCTTAACGATACCTGGCGACTCCAAAGCTAAGTAACGAAACAGAGCCAAATCGAGTGTTAAGCACACTCACCCAGAACGAGCAACAAAAGTCTGATGATAACCATGAAGCCATCGTTGGTTGTTGTAAAACCCCATCAGACTCACTCATGGCCTTTAGGGAAGGAGATTTGTTGTCGTTGCCTGGCCTGCATGTGACCCACAGCAATGTGGTTGACTCTGAAATGCCCTCAGGAGTGCCCACATTCCATCAACTAAAGAAAAAAAACCCAGCAGCCAAATTGCCCAAAGCACGTTCTAACAAACACCGATGTGACACTGACCAGATCATTTGTTTTTTGTGATTTTGATTGAGGGACAATTATTGCCTCTGACACTGTTCATCTTCACAATAGTGCCACAATAGTGCCACAATAGTGCCACAATAGTGCCACAGGGCCTTTCACAACCATCCTGTAGTTTAGGAAGCCTGTAACCCCATCTTGGAACGCTTTCTCTGTCTTATATTGTGAAGACAAATATAAAATATTTGTTCAAAGTGTGACAGACAGGAGACAAAGGCAACATTAACTTCTTTCCTCTGACTAACTGTCCGTAAACAGATTAGTTTTGAGTTATTTTTAACACATGCTGTGGAGGATCCTCCCAAATGTTCAGTTTGTGTGATCCAATTTACTGAGAATTTGCAGCAAACCAGGCGTATGATTAACTCAAAAGGTTAGTTTATTCAAATTCAAAAACCGGGTGTACAGAAAAACAAAGTTTTACGACTCGGGACAGTAGGATTGCAAGAACCACAGAAATCAATATTAGTTCACGTGATTATCTGAGTACAGTGAGGAGTTCAGCTGGCTGAAGATCAGGAGTTGTAAAGTTCTCTTCGGTTGGTGCTGAGACCTCAAGATAAAGTAGGTGCACAGGGTGGGATTCTCCGACCCCCCTCCCCCCCCCCCCCGCTGGGACGGAGAATCGTCGGGGGGGGGGGGGGGAGCGTGAATCCCTCCCCCGCCGGCTGCCGAATTCTCCGGCGCCAAAGATTTGGCGGGGACGGGAATTGCGCCGAGCCAGTCGCCGGCCGCTGGCAGTGCCCCCCCCCCCCCCCCCGGCGATTCTCCGGCCCGCATTGGGCCGAGTGGCCGTCCGTTTATTGCCGGTCCCGGCGGCGTAAATTAGAGTAGGTCCTTACCGGCGGGACCTGGCGGCGCGGGCAGCCTCCGGGGTTCTTGGGGGGGGGGCACGGGGGGATCTGGCCCCGTGAGTTACCCCCACGGTGGCCTGGCCCGCGATCGGGGCCCACCGATCCGCAGGGAGGCCTGTGCCGTGGGGGCACTCTATTCCTCCGCGTCGGCTACTATTCCTCTGTGATCGTCAATGCGGAGATGAACTCCCCCCCCTGTGCATGCGCTGGGATGACGGTAGCACACGCTGGCGCTCCGGCCCATGCGCCGACCAGCGGAGGCCCTTCGGCACCGGTTGGCATGGCGCCAAGCCCCTTCCCCGCCAGGCAGCGCGGCGCAAACCACTCCACACCTTTGGGGCGGCCCCACGCCGGAGTGGTTCACGCCACTCCACAGCGCCGGGACCCCCCCGCCCCGTCGGGTAGGGGAGAATCCTGCCCACAGAGTCTGGGTCAGTTCTGCGGGTGATGGTAGAAAGTATTTCGCAGAGCCAGGCTCCGAGGGTCAGGCTGTTATTTAGTCTGCAGCTCTGCTTCTTGGTGTTTACTGGTTGGATGTTAAACAGCAGACTGCGGGCTTTGCAGGTCTCAAAGGAATATAAAAACTAGAAAATAGTCACTTGAGTCACGTGACCTTCTTTCGCCACAATGACGACAAAAAGGATGTTTATGTAGTGTCTGGAACTGGCGTTGATTTCAGGACTGATAATTTCTCAACCCGTCAACTTTTGAAAGAGTTACCATCCATATTCAGGGTCTTATGTCAGGAACCCATTGTCGAGGCAGATTCTCTGACTCCACTAGAGGGGTAAGTGAAGCGACCAACAATTCACTCAAAGTTGGAGTAAATTGTGGCTTTAATCGGCTTGCAACTGAGCCTGCCTGTGACTATACTGAACGGAGGGCGGTCTCGCAGGACCGCAGCACTTATACTTCCTGCTGGGGGCGGAGCCAAGGGCAGAGCCCTGTACATGCTCCTCGTCTCCCCCTGTGGGCAGAACCGCACAACAGCTCACAGATGGAGCCCACAGGGACACAGTAATGTACAGTGTGAATTTATAGTGGTTACACATTCACCACAGTTAGCTTATATAAATGCGAATGATGTCCATTGACCTCTCAATGGCCTCCTTTTGAAATGGATCTAAACAGTGTTATGACACCCTGGGCTATTGCATGGTGAATTCCAGCCCCGCTTGACCTGGAGTCACATCATAAGTGAATAAAACAATAATTCTTAGAAAAATACCCGATGTCTTTGGCCTCTGGCTGGCCAATAATTACAGTCACCAGGTCTGTAATTTTAAAGACAATTACTGTTCATTTATAACAGAACTACAATGAAATCTGCAGCAAATACAACTGGTTAACTCCTATCTAATTCCATACGTAGGTTTCAACTGTACAGGTGAGGTGTCGAAAATGGTCGTCTGGAAGGCTCTAAAGGCGGTGGTGAGGGGGAAGGTGATTTCGTTGAAGGCCAGGGTGGACAAAGAGGAGAGGTTGGAGTGGCAGAGGGTAATAGATGAGATGTTGGAGGTTGGAGTTATGCAGAGGATGGGGACCTAGCAAAGCTGGAAAAGAGGAAGGAACTACAGGCGAGCTTTGACTGACTATCTACCAGGAAGGCAGTGCGCCAACTGAGACGAGCAAAGGGTGCAGTTTACGAATATTGAGATATTTGAGATAAGTATGCTAGCAGGTCAGCTCCGGAGGGAAGCAGCGGCAAGGGAAATTGTGCAGGTGGGGGTTAGGGCAGGGAAGTTGGTGGTGGCTCTGGATCTGATTAACAAGGTTTGTGAGGAATTTTATGAGCGGTTGTACAGGTCAGAGCCCCACGGGGAAGACCGAGAGATGCAGGAATTTCTGATGGGTTGGAGTACCCGAGGTTAAAAGGAGCGATAGTGGAGCAGGTAGAAGGGGTGATAGTGGAGCAGGAGATAAAGGATATGATTGGGAGGATGCAGTCGGGGAAGGTGGCAGGGCCGGATGGGTTTCCGGTGGAATATTATAAAAAATTGAAAGATTTTTTTTTAAATTTAGAGTACCCAATTCATTTTTTCCAATTAAGGGGCAATTTAGTGTGTCCAATCCACCTAGCCTGCACATCTTTGGGTTGTGGGGGCAAAACCCACACAGACACGGGGACAATGTGCAAACTCCACACGGATAGTGACCCAGAGCCGGGATCGAACCTGGGACCTCGGCCCTGTGAGGCCACAGTGCTAACCCACTGCGCCACCGTGCTGCCCGCTAAAAAATTCAAAGATAAGCTGGCACCCCTGATGGTGGAGATGTTTGAAGAGGCGATAGGGAAGGGGGTGTTGCCACAAATTTTGGGGCAGACATCGATTTCCCTGTTGCTAAAAAAAGATAAGGATCAGACGGAGTGTGGGTCGTATTGGCCCATATCACTTCTGAATGTGGGCGCAAATGTATTGGCGAAGGTACTGGCGGGTAGGCTGGAGGAGTGCCTCCCGAAGGTGATAGGTGAAGATCATACGGGGTTCGTTAGAGGGAGGCAGCTCTTTTCAAACATTAGAAGGGTATTGATCGTTGCTATGGCACCGACAGAGGGGAAGGAGACAGAGGTGGTTGTGGCATTGGACACTGAGAAGGCGTTTGATTGGGTAGAATGGGGGTACCTAATGGCAGTTCTGGAGCGGTTTGGGATTGGACCAAGATTTGTGAATTGGGTAAAGCTACTATATAAGGAGCCGAGGGCCAGTGTCCGTACAAACAACATCAGCTCGAGATACTTTTCTCTCCACCGTGGGATTAGGCAGGGATGTCCTATGTCCCCCATTGCTGTTTGCACCCGCGATTGAGCCGTTGGCCATCGCATTAAGAAGTTCAGGGGTATGGAAAGGAATAGAGTCGGGGGGGGGGGGGGGGTTTAGAGCATAGGGTGTACTTACATGCCGATGACTTGCTGTTATACGTGTCGGAACCGAGTGTGTTGATAGGGGGAATATTGGAATTGCTTCAAGTGTTTGGGTCTTTCTCGGGGTACAAGCTGAATCTGGACAAGAGTGAGTATTTTGTGGTGTCTTGGCCGGGGGTGGGGGCAGGGGTAAGGGGACTGCCATTCCGTAGGGCAGGGACTCACTTTAAGTACCTGGTGGTGCAGGTTGCCCGGGAGTGGGGAGGGGCAGGGGCTCCGCAGGTAGAACATCACTAGTTTGGTGGGGAGAGTGAAAGCTGATCTGGCAAGGTGGGATGGTCTCCCTCTGTCACTGGCGGGTCGGGTACAGGCGGTTAAAATGAATGTGTTGCCACGATTTCTGTTTATTTTTCAATGCCTGCCAGTTTTCCTGCCAAAAGCTTTTTTCAGAGAGATTGAGGGGAGGATTACCTCGTTCATATGGGAGGGAAGGTGGCCAGAGTGAGAAAGGTGCTGCTACAGAGGGGAAGGCAGGCAGGGGGTTTGGGTATCCCGAACCTGATGTACTATTACTGGGTGGCGAATGTGGAGAAGGTGCGGAGCTGGGTCAGTGGGGTTGATTCCCAGTGGGTCAGAATGGAGGAGAGTTTGTGCAGGGGGTCGGGATTGAAAGCACTAGCAACAGCGCCGCTCCCAATAGCTCCGGGGAAGTACTCAGGGAGTCTGGTAATAGTAGTTTCAATGAGTATTTGGAGACAGTTTTGCCAATATTGCAGGTTGGGGGCAGGGTCAAGGGAAATACCGATTCGGGGGAACCACAGATTTGAGCCAGGGAGGTGGGATGGAAATTTTTGGAAATGGGAGGAGAAGTGGATAAAGACACTGAAAGATTTGTTTCTTAGGGGTTGATTTGCAGGATTGAAGGAGCTGGAAGCGACGTATGGGCTGGAGCAGGGAGAAATGTTTAGATACATGCAGGTTCGAGATTTTGCCAGAAAGGAGATACAGAACTTCCCGGTGGAGCCGGCCTCCACATTGCTGGAGGAGGTGCTGATGACAGGGGGACTGGAGAATGGGGTAGTGTCAGTGGTTCACGGAGCTATTTTGGAAGAGGATAAGGCAGTGCTGGAAGGGATCAAAACAAAGTGGGAGGAAGAGTTGGGAGAGGGTATGGAGGAGGGGTTCTGGTGTGAGGTGCCCCGGAGAGTGAATGCCTCCACCTCGTGCGCGAGGTTGGGGCTGATACAGCTGAAGGTGGTATACAGAGCGCACCTCACGAGGGCGAGGATGAGCCAATTCTTTGAAGGAGTAGAAGATGTGTGTGAGCGTTGCAGGGGCCCCCCGCTAATCACGTTCATATGTTTTGGTTCTGTCCAAAGCTAGAGGATTACTGGAAGGAGGTTTTTAGGGTAATCTCTAAAGTGGTGCACGTGAAACTGGACCCGGGTTCCCGGGAGGCCATATTCGGTGTGTCGGACCAGCCAGGGTTGGAAACGGGTGCGGAGGCAGATGTTGTAGCCTTCGCCTCGTTGATCGCCCGAAGGCGGATCCTGATGGGATGGAGAGCAACCTCTCCACCCTGTGCCCTGGCGTGGCGGGGGGACCTGCTGGAATTCTTGACTCTTGAGAAGGTTAAGTTTGAACTGAGGGGAAGCTCGGAGGGGTTCCACAATTCATAGGCATTATTCATTATGCACTTTCAAGAACTGGATAACATCAAACATTAGTCGGGGGGGGGGGGGGGGTGGGAGGGTTGGGGGGAGGGGGGGCGATGGGTGTTAATGGTGACTATGAGTGATTCCTGATTCCTTTTTGTCATTTGTTTACGTGTACATGTGGGTGAATGTTTGGGGTTTGGTGGGAGGATGGGATCGTTGTTATTTTCATGGGGATTGACATATTTGTTACTGATTATTGTTTATTGTTGGTGGGTGTAAATTTGGGAGAAAATATGAAAAAGGAGGAGAATAAAGAAATATTTTTTAAAAACTACTATCTAATTCCTAATCACCCCCCCCTCCCCCCCATTGCAACTTGCTCCCACCCTCTACACACACATACACAAGACAGAGAAACACAGAGAGGAGGAAAAGGGTAACAAAAATAAGTAAAAGAGAAAAAAATAGTCTTTGCTCCAGATGCATGTTTCCAGTACCTTATTCCAGTTTAAACTTTGTTTTCACTTTGAGGTTTTACCCTAGATTAATTCAGGCCTCGTGTAGTTTCAGGAATACAATTCACAGTCTTTCTGGAGAGGGAGAGAGTCCTGGTCTTTGCTTGCAGCCTGTAATGATTCCCCTGTCGATTAATTCATTCAGGTTCTCTGCAACTTCAGGAATGCAGCACTCAGAGCCTTTCCGGAGCAGGATAAAAAGCAGATCCTTTTCTATCTGTGTCCAGGAGTCAAACTGAAACTCTTTGCTGCTCTGCAAATCATTCCACTGGAACAGGATCCCATCGCCACCTGTTACCGGGCAGAGTACAGACTTTTGGAACAATTCATTATCCTGGTCACTTGTGTTGGTAGTTTCCAGAGCAAAGGGCCAATCCTGTGATCATGTGACTTGTAGCGACCATCTCTTTTTGGTCCAGCAGAAAGTCAATTTTTAAAAACAGCAAGGAAGAATAAAGTTCTGATACTTCCAGTTTTAGATTTCTTTTCATGTGATATTGACAGAACTAAAGTCAGAAAAAAGTCCTCAGCACCCACCGGCCCACTCCCTGCAGACATCTGCACCTTTCCCCAACTATAGCAAGCACCAAATAATTATAGAATTGAGGCAGCAACCAGGAGGAATCAACCAGCAACAAATCTTTCGGTAGTTATTGAGCCTTTTAATTAGGACGGAGGGTCCTTTCTGCTGCTGATGTGTGTTAAGCTGAGAGAACATCATAGCTGGGACATTTAACTCCAAAATGGCAGCACTTGCATCAAATCAGCGTTACATACTGTAATGAAAGCACAAAATGCTGGATGCACTCAGCAGATCTGCCACCATCGGGCGTGGAGAGAAACCTAATTAACATTTTGAGATGGCATGACTTTTCTTTATTTCAGGTTTTTAGCATCCGCAGTATTTTGCTTTTATTTTAGCGTCACTCACTGAGTGACATGATGATGCTGTTTTTTCCCGACGATGGTTTCATGGTCATCATTAGACGTTTAATTCCAGATTTTTATTGAATTCAAATTTCACCATCTGCAGTGGCAGGATTTGAACCTGGGACCCCAGAGCATTACTCTGGGTCTCGGATTTACTAGCTGTGGTAATACCACTGTATATATATGTGTGTGCCTCTATTAGGGGATGTACAATAGTACCTGCTATTACAGGTTTGTCGGTAAGCCCCTGCATAGTTTGTCGGTAAGCCCCTGCCGGCTAGCTCCGCCCACAGGGAGCAATATAAATATCCATGAGGTCTCCTGAGCTGCCATTTTACAGCTCACCTTGAGGGAATAACATCTCACGGTAATAAAGCCTCTTTTGTACCGTTTCGTGTTTCTGTGTGCAATTGTTAGCGCATCACTAGCCCAGTGACAATAACACTACGCTACTGCCTCACCCTACGTCAGTGAGGGTCAGAGTGCAAATGTTAAATTTGCTTATTGTTTTGCGATAGGCTCGAGAAAATAAATTTGCTGCTCAATCTCGGGGGTTATTTGTATGGCCTCTCCCGGTAGAGTGTCTGCACACTTGTGCGTGAGTTTCTACATTTTATGAACCCAACCAATGTCACCAATAAACAGATCACTTGTTCATTTCTCTCATTGCTACTGGTGGGAGTGTGCTGTGCACTAATGGTTTAAAGTATTTCCCAATTGTTTTAAGAAAGAACGACTCTGTTTAATTCCACCTTAAGACATAGGAGCAGATTTAGGCCACTTGGCCCATCGAGTCTGCTCCGCCATTCAATCATAGCGGATATTTTTCTCATCCCCATTCTCCTACCTTCTCCCCATAACCCCTGTTCCCTTATTAATCAAGAACCTATCTATCTCTGTCTTTTTTTTAAATAAATGTAAAAGACCAAATTCATTTTTTTCCAATTAAGGGACAATTTAGCGTGGCCAATCCACCTACCCTGCACATCTTTGGGTTGTGAGGGCGAAACCCACTCAAAAACGGGGAGAATGTGCAAACTCCACACGGACAGTGACCCAGAATCGAACCTGGGACCTCCGTGCCGTGAGGCAGCAGGGATAACCCACTGTGCCACCGTGCTGCCTTTTCTCTCTCTGTATTAATGACACTCAGTTACTTGACCTCCACAGCTTTCTGCGGCAAAGAGTTCCACAGATTCACCACCCTCTTGGCTGAAGAAATTCCTCCTCATTTCTGTTTTAAAGGATCGTCCCTTCAGTCTGAGGCTGCTCCCTCTGGTTCTACTCGTGGAAATGTCCCCTCCATGTCCACTCTATCCAGGCCTTCCAGCTCTTGGTCTGTAGCCCTGTAGGTCACAGTACCTCAAGCACAAACCTGGTGTTCTTAATTAATAAAGGGATTTCTTGATTAATAAGGGGATCGGGGTTATGGAGAAAAGGCAGGAGAATGGGGATGAGAAATATATCAGCCATGATCAAATGGCGGAGCAGACTCGATGGGCCGAATGGCCTAATTCTGCTCCTGTGTCTTGTGGTCTCATGTTGCTGCAGTAGCTTCACTTCCAAACCTTGCTTGCAAAGGAATTTGGGACACGCTGAGCTTGTAAAAGGTGCAGGGACCAAAGGGTTTCCCCCCCCCTTCAGTGAGGGAATTCCAGAGCTTTGGAAAATGGGTCATGACAATGTAGAGCTCGAGAAAGAAATAGCACTGGGTACAGCAGCATGCGCTGTAATTGTGCGTTGCAGCTAATGTGGGGGAAGGGGATTTCACTCTGCCTGCATCCAGCTCCAGCTTCTGCCACGTGGCACACATTGGAATGGGGGGAGGGACAGAGGCAGCTACAGCCACCGAGAAAAGACCACAAAACTTTTCACAATGGAACAAAACAGCCCTCTGTCAAAAGCTTAAATGCGACCAGGAAAAAAACCCGATTAACAGCTTTATCTTCACCAGTTCTCAGTCTGAACCGTTCAGTTCAGTTACAAACTTCAAAATAAAAAGGATGACTGCATTTGATGATCAAACATCCCACTCGTTTTGAAACTTCATTAATATTTTTCGGATGTATGTAATTACTCAGACGAATATTTGCGATCAACACAAGTAATATTGAGGGAAAATCTATATTTCTGCATGAAACTTTAAAAGCACCGAATTCTCCAATCCTGTACAATGTCTTCTTTACTTTCTACTCCTCCTAATGACAAGTCAGGAAAATTCCATTGGAATTACATCCAGATGTTGATGCTTTATAGGTCCTAAAGACTGCGGACAAAGTTTTCACAATTGTAATTGTGAATCGACAGTTCCACCGCGCCACAGCAAAAAACCGCACCGACCTCCTCAGAAGACAAACACGGGACACCACTGACAGAGTACCCTTCGTCGTCCAGTACTTTCCTGGGGCGGAGAAACTACGACATCTTCTTCGCAGCCTCCAACACATCATCAGCGAGGGTGGACATCTTGCCAAGGTCATCCCCACACCCCCACTACTGGCCTTCAAACAACCGCGCAACCTCAAACAAACCATTGTTTGCAGCAAATTACCCAGCCTTCAGAACAGCAACCACAACACCACAAAACCCTGCCAGGGTAATCTCTGCAAGACATGCCAGATCATCGACATGGACACCACCATTACACGTGGAAACACCACCCACCAGGTACGCGGCGCATACTCGTGCGACTCGACCAATGTAGTCTACCTCATACGCTGCAGGAAAGGATGTCCCGAAGCGTGGTACATTGGCGAGACCATGCAGACACTGCGACAACGAATAAACGGGCATCGTGCGACTATCAACAGGCAGGACTGTTCCCTTCCAGTTGGGGAACACTTCAGCAGTCAAGGACATTCAGCCTCTGATCTCCGGGTCAGCATTCTACAAGGAGGCCTTCAGGAGACGCGACAACGCAAAATTGCTGAGCAAAAACTTATAGCTAAGTTCCGCACGCATGAATGCGGACTCAACCGGGATCTGGGATTCATGTCGCATTACATTCGGCCCCCACCAACAAGCCTGGACTTGCAGAGGCCTACCGACTGAACTGGCTTGGGACAATTCACACCTCTTTAACCTGGAGTTACCTCTCTCTCTGCATCTTTGATGATTTGATTGCCTGCAGGTGCTCGCATTCCGGGGCATCTCTGACTGTGTCTATATAAACATTTCTGGAACAAGCCTTTCCATTCACCTGAAGAAGGAGCCGTGCTCCGAAAGCTCGTGTTTGAAACAAACCTGTTGGACTTTAATCTGGTGTTGTAAGACTTCTTACTGTGCTCACCCCAGTCCAACGCCGGCATCTCCACATCATGGCTTCACAATTTCAGGAAGAGGGTGCTGGGTGCCTATGTCAACTTAAATTTTTAAAAAAATCTGTCCAGATATTTCCCCAACCTGATTCATGATTTTTGTTTGACTCACAGAAACGGTTCCAGCCAGTTAAGACTTGCATTTCTGTAGCGCCTTTCACAGCCGTAGGACATCCCAAAGCACTTTGCAGTCCATGAAGTACTTTTTGAAATGTAGTCACCATTGCAATGCAGGAAACACAGCAGCCAATTAACTCACAGCAATGCAATGAACTAAGTGACCAGATACGATGTTCTTAGTGACATTGAAAGTGATTTGAAACAAACCTGTTGGACTTTAACCTGGTGTTGTAAGACCTCTCTCTTACTGTGCTCACCCCAGTCCAACGCCGGCATCTCCATATCATCGACACCGCAAACTGCCGGCTCAAAGTGGAGAGGATCTCCAAGAAGATCGCGCATATAGACACTGAGATTCACCTGTGGAAGGAGCAGTGCTCCAAAACCTAGTGATTCGAAACAGACCTGTTGGACTTTAACCTGGTGTTGTAAGACTTTTTAGTGACATTGGTTGAGATGTGAATATTGGCAAAGTGACACATCAAAATATTTGTAAAGTTCCATGGGATCTTTTGCATCCATCACAAGAGATCAGATGGGACCATCCGAAAGATGGTGCCTTTGACAGAGCAGCACTGTTTCAGTACTGGAGTAGTGTCAACCAGGATTATAGGCCCAAGTCCCTGCCTAATGTGTACAGTATATATAGTGTACATATGTGCTTTTATGAATAGTATGTATTTTGTTATAAAAGCAAAATACTGTGGATGCAGGAACTCCGAAATAAAAGAAAAAATACTGGAAAATCTCAGCAGGTCTGGGAGCATCGTGGAGAGTGTCAGCAAGCCCTCGGATGCTATTAACAAGAGTTTGGAACTCCGGTTTGTGAGGCCGTATAGTTTTATTTTATTTTGCTGTGAGGAGACAAGTGAAACCCCAGTGAGAATAAATAGCCCAGTCATCGTGTAACAATTATTAAAGATTATTTATTAAAGAAAAGATACACGCAAAGCAGACTACTCGACTTTCACACAATTATGATGTGTAAATTACTAAACACACAGTTTCTATAGAATGTACTCCTTGTTACAAAATATATCTATGATACCTGAATCATAGAATTTAAAGTGCAAAGGAGGCCATTCGGCCCCTCGAGTCTGCACTGGCCCTTGGAAAGAGCACCCTACCCAAGCCCACACCATCACTTTATCCCCGTAACCCCACCCAACCTTTTTGGACACTAAGGGCAATTTAGCATGGCCAATCCACCTAACCTGCACATCTTTGGACTGTGGGAGGAAACCGGAGCACCCGGAGGAAACCCACGCAGACACAGGGAGAACGTGCAGACTCTTCACAGACAGTGACCCAAGCCGGGAATCGAATCAGGGTCCCTGAACTCTGTAAGACTTCCCCTGTTCCCGAAAAAAACATCCAAATTGAATAACCAACCATAGTTACGACACAAGACTGGGATGATATTCAAATCTGGGAACCGTCTTTTCGTGGTCCAGTGAAGAATTTTTGTTTAAAACTGTGAAGAAGGTTCTCTGTACTGATTTAGCTAAAAGACTTAGAAGTTTATTTGCTGTAAACTTGGCCTTCAGGTTTGGTGGCTGGAAACTGGCCTGTCCTCTTTATGAGACTGTTAGACGGTAACTACCTCCCTTCCTTCTCAAGGTCTGGACAATTACACCTTTGTTGTTCTTTGATTATGCTTCTGTGTATTTGGCTGTCTGCCCCCATCAACTTCTGCCACTATACATTAACATATGAATATCTCAGGGACCTTCCCTATTGTCTATAATCTCTTTCTCATCCATAAGCTATTCACATTTGATCATTATATCAACTGCCGTTCTAAACTCGGGAGAGACGTGTATCAATTGAGGCCCTTCGAAAAAAATTTAAAACAAATTTAGTGTACCCGAATATCATTTTTTCCAATTAAGGGACAATTTAGCGTGGCCAATCCACCTACCCTGCACATCTTTGGATTGTGGGGACGAAACCCACCCAAACGCGGAGAGAATGTGGAACCTTCACACGGACAGTGACCCGGGGCCGGGATCGAACCCGAGTCTTCAGCGCCGTGAGGCAGCAGTGCTAACCACTGCACCACCGTGCCACCCCTAACTCCTTTGAATACTGTCCAATGCTGTCTCCCAGCAGATCCATGACATGAGAGAAACCAAGTTAACATTTCAAGTCCATATGACTCTTCTTCAGAGTATTGTATTGATGTTGTAATGCATCGTGAATCTATTATATCTCTGTGCTATTATTTGTCATTTGCATTTTACTATGTTTGCATCTGTAGTGTGTTAATAATAAGTGTGCAGATATGATAACATGTACATTCATTGTATCAGCATTATTTTACACCTCAAACTCGGAGATTACCTCTCAGTCTTGTGCCTCCAGCTCCTCATATATCCCCCATTTCTTTGTTTTATTCTTTCATAGGAAGTAATAATTGTCAGCAACATTATTGCCCACCCCTAATTGCCCTTGAGAAGGTGGTGGTGAGCTGCCTTCTTGAACCGCTGCAGTCCATGTGGTGTAGGTACACCCACTGTGCTGTTAGGGAGGGAGTTCTAGGATTTTGACCCAGTGGCAGTGAAGGAACAGTCAATATATTTCCAAGTCAGGATGGTGTCTGGCTTGAAGGGGAACCTCCAGGTGGTGGGGGTTCCCATGAGTCTGCTGACCTTGTCCTTCTAGGTGGCAGAGGTCGCAGATTTGGAAGCTTCTGGAAGGATCTTTGGCAACATATGAGATGTTTGACAAAACATTGTTCAGGTCACAGTTGGACACCAAAGGGAGCCATCAGTAGAGGATGGTAGGGATGGGAAACTATAAATATTAGGAGAATCTGGAGATGGTGGCACAATTTTTAATCAACTGAAAAAGGTTAAGAGGTAATTTTATTGTGTATTTTTATAATTAGGAAGTTAATTTAAATTGATGCCAACAGTGAGTAGAGAAATTAGGGGAGTTTTCGTTAACTGAGGGATGCATGTGTGTGGAATTACTTTTACACAGGGACATGGAGACCATTGTGTTATTTCAGGAAAAATTAGGTAAATGTTTGAAAGGAAGGAAGACATGGAATGTGTGTGTGTGTGGGGGGGGGGGGGGGGGGGGGTGGGGGGGGGGGGGGTGGGGGAGGGGGGGGGGTGCAGTGAGATTTGTTCTGGGTTGCTCTAGTTAACATCCAATACAGAAATGATGGACCTCCTTCTTTTTTTTTTAATATAATTTTTATTGGAATTTTTTACAGAAAATATAAAACATAACGACAAACAATGAAATGCAACAAAATAACCCATAATAACTGTAACACCCCCAGACCGTATCGACGCATGTATCACATCCCCCACCCCCCCCCAACCCCAATGAACAACAAAAGAACTTAAAAATAAATTTAAATTAAATAAACAAACATAGTCATCGTCCGCCCCCCCCCCCCCCAACCTTTTCCCTCCCCCAACCTTTTCCCTCCCCCAACCTTTTCCCTCCCCCAACCTTTTCCCTCCCCCTCCCGCTCTTCCCCCCCGGGTTGCTGCTGCTACTGTCCCCGTACCCTATCGTTGAGCCAGAAAGTCGAGAAAAGGTTGCCACCGCCTAAAGAACCCTTGTACCGACCCTCTCAGGGCGAATTTGACCTTCTCTAGCTTAATGAAACCCGCCATGTCATTAATCCAGGTCTCCATGCTTGGGGGCCTCGCATCCTTCCATTGTAGCAAGATCCTTCGCCGGGCTACTAGGGACGCAAAGACCAGCACACCGGCCTCTTTCGCCTCCTGCACTCCCGGCTCCACCCCAACCCCAAAAATCGCGAGTCCCCATCCTGGCTTGACCCTGGATCCCACCACCCTCGACACCGTCCTCGCCACCCCCTTCCAGAACTTCTCCAGTGCCGGGCATGCCCAGAACATATGGGCATGGTTCGCTGGACTCCCCGAGCACCTGACACACCTGTCTTCACCCCCAAAGAACCTACTCATCCTCGTCCCAGTCATGTGGGCCCGGTGCAGCACCTTGAATTGGATGAGGCTAAGCCGCGCACACGAGGAGGAAGAATTAACCCTCTCCAGGGCATCAGCCCATGTCCCGTCTTCGATCTGTTCCCCCAGTTCCCCCTCCCACTTAGCTTTCAGCTCCTCTACTGACACCTCCTCCGCCTCCTGCATTACCTTATAGATATCAGATATCTTCCCCTCTCCGACCCAGACCCCCGAAAGCACCCTGTCGCTCAACCCCCTCGCGGGAAGCGAAGGGAATCCCTCCACCTGCCGCCTAGCAAATGCCTTTACCTGCAGATACCTGAACATGTTCCCCGTGGGGAGCCCAAATTTCTCCTCCAACTCCCCCAGGCTCGCAAACCTCCCATCAATAAACAGGTCCCTCAGCTGTCTGATGCCCGCTCTGTGCCAACCCTGAAATCCCCCATCAATGTTCCCCGGGGCGAACTATGGTTCCCCCTTAACGGAGCCTCCATCGAGCCCCCCACTTCTCCCCTATGTCGCCTCCACTGCCCCCAAATCTTGAGGGTAGCCGCCACCACCGGACTCGTGGTATACCTCGTAGGAGGGAGTGGCCACGGCGCCGTTACTAGGGCCCCCAGGCTTGTATCTCCACAGGACGCCCTCTCCATCCATTTCCATGCTGTCCCCTCCTCCTGCATTACCCACTTGCGCACCATCGACACATTGGCCGCCCAATAATACCCCGAGAGATTGGGTAACGCCAGCCCTCCCCATCTCTACCCCGCTCCAAGAAGACCCCCTTCACCCTCGGGGTCCCATGCGCCCAAACAAAGCTCATGATGCTGCTAGTAACCCTTCTAAAAAAGGCCCTAGGGATAAAGATGGGAAAACACTGAAAAAGGAACAAGAACCTCGGGAGAACCGTCATTTTGACGGACTGCACTCTACCCGCCAACGATAGCGGCACCATGTCCCACCTTTTAAATTCCTCCTCCATCTGTTCCACCAGCCTGGTAAAATTAAGCTTATGGAGAGTCCCCCAACTCCTGGCCACCTGCACCCCCAGGTATCTGAAACTCTTCACTGCCCTCTTAAATGGGAGTCTCCCAATTCCCTCCTCCTGATCACCCTGGTGTACTACAAATACCTCACTCTTGCCTATATTTAACTTATAGCCCGAGAAGCCCCCAAATTCCGCTAACAGCTCCATCACCCCCGGCATTCCCCCTTCTGGGTCCGCCACATACAACAGCAGGTCGTCCGCATACAGCGATACACGATGTTCCTCCCCTGATGGGCCTCCTTCTGACCTATGCTGTCTCCTCATCTGGCAACACTTTGATTTTACATTTTTCATCCTTGTCGAAGCCTCGCCCCCTCCATATCCCTGTAACCTAGGCCAAACCCACACGGTGATCAGTGCTCTCCTCCAAATCAGACTTTCTGCACCACCAGGGGGCGGGATTCTCTGGCCTGCCTTGTCCCTTGGGGGCGGCCGCCATTTCCCGGCACCACGTCAATGGGATTTCCCGTTGAATCCATCCCGCGCCGCTGGGAAAAACGCGGTGGGGACGCTCCATCGGCGGGACCGGAAGGTCCCATTGGAGTGAACAGCCGGAAGATCTTGCCCAAGGTTTTCTTCATTCCACCATTGGCGGCCGTGACTTTGGCTGTCTGGGCCCTAAGCTCTGGACTCTTGGCCCTCCGCCTGGCTGCCTCTCCCTCTGCTATTAAACAGCTTTGTGAAACCTCCCTCTCTGACTAAGCTGCACTAAGGCATCGAAACGTTAGCTACCGTTTCTCTCCATAGGTGTTGTCAGACCTGCTGAGATTGTGCAGCAATTTAGTTTTTGTTGCCCAAGACATTCTCAAGTAAAATCCCCCAGTCTTCACACTCCGTTTATGTTCCTGCCAAGTTTGGGATGTTAAATGGTGGCGATGAAATTTGTTGTATTATCATTAAAGTCTTGGCGGTGACGTCTAATTGCACAGCTTGCAATTTTAGCCAGGTGCCTGTATTCATAACCTCATTGCAATGTAAGCCTACTTGTGACAATAATAAAGATTATAATTATTACTTTTTGTGCCTGAATTGCCTTGTGCATGGTGTGGACTGTAGCTCACTCTGTAACAGGGTGGTGTTTGAGACCCAGCAGAAACCTCCCAGTGGGAGTGGGAGGTATCAGATCTCAGACTTGCCCGGTTTGGAGTTCAGCATTTAAATAAGCCTTGCAAAGGCAGACTTGCCACTCCGGCTTTCCAGAACCTTCCAGCGGTGGGCTTTGGTCGAAGAGTCAGGAAGACCAGGGAATCCCAGGCAAAAGGAGGTGAGGGAGCCTCTGAAGCAGCATTTTGGCTGTTCAGCAATGGGACAATGCCACAAAGAGGGTTTGCTGCTCACTGTCCAAGTTACCTCGAGATTTTTGAGATGGGAAGCTTTGGGACCTCAGGGAAGTTTGCAAAACATTTCTTTAAAAATATCCCTGCCTCCCATGTTGTGTCGGGATTGGTTAGGCTGGGGCAGCACGGCGGCACAGTGGGTTAGCCCTGTTGCCTCACGGCGCCGAGATCCCAGGTTCGATCCCGACTCTGGGTCACTGTCCGTGTGGAGTTTGCACATTCTCCCCGTGTCTGCGTGGGTTTCGCCCCCACAACCCAAAGATGTGCGGGCGGTGGATTGGCCATGCTAAATTGCCCCTTAATTGGAAAAAATGAATCGGGTACTCTAAATTTATATTTAAAAAAGGATTGGTCAGGCTGATCATTTTGGAACTTTAAGAGAAAGTAAATGCTGGAGTTGGACAAGAAAGTGGGGTTTTGACGAGTTTAGAGATATGGGGGGGGGGGGGGGGGAGGCGTTAGAAGTGTTTAAATGCTTTCCTTTTTGTAAGGGGTGCATGCTCTATCCTATTTTGAATTGGATGTTAATTTGCTAAACTGTTTATCGTTTAGAGGGTTAAGTTGTTCTGTTCTGTTGGCATGTTGCCCTTCTTTCTTTGTATTATTTTCCTTTTTGGAGGGTTTTGTAAACTTATTGAAAAACTTTGAATAATACATTTTTTTAAAAAAAAGAAGTGCTTAAATGCAAGGATGAAAATGTTAAAATCCAAGTGGGATATTAAATGGTAGAAATTAAATGCAAGCAGGATATTTTAAAAGCTTGTATTTAAATCACAGCCAGTAGCTGTGTGAGTGTTTGACTTTCACCACATTGTTTGGAGCAAATGGGCAATTTGACTATGGCTGCAGATAAGTAACATTATCTAGTCTACCGCTGAATTCCGTTTGTCTTCTGTGCATTTTAGCCGCCCCCAGTCTGTGTTGAAGAAAATAATAATTCGGTGTTCGATTTGTGTTTGGATGCAAACGGGAGGGGCACAGATAGCGTGAGTGAGTTAGAACTCGACTCTGTGTCCAGGCGAACTTCAGCAAGCCGCCTCTTGAAATTACAGCTTCCAAACTTCTCGCTCTGTTAAACTCTTTAAAAGTTGTGTGTGTTTAATTTTTTAAAAAATGTCTCCCTGTGTCCTGATGACCAGGTTCATGTCAAATTGGAGATTAATCATTTTAGAGAGGAAGAGGAGAACTGGGGGGGGGCTGGGAGAAGTTGGATAAAAGACTTTCCAGAAGTCTGGAAGAATGTCAACTCTGGCAAAAGTGATTGGCTGATTTCTTCCCTTCTCTGTCCTCTCTCTTCCCCCTCCCTCAATGATTGCTGCACTTTTAACAAAAAAAACGCTTCAGCCTTAAAGCAGGATTGTCTAAAAAAAAAGTTGAGGCAGTGGAATCTCTTGTTCACAGACCCACCTCACTAAAGCCAGCCCTGTTGGTGGGGGGGGGGGAGGGGAGGGGAGGGCACACAATTCCTCCCAACCCATTTGAAGTCCTGGCCACATGATCCTGTGCTTGATATGTTTATTTTCTTTCAGAATGACAAAGGCAAAAGTTGACATCACTTTGAAAATGGTACAAGGTTAGACCCTCTCTGATATTTCTTGTGAATTTTCTTTTGAAGAATGTCCATGTATTGCCCCCCCCCCCCCCCGCCCCCCCAAATCTCATGGTTTTTCATTGATGTGAGGGAGGGGCCGGAACAAGTTTGGAATTTCGCTCCTGTGGAATGGTGTTTTTTTTGGAGAAGGGAATGCAGACAAAACATTTTTCTTTCTCGCTCTTTCCCTGGTATGCAGGGACAGGACACGTTGCTGCTCGAACAGGAAGTCATTCTGTCCTGTGCCCTCATCTCATTCCACATAGGAGACCTCTGCCGTTGGGAATGTTGCATTTCAAACTTAAGAGTCACGTAGGCATTTTGTATCTGCTTAAGACTCTGCACTTTCCAGCCAGATTTCAGTTTGAATTGTTGTGAAACTAACTCCCCCTTAGCGATAAGAGGGTGGAAAAAAAATCAGAATTGTACTTCAAAGTTCTCATCATTGTTTTCAAACCTCTCCATGGCCTTGCCCCTCCCTATCTCCGTTATCTCCTCCAGCTCGACAACTCGCCAAGATCTCTGCTCCTCTAATTCTGGCCTTTTTGCTCATCCACGGGTTGAGTGGCTCCACCGATAGTAGCCGTGCCGCCTCAGCCCGAAGCTCTGGGATTCTCTCCCTCAACCTCTCTCCTGCTCGCGACTTCTATCGGCCAACAGGGCGGGTTCAATCCCCGTGACTGGCTGAGGTCATTCATGAAGGCTCCGCCTGAGGTGTGGTGACCCTCAGATTAAACCACCACCAGCCAGCTCACCCCCCTCAAAGGGGAACGCAGTCGATGGTCATCTGGGACTGTGACGACTTTACCTTTACTTGCACTTCTCTGTCCTCCTTCAAGACATTGCTTTACAAGTTACCTCCTTTGAGTCCTCGGTTCTGAATAGCTCCTTAATCCTGTGAAATCTGTTCAGATTACACTCCTGTGAGGTGCATCAAGATGTTTTACTGCATAAAAGGTGCTATATAAATGCAAGTTATTGTTTTTCTATCTCTGTCACAGCCACTGAAGCAAAGGAAGCAGCCATTGCACCGGTTAATCTAATTTTCCCGATCAGGAAATGGGAATAGATTGAATTGCTGTTAACTTTTCCCCAAGGAGAGGAGAGCTGCTTGTCTGAATTCCTTTTCCCAGGACCTCGCAGCTAAGACGGGAGAGGGGGATCTACATCCTGGGTTGTGTCTTTGTTTAAAATGATTGAGGCAGAGCATTTAATTGACAGCATTTGGGCGTGGCCAAATTATTGTCTAGAGTTGAGTTGCCAGCTCACCAGATCTGAGGACAGGGCTGGGGGTGACTAGAGAGGAAATTTGTAAGGGCAGTAAACATTTTTTTCTCTCATTTTTTTTTAATTAGTCGCAAAAAGAACGGAGATGGGGAGAAAAGATTCTTCTGCCCAACAGTCAGGATTCATTCAAATGTTTAATAAAGCTGTGGCAATGTGGCCACTTTCATGTGCTTGTCAGGTGACCAGTGGCATGAGTGTGGGGTGCTGGGTGGTCAGAGAGCGGTGTACAGTGCAGAAAAGGCCCTTCAGCCAATCGCGTCTGCGCGGGTCAAAAACAACAGCACTAGGTCCATAGCCTTGTGTGCTGATGGAACCATGAATTCACCAGACACATGCTTTCAGATATGAACAGTGGTTTTAATCTACTTACTACAGAGCCAGCCTGTTACCCGTTGATGAACTCTCGATGAACGGCAGGCTGACTCTGGACAAGGGTATTTATACAGCAGCACAGGGGGGAGGAGTCATGGGCGGAGCCAAGGGTGGAGCCCTGTACAAACCCCTGAGCATTCCCAGAGCTACTCCCCCTAGTGGTCGGATAACGCAACTGCGCTTACAACGGTATTGGTAAATACAGTGTGAATTACCAAGTTACATTCACCACATGTGCTATGCTGTTTCAAGTGCTTATCTGAAAGCTTCTTAAATGTTTTTTTTTTTTTTTTTTTAAATAATTTTTATTGAAAGAGTTTTTCCATACAAACATTTACCCCTACTAATTTTTAAATTATTTACAACACAATCCCTCTAGGCAAATGTCCCTCCCTCGCCCGCCCTCTCGCGCGCACCAGTCCTCCCCCCCCCCCCCCCCCCCCCCCCCAGGCAACCTTAACAAACAAGGCAGCCTACAGTTTCAGACATGAGCAGCGAGCAGACTTGCCCGCGTTACAGTCGTGCATGTCCCCCCACGACCCTTGCTGCCCCCCCCCCTCCCTCCACCCCCCCTCCCTCCCTCCCCCCCCCTCCCCCCCCCCCCCCCCCCCCCCCCCCCCCGCGGGTTGCTGCTGCCACGACCCCGAACGTCTATCTCTGATCTAAAAAGTCAAGGAAAGGTTGCCACCGCCTGGAGAATCCCTGTACCGACCCTCTCAGGGCAAATTTGATCCTTTCTAGCTGAATATAGCTAGCCATATCGTTAATCCAAGTTTCAACGCTTGGAGGCCTCGCGTCCTTCCATTGAATTAATATCCTTCGTCGAGCCACTAGGGATGCAAAGGCCAGTATTCCGGCCTCCCTAGCCTCCTGTACCCCCGGTTCTACCCCGACCCCAAAGATCGCAAGCCCCCATCCTGGTTTGACCCTGGACCCCACCACCTTCGACACCGTCCTTGCCACCCCCTTCCAGAACCCTTCCAGCACCGGACATGCCCAGAACATATGCACATGGTTCGCTGGGCTTCCCAGACATCTGACACACCTGTCCTCACCCCCAAAGAACCGGCTCATCCTTGTCCCCGTCATGTGAGCTCTATGCAGCACCTTAAATTGAATGAGGCTCAGCCTCGCACACGAGGAGGAAGAATTGACCTTCTCCAGTGCATCCGCCCACGTCCCGTCTTCTATCTGCTCTCCCAGCTCCCCTTCCCACTTGGCTTTCAGCTCCTCCCCTGATGCTTCTTCCGCCTCCTGCATTATCTTGTAGATGTCTGATATCTTCCCCCCTCCGACCCAGACCCCCGAGAGCACCCTATCACTCGCCCCCTTACTGGGGAGCAGGGGGAACCCCTCCACCTGCCGTCTAGCAAATGCCTTCACTTGTAAATATCTGAACATGTTTCCCGGGGGGAGCTCAAACTTCTCCTCCAGCCCTCCCAGGCTCGCAAACCTCCCCTCTATAAACAGGTCCTTCAGCTGCCGTATGCCCACCCTGTACCAGCTCTGAAATCCCCCGTCGATGTTCCCCGGGATGAATCTATGGTTCCCTCTTATTGGCGCCGCCAACAGACCTCCCATTTCCCCCCTATGTCGCCTCCACTGCCCCCATATCTTGAGGGTGGCCGCCACCACCGGGCTCGTGGTGTACCTCGTGGGGGGGAGCGGCCATGGTGCCGTTACTAGGGCCCCCAGGCTTGTGTTGCCACAGGACGCCCTCTCCATTCGTTTCCAAGCTGCCCCCTCCCCTTCCATCATCCACTTGCGCACCATTGACACATTTGCCGCCCAGTAGTACCCCGAAAGATTGGGTAGTGCCAGCCCTCCACTGTCCCTACTCCGCTCCAAAAAGACCCTCCTCACCCTTGGGGTGCCATGCGCCCACACGTAGCTCATGATGCTACTCGTCACCTTTTTGAAGAAGGCCCTAGGGAGGAAGATGGGCAAGCACTGAAATAAAAACAAGAACCTTGGGAGGACCGTCATTTTGATTGACTGCACCCTCCCCGCCAGCGACAACGGTACCATGTCCCACCTCTTAAATTCCTCCTCCATCTGTTCCACCAGCCTGGAAAAGTTCAACTTGTGGAGGGTCCCCCAGTTCCTTGCCACCTGCACCCCTAAGTACCTAAAGCTCTTTCCTGCTCGCTTGAAGGGGAGTCTCCCAATACCCTCTCCCTGGTCCCCCGGGTGTATCACAAAAACCTCGCTTTTGCCCAAATTTAGTTTGTACCCCGAAAAGTCCCCAAACTCTGCTAATAGTTCCATTATCTCCGGCATTCCCCCTTCTGGGTCTGCCACGTACAGCAGTAGATCATCCGCATACAGCGATAAGCTTCTTAAATGTTGAGAACGTTTCTACCTCTACTATCCTTTCAGGTACTGAGTTCCAGATTCCCACTACCCTCTGAGTGAAAACGTTTTTCCTCAAATGCCCTGTCCTTTACTTAAATCTGTGCCCCCTGGTTATTGATCACTCAACAGCACGGTAGCGCAAGTGAATGGGAAGCACGGTAGCACAAGTGGATAGCACTGTGGCCTCACAGCGCCAGGGCCTCAGGTTCGATTCCCTGCTGGGTCATTGTCTCTGCGGAGTCTGTACGTTCTCCCCGTGTCTGTGTGGGTTTCCTCCGGGTCCTCCCACAATCCAAAGACGTGCAGGTTAGGTGGATTGGCCGTGATAAATTGCCTCTTAGTGACCAAAAAAAAAGGTTAGGAGGTGTTATTGGGTTACGGGGATAGGGTGGAAGTGAGGGCTTAAGTGGGTCAGTGCAGGCTCGATGGGCCGAATAGCCTCATTTTGCACTGTGTGTTCTATGTTCTACGAAGGAAGGGGAGAAGTATCTTCCTATCCATCCTATCTGTGTCCCCCCATAATTTTGTACACCTCAATCGGGTCCTTCCTCAGACTTCTCTGCTCTAAGGACATTAGTGAACGAGATGGATTTTCCACAACAATCGACGATAGTGTCCTGAACACCATCACTGAGACTAACTTTATATTCCAGATTTATTAACTGAATATAAATCCCACCAGCGGCAGTGGTGGGATTTGAAGCCAATATCCCTGAAGCATTCGTCTGGGCCTCGGGATTACCCAAGATGTTGCCACTACACCACTAAATCTAGTGTGTGAGTTTCCACTGAGGGTCGTGGTTGGGAGGGACAAAGATGCAAACACTTACAATAGATTATAAGAACATAAGAACTAGGAGCAGGAGTAGGCCATCTGGCCCCTCGAGCCTGCTCCGCCATTCAATGAGATCATGGCTGATCTTTTGTGGACTCAGCTCCATTTTCCGGACCGAACACCATAACCCTTAATCCCTTTATTCTTCAAAAAACTATCCATCTTTACCTTAAAAACATTTAATGAAGGAGCCTCAACTGCTTCACTGGGCAAGGAATTCCATAGATTCACAACCCTTTGGGTGAAGAAGTTCCTCCTAAACTCAGTCCTAAATCTACTTCCCCTTATTGTGAGGCTATGTCCCCTAGTTCTGCTTTCACCCGCCAGTGGAAACAACCTGCCCGCATCTATCCTATCTATTCCCTTCATAATTTTAAATGTTTCTATAAGATCCCCCCTCATCCTTCTAAATTCCAACGAGTACAGTCCCAGTCTACTCAACCTCTCCTCATAATCCAACCCGTTCAGCTCTGGGATTAACCTAGTGAATCTCCTCTGCACACCCTCCAGTGCCAGTATGTCCTTTCTCAAGTAAGGAGACCAAAACTGAACACAATACTCCAGGTGTGGCCTCACTAACACCTTATACAATTGCAACATAACCTCCCTAGTCTTAAACTCCATCCCTCGAGCAATGAAGGACAAAATTCCATTTGCCTTCTTAATCACCTGTTGCACCTGTAAACCAACCTTCTGTCACTCATGCACAAGCACACCCAAGTCTCTCTGCACAGCGGCATGCTTTAATATTTTATCGTTTAAATAATAATCCCGTTTGCTGTTATTCCTACCAAAATGGATAACCTCACATTTGTCAACATTGTATTCCATCTGCCAGACCCTAGCCCATTCACTTAACCTATCCAAATCCCTCTGCAGACTTCCAGTATCCTCTGCACTTTTCGCTTTACCACTCATCTTAGTGTCATCTGCAAACTTGGACACATTGCCCTTAGTCCCCAACTCCAAATCATCTATGTAAATGGTGAACAATTGTGGGCCCAACACGGATCCCTGAGGGACACCACTATCTACTGATTGCCAACCAGAGAAACACCCATTAATCCCCACTCTTTGCTTTCTATTAATTAACCAATCTGACCATTTATCATAATACTCTTTGGGGAGTCTTGCTACGACGTGTTACTCTAGGTTACAATACTGACTGTCCCTCAATGGCTGGATTGCCCTTTAGGACAGCCTCCAGTCATGAAAGGCGTGATTAATAATGCAATATCATTGACTTTTAACTGTCCTCAGATACGGCTTCACAATTTCCCAGCTCGGCACTCCCTCAGTTTCAAGAGCCCTGTTACAGTCAATTTTCGCTCTGGGGAGAGAGGCCAACCCTGGAAGCCAGTTGTAGGCACCCACAGAAATGGGAGAGTTTTGAGGAGGGCTGGTTAAACAGCGTATCCCTGTTCCCTGTGATTTTGTCTCCTTTGCATTAAAAGCGAGTAGGTCTTCCAGCCCTCACCCCTCACATTCCCTCATTAATTCGCCACGTCTCTTCCATGGCCCCAAAGCCTCCTCCAAACCAACTCATGCCTCCATGACATCACTGAGCCAGTATCCACTATGGGCAGACTTCAGGAGCCATGTGAAGATGAAAAGAAATAAACTTATGACAATCTAATAAAAGATTGCCACCTGTGATTAAATGTATTCCTGGAGATTTTGTTGCATGATTTGTTCCCACACTCCAGCCATTTGTTGGCCAATGTATCCATCCATGTGGCGTGCTGCCTTCCTCTGCCAATTGGAAAGCAAAGAGACTCATTATCCAATTGGAATATGCTTGACTGTCAACCAAACAGACCTTTTTTCCACTTCCAATATTTTTGTATCTCGGAAAGAGACATGGTGATAGAAAATTACAAAAAAAACAATCTTTCGTAATGTCGCCATGATTTTTTTCCAGAGTTTCACACAATAATGCCCTGGAGATTGAGCTTCAATGCCTGTAGATTCTTGGACTCTCAATAAACCTCGCACTCATACGCACTTGATACTCTTAAAAATGTCCATTCATGAAACCAATTCAAAGATTTTAAATTCCAGGGCAGCACAGTGGCGCAGTGGTCAGCACAGCTGCCTCACGGCGCCGAGGTCCCAGGTTCGATCCCGGCTCTGGGTCACTGTCCGTGTGGAGTTTGCACATTCTCCCCGTGTTTGCGTGGGTTTCGCCCCCACAACCCAAAGATGTGCAGGGTAGGTGGATTGGCCACGCTAAATTGCCCCTTAATTGGACAAAATGAATTGGGTACACTAAATGTATATTTAAAAAGATTTTAAATTCCAAGTTTTCAATCTGTTATGAAACCAAAGATCTATTCAGTAACCACATCCAAGCTAATTCCCTTGAATAGCTTGCTGGACCTGTCAATAAAGATGTGAACACCACTCCCCCACTGCGATAAGTGTTTTAGTACCTTTTGCAACTCAGCCAAGCATTCATAATGGCCCCCAGCTGCAATAAGAGCCTTTGGGAAATGTCAGCAAAGTCAACAGAAACTGTGGGACCCAACAGTAATTGTTTATTATATTCAAAGTGATACAGTATTGAATGTTATTGCTGTACACACATATGCACATATAAACATACACAGACATACACACATAAACTTTAGATGAGTCAGTGGCATAGTGGTATTGTCACTGGACTAGTAATCCAGAGACACAGGGTAAAGCTCTGAGGACCTGGGTTTGAATCCCACCAGGGCAGTGGGTAGAATTTGATTTTAATCTGGAATTAAAAGTCTAATGACGACCATGAAACCATTGTCAATTGTCGGAAAAAACCATCCGGTTCCCCTTCAAGTCACTCACCGTCTTTACTTGGAAATATATCGCCGTTTCTTTACTGTCGCAGGGACAAAATCCTGGAACTCCCACCCTAACAGCACAGTGGGTGTACCTACACCTGAAGGACTGCAGCGGTTCAAGAAGGCAGCTCACCACCACCTTCTGAAGGGCAACCAGGGATGGGCAATAAACGCTGGCCTAGCCAACAACGCCCACATCCTGAAAATTAATTTTAAAAGGTCAGCCCTGCAACATCCTCAAACCTTTTGAGTAAAGACTTTGTTTCTCTTTGTTTTCCAGGATTACACTGCCAACGTTTACCGAAACCATGTGGGTGAACAGGCTCATGACCATTTGCCTCCTGCTTGTTGTTGTGGTGGCGGAGGAGAAGTTAAGTGAACATGCAGCCACCCTGGCAGAGAGCAGCGCCAAACTGGGCCTGAACCTCTACCTCACCATGGCCAAGGTCAAGGGCTCTGAGAACATCCTCATCTCCCCTGTGGTGGTGGCCTCTTCCCTCGGATTGGTGTCACTCGGTGCCAAGGGCCCGACCGCGAGTGAGGCCAAGGCGCTGCTGGATATGAGCAAGGTCCAAGACGACAAGCTCCACTCAGCACTTTCCCAGCTGCTGGGCGAAGTCAGCAATTCCACGGCTCGCAATGTGACCTGGAGACTGGGAAACCGGCTGTATGGGCCAGCCTCGGTCAACTTTGCCGAGGATTTTGTGAAGAAGAGCAAGAAGCACTACAACTATGAGCCTTCCAAGATCAACTTCAGGGACAAGAAAGGTGCGCTGAAGTCCATCAATGAGTGGGCAGCAGAAACCACTGAGGGCAAGCTTCCCGAGGTCACCAAAGAACTGTCGAAAACTGATGGAGCCATGATCATCAATGCAATGTTCTTCAAAAGTATGTAGCTAGCCACAGGGCTTACACGTGAGGCATTAGTTTCAATCCATTGCTCTTGTGCAAGCAATTAAATTCACTACATTTCCTTTTCTTTCACAGCTCACTGGGATGAAAGATTCCATCACAAGATGGTAGACCAGCGTAGTTTCATGGTGAGCCGCTCGGTAACAATTAGCATTGACATGATGCATCGGACAGGTACGTCTTCTCCAGCGCTGAGCCTGTAAGCTAAGTCATCACTCTAGTGCAGTACTGCAGGAGAGCTGCAACTATAGAGGTGCCATAACATATTAAAACCAAGGCCCTATCTGCCCAATCTGGTGGATGCAGATGATCCCAAGACACTATCGCAGAATCACAGGATTATTACAGCACAGAAGGAGGGCATTCAGCCGACCGTGTCTGTAGTAGCTCTCCCAAGTGAGCATTATGGCTTAGCAAAGAGGAAAGGAGAGTCCTGACCAATATTCATCCGCCGATCATCACCCCAAAAACAAAATTATCTGGTCATTATAACATCACTCTGTGTGGGTGTAAATTGGCTGCTATGTTTCCTACAATTAAAATAGTAACTGCACTTCAAAACTTCCATTGGGAACTCCTTAAGGAGATGGCAGTCACAACCGGGAGACAGTCGCTGATGGCTGTGATCCCTGGTGACCCACTGTCGGGAAGGGACAGAAGCGAATACCTCAGCTGGCTGAGAATGGGGCCGGGTGAAAACCGAGACCAGGGAACCGGGCACCTTCTCAGCACACAGTCTGCCTCTTCAGTAAGTGTGGCAGAGATTGTCGTGCCAGTGTGAGCCTCCTGATCAACACCAGGCAATGGTGTACACAGAGTTGACACCCCCCCCCACCAAAGCGCATACCACCATCTTACGGGATAGAAGGCTGCCACAGAAGAGGAACATTTGCATTGGCTGTAAAGTGTCTTAAGGTGCCCTGCGGTTGTGACAGATGCTGTATAAATGCAAGTTCTGCGACGGCATGGTGGCACAGTGGTTAGCCCTGCTACCTTACGGCGCCGGGTTCGATCCCGGCCCCAGGCCACTGTCCGTGTGGAGTTTGCACATTCTCTCCGTGTCTGCGTGGGTTTCGCCCCCACAACCCAAAGTTGTTCCATCCAAACCCAAGATCTTTAATGCTTTCTTTTCTCTTCCACTTCAGGTCTTTATAACTTCTATAAGGATGAAAGCAACAAGCTGAACATCCTAGAGATGCCCCTAGCCCACCAGTTATCCAGTATGGTCTTCATTATGCCATACTATTTGCAGCCTCTGGACGAACTAGAGAAATTGCTGACCGAGGAACAGATTAGTACCTGGCTTGGCAAGCTTCAAAAACAGGCAGTGGCTATCTCCTTGCCAAAGGTCAAGCTGGGAGTTAGCCACGAGCTACAGGTAAGCGTAAAGAAAGAGTCCCGATCTGGTGGAACCCAGACCCCCACTGTCACCCGGCTCCCACTCTCGCTCTCTGGAGCCTGAAATTTACCTTGAAAACTTACCGTCCCCCTGTTTGCTGCTTTTCCAGTTCACAAAGGCTGGTTCCTTCATTCATTTGCTAGTGAGCCTATCATCAGCAAATGCAGCGAGAAACCAGCCTATGATTGAATGAACAGCGTTACAGCCTTCTTGCGACGTAAGTCAGTTGAATGGCCCAACAGGTTTGGCAGGGCAAGTACTGAGGGTTCGAAGGTCGCAGCCTCGCCTGCAGGCCATGAGTTGGGCAAGCCTGGTGGACAAGATTGGATTCAATTTGGTCAGTTGACACGAATTGTCATTAATGGCTGTTACTAAATGCTTTGCAGCACAGTGACCCAGGGAGCATTTGTTAGTACAGGACCTGGGGCCCATCATTATTCTCAAGTTCATTCCTGCTGCTTTGTCCACGGTTGAGTACTGCAATCCCTTCTTGAAAGAGCAAATTATGGCAACAATATCGGTGCTTACTTTCCACCCTCCTCAGTGTGAAGCATTCTTATTTGTTGAGAAAACTAACTGACCTGCTTCCCATCCAGATGCATCAGAACGTTACTGGGGTAAAAGGGTTAAATTATGGGGATAAGGTTGGAACATCTAGGCTGGTATTCCTTTGTGTTTCGAAGATTAAGTAATTGAGGTGTTCAAGATGATTGAAAGAGTTGGTAGAGTGGATAGAAACTATTTACTCTGATGGAAGGCTCTGTTTGTTTCCTGATTGGCAGTAGGAGGCAGGATATGGATGTGACAGGCGACCAGTGGTGACAGAGTTTGGAGGTGGGCGGTTGGATGGGTGTTGAAACTTCCAGGATTGAATCCAACCAGAGTTGGCTACCCTCAGTCCATTGGCAGTCTTGTGGCTCAGCAGGTCACACCCCTGCCACTGAGCTTGAAGTTCCAGGTTCAAGTCCCACCCCAGGACTCGTTGGCCACAAAGGAGAGTTTCATGGTCTGGTCCAACAGATTAATGATGAGCCTACTAATCCTTCCAGCACTGCCCCACCATTCCCCATAGGGAACAAAGTATGTTTGAACCCAAAGACCGACCAGTCCAAGAGGCAGAGTTAATGATGTTGACTGTTTTGTCCTGGACTGTGTTCAGCTCTTTGAGTGTTGTTGGCACTGTATCCATTCAGGAACATTCTTGACTGTAGCCGTTAGTAATGCAGAGAAGTGTGAGGTGGTTCATTTTGGCAGGAGGAGGATGGAGAGACTATAAAACAAAGGGAGAAACTCTAAAGGCGGTGCAGGAACAGAGAAACCTCAGTGTATATAAGTCATTGAAGATGGCAGGGCAGGTTGACAGAGCAATTGATAAAGCTTAAAGTATCTTGGGCGTTATTATAGGGTCATTGAATACAAGAGTAAGGAGGTCATGTTTGTTCTGACCCCTTTGGGGTCGAAGGTCTGTGCTTGATACGGTTCCCTCCCTTTACGCAGCTGAGTATGAACTCCGCCGGTAATTGGGGCCATGTTTCCCCTTAACAAGGGGGAACCACTCACCATAAAAACCCTGACCTGGGTGCAGGTCAGGGAGGGTGGCCCTTTGAGAGAAGAGCTGTAGTTTTGTTATTTGTGTATTCAGAGGGCAGCACGGTGGCCTAGTGGTTAGCACAACCGCCTCACGGCGCTGAGGTCCCAGGTTCGATCCCGGCTCTGGGTCACTGTCCGTGTGGAGTTTGCACATTCTCCCCGTGTCTGCGTGGGTTTCGCCCCCACAACCCAAAAATGTGCAGAGTAGGTGGATTGGCAACGCTAAAATGCCCCTTAATTGGAAAAAATAATTGGGTAATCTAAATTTAAAAAAACAAAAACAAAAAAAAAAAAATTTGTGTATTCAGTAATAAACCTTTTGTTAATTTCTACCCTACTGTGAGTTCTTGTAGTCTCTCCTGACAGATTCTTGTTAGGCCTAATCTGGAGCACTGCGTCCAGTTCTGGGCGCCGTAATTGAGGAATGATGTGAAGGCATTGGAGAGAGTACAGAGGAGGTTCGCAAAAACGATCCTGGGGGTAAAGTACTGGAGCTATGAGGATAGATAGGAGATGTTGGGGCTTGGAGAAAGGAAGGCTGAGTGGAGACTTGATAGAGGAATGCGAGATCCTGAGGGGTATGGACAAGGCAATTAGTGAGAAACTGTTCATACTCAAGACAGCATCAAGGATTGGAGGGTCTGTACTCGGAGTTTAAAAGGATTAGGGAGGATCTTACTCAAACTTACAAACTTACACTGCGAGGCCTGGATAGAGTGGACGTGGAGAGGATGTTTCCAATTGTAGGAGAAACTAGACACAGAGGACACAATCTCAGACTAAAGGGACGATCCTTCAAAACAGAGATGAGGAGGAATTTCTTCAGCCAGAGGGTGGTGAATCTGTGGAACTCTTTACTGCAGAAGGCTGTGGAGGCCAAATCACTGAGTGTCTTTAAGACAGAGATAGTTAGGTTCTTGATCAATAAGGGGATCAGGGGTTATGGGGAGAAGGCAGGAGAATGGGGATGAGAAAAACATCAGCCATGATTGAATGGCGGAGCAGACTTGATGGGCCGAGTGGCCTAGTTCTGCTCCCATGTCTTATGGCACAGATTCAAAATCATTACAGAATAAGTAAATGTGATAGGGGGAACAATGTTTTTCACGCAGTGGGTGGTTTGAGTCCACGTACTTCCTCCGAGGATGGTGGAGGCAGTTTCAATTGAGGTATTCAAAAGGGAACTGGATTGTTATCTGAAAAGAGAGAATGTGCAAGTTAATGGGGCTCAGGCAGGGGAGTGGGTTCAGGTGGAATGCTCACTCACACAGAGCCAGTACAGACTTGATGGGCCAAATGGACACCTGCTGGACTGTTAAGATGCTCTGATAACCACAAGCTCATTCATTGTCTGTGAAGCACTTTGGAGAGATGGTACTAGGTGCTAGAGTATTCCTTCAGTGATTTATCAAAAGTTATTCATAGAAGCAAAATACCGCGGATGCTGAAAATCTGAAATAAAAACAGAAAATGCTGGAAAACCTCAGCAGGTCTGGCAGCATTTGGAGAGAAAGGGTTCACATTTTGACAGTTCTGAAGAAGTGTGAAACCGACTTGAAAAGTTAATTCAGTTTCTCTTGTCACAGATCCTGCCAAACATGCTGGCTTTATCCAGCATTTTCTGCTTTTATTTCAATGATGATTCATTTTGGTCTCTTGCTAAAATTCGCCAACGGTGGTTCCTCCTACCTAGAGAACAAGATTATGAGGACAGATCACCCCAAGATGCCTTGTATCCCCTCAAGTACAGACGATTAAGTGGTGAACTGATCAAGGTGCTCAAAATGCTAAAAGGATTCGCGAGGGTGGATACGCAGAAACTATTACTCTGATGGGGGAATTGAACGAGGGAGCGCATCATTGAAGTTAAGGCTCGGTCATTCAGAATGAGATCAGAGGTAATGTTTCACACAAAAGGAAGTGAGAATCTAGCAATACATCCCTCCGCATCCCCACTCCCCCTTAAAAGAGAGTGGTTGCTGAGGGTGGGTCAATGGATTTGAGGGATATCGAGGGATATGGAGTCTAGGTGCAGATCTAATTGAGTGACGGACCAGGCTCGAAGAATTGAGTGGTTGACGCATGTTCCTGCACTAGTCATGACTGGGGCTGGTTTAGCACAGGGCTAAAGAGCTAGCTTTTAAAGCAGACCAAGGCAGGCCAGCAGCAGGGTTGAATTCCCGTACCAGCCTCCCCGAACAGGCGCCGGAATGTGGCGACTAGGGGCTTTTCACAGTAACTTCATTTGAAGCCTACTTGTGACAATAAGCGATTTTCATTTCATGTTGATGTTTAATTTCCACCTAGAAACACCTGGCCAGCATTGGTTTGGCAACAGCGGTTGACAAAAGTAAAGCCGACTTGTCCAAAATCTCCGGGAAGAAGGACCTGTACCTGGCCAATGTTCTCCATTCTGCCGCCCTGGAATTCAGCACTGACGGGAACCCATACGACGCCTTCATCTATGGGCGAGAGGAGCTGAAGAATCCCGAAGTCTTCTACGTCGATCACCCGTTTGTCTTCTTGGTCAAGGACAAAAAGACTAACTCAATCCTCTTCATCGGGCGGCTAGTGAAGCCGGAGGGCAGAAAACTGCATGACGAATTGTAGCCTCAGATTGCTTTCAGTCCTTACGACACAGATGGTGTGGTCAATGCTCCAAATGCAACGTTTTTTAAATTAATTTTTTTTTAAAAAACGGCAACTATTCTATCTTCATTGTTTGACGTCCTGGTCTTTGGGTTAGAGTGTTAGTGGTTTGGGAATGACCATCTCCAACCCCAACTCAGTGGGATGTTGCTGGCCAGTTAACCAAACGTAACTGGGGCCTCCAGCTCCCCTTTGGATCCACAACATATTTCCACTGAGGCTGGATTGCTGCTTCCGCTCCAAAAACGACTGCCCATAAAATCATTCGCAATAATGGCATTGAATAGAATCCAGTCAAGCTAACAGCTGAGAAGTAGGCCATTCAGGCAACTGATGTCTGCCAGTATTACTACTCCACACAAACCTCCCCCTCCCCCCACCCCCATCCTGTTTAATATCGTCCTATCACCATATCCATTTCTTCCTCACGTGTATCTCGAGCTTGACTTCAATTGTTGCACCCACATTCTCACCATTCCCTGGGAACAGAGATTTCGCCTGAATTGCCAATGAATTACTGCCCTATATTGTTTTTATAAAACATGTTGACCGCTTCTGGAAAGGTTTGATTTGAAATATTTTGATTTTAACCTCAGCCTTTTTTTTTTTGCCCGTGGAATATATTCCGAGAGGTTCCCATCCCCTATGGAACGGTGGAAATGTTGAACAGTTTGAACGCAGGAAGCTTGGTCCCCTGGCCGTGTAGGGGTATCTGATGTGAGGTTTTCGTACTCGGTCCACTTGAAGCGCGATAGACGCCCAACAGCATAATTAGAACCAGAAAAAAGTTACAGCACAGAAAGAGGCCATTTGGCCCATCTTGTTCATGCCATCCCGAGGACACCCAGGTGCCCTTTCTAATCCCACCTTCCTGCACCCAGTCCGTAGCCCTGTAGCTTGGAGCACTTAAGGCGCAGATCCCGGCACTTTTTAAAAGAGTTTAGGGTCTCTGCCTCCACCACCAACTCGGGCAGTGAATTCCAGACTTCCCACTACCCTGTGCGTAAAATGTTCTTCCTCACGTCTCCTCTACACCTTCTGCCACTTACCTTAAATCTATGCCCCCTGGTTCGAGAATCCTCCACCAAGGGAAACGATTTTATCCTGTCCACTCAATCTCTTGCCCTTCATATTTTTGTACACCTCAATTAGGTCACCCCTCCGCCTTCTTTGTTCCAAGGAAAATAACCCCAACCTATCCAATCCCTCCTCGTAGCCACACTTTCCTAGCCCTGGTACCATTCTTGTAAACCTCCTCTGCATCCTCTCCGGAGCAACGACATACTTCCTACGATGTTGTGTCCAGAATTGTACACGATACTCCAGTTGTGGCCTCACCAGTGTTTTATACAATTCCAACATGATATCCTTACTTTTATATTCTATACCTCTGCTAATGAACATTCCATATGCTTTCTTTACAATCTGGCTGCCTTCTGAGCTTGGCTGCTCCATGGTCTTTGATAAATGTTGGTTGACGAACAAGCTGTCAATTACTGACGGGGGTTAGCCTAGGTGACTCACTGACTCAGTCTAGTTGCACCACTTGGTGTGGGTGACTTAGATTTTGCCACAGAGATCGGTCCATGCTGGCGATTATGCTGCACAAGAGCCTCCTTCCACCCTATTTCATCTCACCCCATCAACTTAAGTCCTTTCTCCCTCATGTGTTTATCTAACCTCCCCTTAAATGTACCTTTGCCACTCACCTCAAATACTTCATCAGGTAGAAAGTTCCACATTCTGGTTTAGCAAGGGGCTGGTTTAGCAAGGGGCTGGTTTCGCAAGGGGCAGGTTTAGCACAGTGGGCTAAGACAGCTGGCTTGTAATGCAGAACAAGGCCGGCAGCGCGGGTTCAATTCCCGTTCCAGCCTCCCCGAACAGGCGCCGGAATGTGGCGACTAGGGGCGTTTCACAGTAACTTCATTGAAGCCTACTCGTGACAGTAAGCGATTATTAACATTATAGGAATTTCTCTTGGATTCATTCATGATTTTCTTATCTTTATGAACCCCTGGTTTTGAACTTGTCTACAACCCACTGGATAAAGAACATACTGGTGGGGGTATATTCCAGTTTAGAGGGAGTCCGATTTCCATTTTATTCATGTATGTTGTAGCTGGGAGCTGTGGATAGTGATGGTCGAGGCTCCAATATTCCTTCCATCACATGGCTGGCCAGCAATCTCTCCCGCTCTTACGCCTGCCTTCATCGAGTGTGGGAAGGACTTGCAGGTCAACGGTCAACCTGCTTTGGCTATGTTGCGAACACACCTTCCATGGAGTCTTGAAGTGGGACTCAAACCCGGAGCTCCCGGCTCAGAGGCAGAGTTGCCACCCACTGCACCACAAGACCTCCTATAAAGAACAGAGAGCCAGTGCCAAATTGTTCCTTAAAAATTTTTTTTTTTTTCTTGCAGTTTGTGCAAAAACATTTGGGGTGAGCTGGAACAGCATTGTGAGCAGTTAATGCATATCTTGTAAAGGGGTGGATGATGATATACTAGATAGAAGGGACGTTCTATCATTGACCTACCCAATGACTGTCACTGGATGTATACATGTTGCATAACTTCCTGCACCACACATCTGTGTTGATGGATTTGTGACAACTGTTATAACAGCTATGCAACCACATTTTGGTTCTGTTTTACAATAAAATTTGAAATGATAAATCTTTCTGCCATTCTTTTTTTTTGTCTTCAACAGAGAGCACAGTTCGAGGGAGGCTGAGGGAAACTTTGCCAATGGTCAATTAGTTCAGTAGGCTCACCAGTTCTAGAAATCCAGCGGGAATCTGATCGATGGGGGTTGAAATGCAGAATTCCCTCAGCACCCTCGGGCAATGAGAATACAGGAAGTCGGAACAGGACGCGGCCAAAAGGTTCCTCCAGCCGGCGTTTAATAAGTTGAAATAAATCAACATCCATTTTCCTCCCAACCAAAATCTTGAATATACTCAACAGCTGAGCACTGGCAGGCCTCTCCCTCAAGAATTCCAGATGTTGGAGCTCCCTACTGCTGAAACCCTCAGTCATGCCTCCACCCCTACATCAGCCCCTCTGCTGATGGGGTTACGAGGATAGGGCAGCGGAGTGGACCTAGGTAGGGTGCAGACTTGATGGGCCAAATGGCCTCCTTCTGCACTGTAGGGATTCTATGGAAACCTGTATCAATCCCTTTCTCACCTCCAAGCTTAACTATCCCAATGTTCAATCGTCACCTGGTCAGTTTTCCATCCTCCACCTTCCCTAAACTTCAGCATTCCAGAACACTATTGCCCATATCCAATTCACCATCACCCTACATTCCTCATCTCCATTAGCTTCATATTCCCCAACAGCTCAAATTTAAAATTCTTCATTGTGGCAAGGATATAGAGGAATAAATCTGCAGGGAAATTATAGAGAGATGCAAACATTATAGAGTAGCTATAATAAGGGACTTTACTTACTTGAACGTGGTCTGCGACAGTGGTAGTGTAAAGGGCGAAGGGTCAAATGTTCCTTGACTGTGTTCAGGAACATTTTCTACAGGAGGAGATCCCAC
Organism: Scyliorhinus canicula; assembly: GCF_902713615.1. NCBI lineage: Eukaryota > Metazoa > Chordata > Chondrichthyes > Carcharhiniformes > Scyliorhinidae > Scyliorhinus > Scyliorhinus canicula. The sequence goes on from NC_052159.1 coordinate 8,706,986, forward strand.
ATCCCATGAACGAATAAAGAAAAAAAATATAGTAAAAGTGTGATAAAAAGAGATGTGGGGTTGATTCGGGACCTAAAGGGTAATTTACACATGGAGGCAGGGAACAAGGCGGGAATACTAAATGAACACAGTGCATCTGTCTTTACCAAGAAGGTAGATGCTACCAGGCCATGTTGACAGAAGAGGAAACTGTCACTAGAAGGTAAAAAGCTGATGAGGAAGTTTTGAAGAGACTGTCGGTAATTAAATTTGGCAATGCACCAGGACCAGACAAAATGCATCCAAGGATATTCACCTGAGGAAGGAGCAGTGCTCCAAGAGCTCGTGTTTGAAACAAACCTGTTGGACTTTAACCTCGTGTTGTAAGACTTCTTACTGTGCTCACCCCAGTCCAACGCCGGCATCTCCACATCAAGGATATTGAAGGAAGTGAGTGGAAATTGAATGGTACTCACCATAATCTTCTCGTTTTCTGTAGACTCGGGAGGTACCGGAGGTTTGGAGAGTTACAAATGGTACGCCCATGTTCCAAAAAGGTAGTTTGGATAAGCCCAGTAATTACAGCCAGTCAGTTCAACTTCAGGATGGAGAAGCTTCCAGAAACAATTCTTCAGGAGAGAATTTGGAATCACATGGAAAAATGGAGGTTGATTAGGAAGAGCCAGTATGAAGTTCTAATGGGGAAATTGTGTTGAACTAATTTGCTGGAGTTTTTTTTGAGAAGGTAACAGAAAGGGTCGTGACGGTAATAATAATCTTTATTATTGTCACTAGCAAGCTTACATTAACACTGCAATGAAGTTACTGTGAAAATCCCCTAGTCGCCACATTCCGCGCCTGTTCGGGTACACTGAGGGAGAATTCAGAATGTCCAATTCACCTAACAAGCGTCTTTTGGGACTTGTGGGAGGAAACCCACACAGACACAGGGAGAACGTGCAGACTCCGCACAGACAGTGACCCAAGCCGGAAATCGAAACCGGGACCCTGGGGCTGTGAAGCAACAGTGCTAACCACTGTGCTACCGTGCCGCCCACAGGTAATGTCCCAAAACCACCATCACCATTCCTGGATATGTCCTGTCTCACCAACAGGACTGACCCAGCAGAGGTAGCAGCACAGTGGTATACAGTGGGGAGGGAGTTGCCCTGGGAGTCCTCAACGTCGACCCTGGATCTCATGAAGTCTCATTGCACCAGGTCAAACATGGGCAAGGACATCTCCTGCTAATTGCCACGTACCGTCCTCCTTCAGCTGATGAATCAGTAATCATCCATGTTGAACACCACTTGGAGAAAGCACGGAGAGTGACAAAGGGCACAGAATATGCTCTGGGTGGAGGACTTCAATGCCCATCACCAAGAGTGACTTGGTCGTACCACCACAGACCGAGCTGGCCGGGTCCTAAAGGACATAACTGCTAGACTGGGACCGCAGCAGGTGGTGAGGGAACCAACAAGAAGGAAAAACATACTTGACATCATCCTCACCAACCTGCCTGCTGCAGATGCTTCTGTCCATGACAATATTGGTAGAAGTGGCCACCGCACATTCTTGGTGGAAACAAAGTTCCGTCTTCACATTTTGGATACCCTCCATCATGTTGTGTGGCACTACCATTGTGCTAAATGGGATAGACTTTGAACAGATCGAACAACTTGAAGTAACTTGGTTCCACGAGTTAGGTACAAACAACGAATATTTATTGACACAACATGCTATTTACAGAGTGGTGCAGCCACGATGCTGACAGTCTGCCTCCTGCACTGAACTGAGCTCTGCTTGGAAATTCCTGCACTTTACTGAATGGACGAGTGGGTCACATTACCTTTCAGAAGATCGCCGCTTAAATGGGCCAGCTACTGCACATCTCAGATCTGGGCATCCAGCAGGTGCTGTGGGCTATCAGCAGCAGCAGAATTGTATTCATCCACAATCTGTAACCTCATGGCCTGGCATATCCCCCACTCTACCATTAACACCTAGCCAGGGGATCAACCCTGGCTCAATGAAGTGTGCAGGAGAACATGGCAGGAGCAGCGCCAGGCAGACCGAAAAATGAGGGGTCAACTTGGTGAAGCTGCAACGCAGGACTATTTGTGTGCCAAACAGCATAAGCAGCAAGTAATAGATAGAGCTAAGCAATTCCTCAGCAATCATACCCAGGCTTGGGCTGCAAAGTGTTAAGTAACACTCGCATCACAGAAATGCCAATCAATGACCATCTCCGACAAGAGAGGATCTAACCATTGCCCCTTGACATTCAATGTTATTACCATCGCTGAAACCCCCACAATCAACATCCTGGGGGTTACCATTGACCACAATCTGAACTGGACCCAGCCATATAAATACTGTGGCTACCAGGGCAGGTCAGACGCTAGGAATCCTACGGCGCGTAACTCACATGACCCCCAAAGCCTGCCACCATCTACAAGGCACAAAGTCAGGAGTGTAATGGACTATTCTCCACCTGCCTGGATGAGTGCAGCTCCAACAAGAAGCTCAACACCATCCAGGACAAAGCAGCCCAATTGATTGCTCCCCCTTCCATAAACATTCCATCACTCCACTACTGACATACAGTGGCAGTCGTATGTACCATCGACAAGAAGCACTGCAGCAACTCACCAAGATTCCTGAGTCAGCGCCTTGCAAACCCATGACCACTACCATCTAGATGGACAAGAGCAGCAGATGCCAGGGAACCCCACCACCTGGAGGTTTCCCTCCAAGTCACTCACCACCCTGACATGGAAATATATCGGCCGTTCCTTCAATGGCGCTGGGGCAAAATCCTGGAACTCCCTTCCTAACAGCACAGTGGGTGTACCTACACATTCAAGGACTGCAGTGGTTTATGAAAGCAGATCACCACCACCTTCTGAAGGGGGACGAGTGATGGGCAATAAATGCTGGGCCAGCCAGTGACACCCAAATCCCGTAAATTTGTTTTAAAAATCTATATAGTGCTCAAAGGGCATCCTTGGACCGGCAGGTATGATAAAGAGGGGTGAAGCCAGAATGAGGGTACGCAAGATATTCATAAGAATGGTCTAAAAGGTGAGGAACTTCAGTTATGTGGATAGATTAGAGAAACTGGTGTTGGCCTCATTACAGCAGAGAAGGTTGAGAGGAGACTTGATTGAGGTGTTTGAGTGGACAGAGCAGATAGGGAGATGTTCCCATAAGCAGATTGGTAAAAAACCCAAAAGGGACACAAGATGAAACTTTTTCACACAGCAGCTGCTGAGGACCTGGGATGCACTGCCTGGGAGTGTGGTGGAAGCGGCTTCAATTGAGACTTTCAAAGGGAAAAAAGACGAGCAGAGCTCGAAGAAACAGGCCCACCCCTGTGCTTAGATCTTCTTTTAAATTATGCTTCCCTCCGCTGCTTCCATCAGGGTTTCGCTTTCAGGTTTTACACCTCTCCCTTCAGATTTCCTTTGTCTTAAAGATGTTCACACAAACTCCCAGGTCCAGCCACCAATTTCCACAATTATTCAAATATTGTCTGCCAAGTTTCTGGCCTCTCATGATCCATTGCCTTTCCAACTCTCTGTGACTTTACTGAACAGTAGTCTGTTCTGGTTTCCAGTTTCCTCTGTTCCATTAACTCCAGGCTCCTTGGAAACTTCTCTTCACTTCTCTAGTTTCCTTAACTAGTTGGAATTTAGATTTCTGGCATCTGTTTACTTAACCATGATTCCATAGTATGGCTTTTCTTCTAGCAAGGCCGAGCAAGATGTTCCCTCTTTAACCTTCTGAAATCACCTGCTTCTCGCAGAGCTGGGAGAGCTGCCATCTCTCTCACTACCTATTTCCAATTGCAATCAAATTAGCAATCAATGAAGCTTTGCCTCTTTGCAGTTCCCAACCTGTGCAGGCATTCTTCCGGCAGAGTTGAGAGATATTCACTCCCCGAGACCCTGTCTCCAACTGCCCACAAATTCCATTAAATCTAAAATTTAAATGCTTCTCTAGCTTACAAGGCCCCAGTTGCTAAGCAACCACTGGTGGCTTATTCACTCTTCATGCTGTAGCCATTTCTTTTTTTTTTAATAAACAATTTTATTAAGGTAGTTTTTGGCTTTATAAACAGTTACAGACATCATCAGAAAGGAAGAAAAAAAGGCAAAAATGTGCAAACATCCACGTACTTTCAATACTTCCATCGTACCGTATTGCACAAGCCCGCTCCCCTCCCACCCGTACTACCCGCCATATTTTCCCTCCTACTCTACTCTACCCCCCCCCCCCCCCTCCCCCCAACCCCTGCTGACGCTCACTCTCCCGCAAAGAAGTCAATAAATGGTTGCCACCTCCGGGTGAACCCCTGCACAGATCCCCTCAAGGCGAACTTAATTTTTTCCATCCCCAGGAAACTTGACATGTCCGCAAGCCACCACTCAGTCTTCGGGGGCTTTGAGTCCCTCCACGCCAATAATATTCGTCGCCGGGCTATCAGGGAAGCAAAGGCCAGCACATCGGCCGCTTTCTCCCCCTGGACGCCCGGGTCTTCCGAAACCCCAAAAATTGCCACCCCTGGACTCATCACCACCCTTGTTTTTAGCACCTGGGACATGACCCCCGCAAATCCCTCCCAGTACCCCCTCAGCTCGCTGTAGCCATTTCTAACCACAACAGAATCACAGTTGAAATTGAAACCAACCCCGCTGACAAACACCTCTGTCCAGTAAGAATCTAACTATAAGTGAAACCCTTTCGGGCACAGAATCATTAAATTAAACACACTCAAAACTATATGTAGGGTAGGATTCTCCGTGCGGGAAACCAAGTGTTGCTGCTGGGACTGAATGGCGTTCCCATTAGGGGCGCTATTCGGAAATCGAGTTAAGACATGTAAATGGGCCAGCACTCTGCTGGGGCGAATTCAGAGCAATTGCTGGCCGAGTGGGTGTTCTAACCCGAGGGCTGGAGTTAGCATTAAAAATCCTGACAGCTGGAGCTGTTTTAAGCACTCCATTTACCACACACTCATTGCAGCCACCAAAATGGCTCACGGAAGACCTGCCCCTGAGGTCAGGAGTTTGAGGTGGACCCACAGCTCCGTGCCAGTGAGGACACCCTCTTCCCCAGGGTGGGCTGCAGACTCCAGCCCGCCCTCCCAAACACTGCCTGGGAGCTGGGGGGGGGGGGGGGGGGGCAGAGGCAGCCAGCGCTGCCAGCCTCACCAGGAGGAGACAGTGGAGATGCGGAGGGGTGGGCTCCCCGGTGACCAGAGGCTCTCTGAACATTCACAGGACACGGGCAGCCCTCAGCAGTGTGAGCAGCCTGGAGTGTGTAAGCAGCAGGGAGTGTGTAAGCAGCAGGGAGTGTGTGAGCAGCAGGGAGTGTGTGAGCAGCCGGGAGTGTGTAAGCAGCCGGGAGTGTGTAAGCAGCAGGGAGTGTGTAAGCAGCCGGGAGTGTCTAAGCAGCAGGGAGTGTGTAAGCAGCAGGGAGTGTGTAAGCAGCAGGGAGTGTCTAAGCAGCAGGGAGTGTGTAAGCAGCAGGGAGTGTGTAAGCAGCAGGGAGTGTGTAAGCAGCACCAGAGGGTATGTTTAGAACACAGACTGCAGCAATGGGGGTCTGAGCCAGGCCCCCCCGATCCTGGCGGGGGGGGGGGGGGGGCACCCTGAGTCCACGGACTTGGCACCAAGTCACTAACCCGTTCCTCCCCCAGCCCAAGCAGCCAGCCCCCCAGCAAGCCCGACAATGTACGAGGGTTTTTCAGAGTTTTTTACACTCCCGCTCCGTAACCATGGTGACCAGGCCCTGGCTTGTCAATACCTGACCCTAATTCGCACAAGCAAGACTTCAGCCTGAGAGAGGCGGAGCATTACAACCTGTGCATACTGTGCCCAACCTGCGAATCACATTTAAATAAATGTAAATTCCAGCGTGGGGAGTAAACCTTGCTATCGGAGCTGGTTTAGCACAGGGCTAAAGAGCTGGCTTTGAAAGCAGCCCAAGGCAGGCCAGCAGCACGGTTCAATTCCCGTACCAGCCTCCCCGAACAGGCGCCGGAATGTGGCGACTAGGGGCTTTTCACAGTATCTTTATGTGAAGCCTACTTGTGACATCGCTGCCAGGGAGACTGGAGCATGGGATCCGAATTAATTACGCACCACGCCTGATTTGCGTTCCCGCGTTGTGAGGCGGACATTTCAACCGCTTATTTCTAATGTTTACCCCGACAAATATAAATCCCTTAAAACTACCTTTGTTTTCTAAACAATGTCAACAAGGATCGCAACATTACTGCAATTAAGGACCAATTATTACAACACAGTGCTGTATGGAAAAGCAGGCCGAACGTCCTGGGAAACTGAAAAGGAAACCAGGCAGAAACAAAAGAATCTCAAACACTCGGGCGTGAGCTCTGAATGATCGGAAGCTTTGGTTCGGGAGTGGGTGTAACTGGATCCGCAGCGCTCCCTCTTCTCGGGGGTGTCCACGTCGATGGCAGAGGTTAGGCCTAATCTGTTTGGGAAGGTGCATGAGGAGCTCAATCAAACCCCCTCCACAAAGAATCACCTTGCACTTAGAGAGATGGGAAAGCGGGAAGAAAACAGGATAGTTCCAGGTTAGTTGGAGAAACTAGGGTTGTTCGCCTCCGAGCAAACGCATGGGGGGTCCCCCATGTTGAATCGGGGTGCGGGGGTGGGGTGCCCTGTCCATGGGGGGTGGGGTCTCCCTGTCCATGGGGGGGTCTCCCTGTCCATGGGGGGATCTCCCTGTCCATGGGGGGATCTCCCTGTCCGTGGGGGGGGTGGAGGCATTCCTGTGTTAACTATCGGAGATCAGTGCACCCTTGAAAAAATACATCCCGAGCCCAGGATTCCCAGCTTGTGTCTTGTTCCGGTTCCAGTCCTGGCCCGCCAGCATGACGGCGTGAGCCACACTTCCAGACATTGTTCTGCGCAGCATGCTGGAGTACTTGGAGAGAAGGGTCTACTGTGCGGCCTGTGAGCTGAGCGTCGGCTTCTCGCCTCAGCCAGCGATCTGTGCAGAGAATGGAAATTTATGTCTCTTGGACCAAACCTCTGCTCATCCTGACCTAATATTTGCTTCGGTTGCTCAGCGCCAAAGGTGTTTAAGTACTTTGGGATGACTTCATACATTCCTTCAGGTACCAAAATCCTCAGAGGGCTTTGGCAACCATGGATTCTGTGGTGAATGTATTACGGCAACCATTCACCACTGTATTACATTACATTGCATTGTACTATGTTGGTGCCCTTGTGGGCTCTGCCCCTGGCTCCGCCCCCTCAGGGGAGGTATATAGATCTGCTGCCCTGCAGGCGGTTCTCAGTGCAGAGCAGTCACAGGCAGGCACAGTTCTAGCCGATTAAAACCACTGTTCACTTCAACTCTCCATCGCGTGTGAATTGATGGTCGCATTAGACTCTCATTGGATTGGCCCCTCATTGTGTTTGGCAAAATGGTTTGCGGCTTCCTTCTTCAGGATGGCTGACGAGGAAACTCTCCAAGACGTACCACCTGCCAACAGGCTTATTGGAAGGATTACAGACTGATAGGGTGAGTTATGAATGCACCTTCCATGGCCTGAAGTGGAACCCAAACCCAGAAATTCAGACGCTGCCACTGCGCCGCAAGACCTCTTTGCTTTAATTAAAGGTGCAATATAAATGCAAGTTGTTTTTGTTGATGTTGTTTGACCCTAAAATGTGCTTTTAACCTCATCACGGAAGAGCATGTCTCCGCCTTTCGAATGAATTATGTCTTGAACTCTACCTCGCACGCGTTGCAATGAAAGCCATTGTTCATGGCAAGACTCGGTGCGAATAGGTTCCTCAGAAAGGGCATAGGTTCCTCGCTATCTGATTGGATGTTCTTGAAATTCACAGAGAATTTAAAATCCCCAATTTAGCTTGAAGTGCGCGTGTTTTAAAAAAATATAAATCTGAGTTTATTCCGCGTCAGTGTCCTGGAGATTAACCTTTAACTCTCTAGATGGTCATCAGTGGAAAGAGGCGGAGTGTGAGTGCCTCGTGTCTTTTATAGTCAGATCCCACTCCTGAGTGTCCTGCCTGCTTATTGGTCATGTCCTGTTCTCAGTGTCCATTAGCTGCTTGTCTGTATATCATTATGTGTGTGTGTGTGCCTGCATATCATGACATCTCCCCTTTTTTTTATGTTTGGATGGCATATGTGAGTGTATTTACAAGAATAGGCCAATATTAACATATATACATACAGTGGGTGTGAACATATGTACATGTGAAAACAGCTGTCTAATGCGAGAACATAGAACATAGCAAACAGAACAAATGTTCATAAGTCCAGTCTCTGTGGCTTGTGTCTGATCCTGGTCGACCGCCGGAGAGATGGTGGTGGGGATGACAGCGCCTTGATGGGCGGGATTGAAGCCTGACTGGTGGCCTCGTGAGTCGAAGTATCAGGAGGTGGCAAAACAACAGAAGGAAACGGAGAAGAATGTGGTTGCGGACAGACAACTTTGCGCAGTGCCCGTCTATTTCGTCGCACAACAGAATCATCAGCCAGACGCATAACATACAAGCGGAGCACAGCCTGATGAACAACGACAGCTGGAGCTGACCAGCCTCCATCAGGGATCTTGACCCAAACAGTGCCTGACGGGGATAACACGGGCAAATTGGTGGCATGAGCATCATTGCCCTGTTTTTGCCAGTCTCGGAGTTGCTGCACCTTCTGCAGCACCGGGAGGTGATCCAGGTTGGGCAAGTGTATGGCTGGAAGTGTCGTTCGCAGGTCCCTGTTCACCAGGAGTTGAGCCGGCAACATGCCAGTGGATAGTGGGGTCGCCCTGTACACAAGCAGCGCAAGGTGAATGTCAGACGCAGAATCCGCGGCCTTGCAGATGAGCTGCTTCTCTATGTGCACCCTTTTCTCAACTTTTCCGTTTGACTGCGGGTAGTGTGGGCTGGAAGTAACGTGTTTGAACTGATACGACTGGGCAAACAGAGACCATTCATGGCTGCTGAAGCACGGGCCATTGTCAATTATGACAGTGAGTGGGATACCATGCCTGGAGAACGTCTCCTTACAGGCCTTGTTGACGGTCCGAGATATGAGGTCTGAGAGCTTTATGACTTCAGGGTAATTGGAAAAGTAATCAATGATTAACACGTAATCACGACCATTTGCATGAAAGAGGTCGATGCCATCTTGGACCACAGAGAGTACTCGATCTCGTGCTGCTGAAGTGTCTCCTTACTCTGCATGGCTGGAAGCGTTGACAAGTCGCACAGTTAAGAACCATGTTCGCGAAGTCCTGGCTGATCCCGGGCCAATAGACAGCCTGCCTGGCTCTGCGTCTGCACTTTTCCACACCCAGGTGGCCCTCATGGATTTGACAGAGCACCAAGCTCCGGAGACTGTGTGGAATTACAATCCGGTCCAGTTTGAGGAGGATACCATCAACCACTGTCAGGTCGTCCTTTACATTGAAAAACTGAGGGCACTGCCCTTTTTACCAGCCATTGGCTAGGTGTTGCATAACACGCTGCAAGAGGGGGTCTTTGGCTGTCTCCTCACGGATACGAATCACCTTCTCATCAGATGCCGGGAGGGTGCTAGCACACAGCTGCACCTGTGACTCAACCTGTGACTCAATTTGCCGGATGACGTTCAGTGGTTCACTGGGCACGGTGATGGAGCGGGACAGTGTATCAGCAATGATGGGCTCCTTGCCAGGCTTGCAGACCAGGTCAAAGTCATAGCTTCTGAGTTTGAGGAGGATGCGCTGTAACCGAGTCATCATGTCATTAAGATCCTTGTTGATAATGTGGACTAGGGGCCTGTGATCCGTCTCGACTGTGAATGTCTGCAGGCCGTAGACATAGTCGTGAAACTTGAGAATGCCAGTGAGAAGGCCCAGGCATTCCTTCTCAATTTGTGCATACCTTTGTTCGGTGGGCATCATTGCCCTGGATGCGTTGGCAACCGGTGACCAGGATGAAGTGTCATCGCGTTGCAGCAGGACCGCACTGATGCCATCCTGGCTCGCATCTGTCGAGATTTTCGTTTCCCTGTCTGGGTCGAAAAATGCCAATACGGGTGCAGTGGTGAGCTTGGCTTTCAGCTCCAACCACTCCGCCTGATGGGCCGCCTTCCACTCGACTTCTTCACTAGGTTTCGTAGAGCCATCGTGTGTGAGGCCAGGTTTGGGATGAACTTGCCCAGAAAATTGACCATGCCCAGGAAGCGCAATACCGCCTTCTTGTCTTCCGGGACCTTCATGGCTGCGATGGCCTTGACCTTGCCTGTGTCGGGGCACACGCCCTGCTGAGAGATCTGGTCTCCTAGGAACTTGAGTGTCGACATGTCAAAGCAACATTTGGCCCTGTTCAGCTTTAGGCCATTGGCGTGGATAAGGCGAAATACCTGCTGGAGACGGGAAACATGCTCCTCAGGAGTCGTGGACCATATGATGATGTCGTCCACGTACACACGACCCCTTCGATGCCCTCCACGATTATAGCAGTACCTGCCAAACGGTGTGTTGAAGGTGCAGAGCCTTCTGCTGGACTCATCCAGCTGGATTTGCCAAATCCATGTGACGCATCTAACTTCGTGAAAAACCCTGCATGTGCCATCTCAAAGAACAAAGAAACGTACAGCGCAGGAACAGGCCCTTCAGCCCTCCAAGCCCGTTCCGACCATGCTGCCCGTCTAAACTAAAATCTTCCACACTTCCGGGGCCCGTATCCCTCTATTCCCATCCTATTCATGTATTTGCCAAGATGCCCCTTAAATGTCACTATCGTCCCTGCTTCCACCACCTCCTCCGGCAGCGAGTTCCGGACACCCACTACCCTCTGTGTAAAAAACTTGCCTCGTACATCTCCTCTAAAGCTTGCCCCTCGCATCTTAAACCTATGCCCCCTAGTAATTGACCCCTCTACCCTGGGGAAAAGCTTCTGACTATCCACTGTCTATGCCCCTCACAATTTTGTAGACCTCTATCAGGTCGCCCCTCAACCTCCGTCGTTCCAGTGAGAACAAACCGAGTTTATTCAACCGCTCCTCATAGCTAATGCCCTCCCTACCAGGCAACATCCTGGTAAATCTCTTCTGCACCCTCTCTAAAGCCTCCACATCCTTCTGGTAGTCTGGCGACCAGAATTGAACACTATACTCCAAGTGCGGCCTAACCAGGGTTCTATACAGCTGCAACATGATTTGTCAATTCTTATACTCAATGCCCCGGCCAATGAAGGCAAGCATGCTGTATGCTTTCTTGACTACTTTCACCACTTGCGTTGCCCCTTGAAATGAAATGAAAATCGCTTATTGTCACGAGTAGGCTTCAATGAAGCAACTGTGAAAAGCCCCTAGTCGCCACATTCCGGCGCCTGTCCAGGGAGGCTGGTACGGGAATCGAACCGTGCTGCTGGCCTGCTTGGTCTGCTTTAAAAGCCAGCGATTTAGCCTTGTGAGCTAAACCAGCCCTTTGCAGTGACCTGTGGACCTGTACACCTAGATCTCTCTAACTTTCAATACTCTTGAGGGTTATACCATTCACTGTATATTCCCTACCTACATTAGACCTTCCAAAATACATTACCTCACATTTGTCCGGAATAAACACCATCTGCCATCTCTCCACCCAAGTTTCCAAACAATCTCACTGGTGATTTCCTCCCGCTTCGGGTGGGGCAGTGTTCACACGTTATATTCTGGTTGAGATCCTTGGGATCAATGCAGACGCGCAGGTCTCCAGAGGGTTTTTTAACCACCACCATCGAGCTGACTCAGTCAGTCAGTTTGGTTACCCTGGAGATGATCCCCTACTGCTGCAGCTCCTTGAGCTGTTCCTTCAGGCGCTCCTTCAGCTGAGCCGGGACCCGGCGTGGGGCATGGACCACTGGCTTGGCATCAGGTCGCAGCCGGATCTTGTACTGATGTGGCAAAGTGCCCAACCCGTCAAACACATCTGGATACTGAGCGAGGATGTCGTCAATGGCAGATTGAAGTTCCACGTTGGAGGATGTCGTCGAATAAACCCGCTGCACCAGGTTTAGCTTTTTGCAGGCATGCGCACCCAGTAGGGATGCCCTATCCGGCTTGACAATTTCGAACCTTAGCCTTGCATGAGTACTCTGGTTGGAGACGAGTAGATGGCAGGACCCCAGGGCTGTGATGGCATTACCGTTGTAGGCCAGGAGCTGGAAGACTGCTGGAAGGACCTTGGAGGGCTTCTTGATACGTTTTGAAGTCTGCCTGTGAGAGGAGGTTGGCAGAAGCACCTGTGTCCAGCTTGAACTGGATGGAGCAGCGGTTGACCTGCATCACCGCCGCCATTCGTTCTCCGAATCCACAGCGAGGATGGACTGAATGCGAGATGAGTTAGGTGTGGCATGTTCATGTGTGGTAATGATGACCACTCGGTAGGCGGACTCCAGGCATTCGTCCTCTGGATCCGTTGTACTGCCAGGATTAGAATCGTCGTTGCACATTCTGGACGCGCCGTCGTCGGAATTGGGAACGCTGGCCTCTGACTGGTGGTCCAGACCTGCACAAGGCTGTATAGTGTCCAGCTTCCCGCTGTTTAAACATCGCCTGCCTCTTGCCGGGCAGTGCCCCTTTAAGTGGGCGTTGCCACAGTTCAGGCACATCATGACATCGGCATTGTGACGAGGTGTACGTCTTCGCACATGCGCAGTGCAGTCGGCAGACATGTGCACCTGCACAGTGTGGGTATCGGCCGCTTTGTTATCCCGTTCGTATCGCGAATGCGTGGGGCTCCCGGAAAAGCGCGCAAGATGGCCGCTGTCTTCAATGCTGAGGCGCTGCATCCAGGAGATGGCCTGCACACTCACTGCATCGTGGGAGGCAGGTTTCTCATTTTCAGCCAATTTGTATTGGGAACACCGATTTTGTGTGTGCTCATGCACTATACATGTTTCAATCGCGACTGGCAGGGTCATATGCTTGATGTTTAAGAGCTGCTCTCTCAGAGGATCAGAGTGAACTCTAAACACGATTTGGTCTCTGATCATGGAGTCAGCAATACCACTAAAGTTGCAGACAGCGCCAGCAGGCAGAGGCTAGTGAAGAAGGCATTGAAAGATTAATCTTTACCTTGAAGATGTTGTTTGAATATGTAGCGCTCGAAGATTTCATTGGTGTCCACGTCACAGTGACTATCGAACTTGTCCAGGATGGTCTGAAACTTTGTCTTGTCCTGGCCTTCGGTGAAGTTAAACGAGTTGAAGAATTCGACGGCTTGGTCCCCCGCTGTTGAGAGGAGAAGCGCAATCTTTCTTGCATCGGATGTACCCTCAAGGTCTGAGGCTTCGATGTACAGTAGAAACGTTTGCTTGAATATCAGCCAGTTGGCACTGAGATTGCCGGAGGTCCTGAGCTGGTGAGGAGCCTGAATCTTCTCCATGGTGCCGGGATACATTTGCTGGTCGTCACGGAACAGAATGAGGTAAGCCACCTTGAATTAGTAGTCTCCTGGCATCATGTCGTGTTAGGTACACTGGTCTAACACTGGCTGCAACTGGATGCAGATTAGATCAGAAAGATACTCCAGACCTTGAAGTTAGTTCAATCAGGCTTATTGAACTAATAGCACAGTTAGCGCAGTTCTCTGTGAGTTCGACTCTCTGCTAACATAAGCGTGGTTACTCTGTCTGAATGAACCAGACTAGCTCTCAGCCACGTGGTGGAGGTCTGAGGTTGTAACAACACCCTTGACTGATTCTCTAGATGTTCATCAGTGGAAAGAGGCGGAGTGTGAGTGCCTCGTGTCTTTTATAGTCAGATCCCACCCCTGAGTGTCCTGCCTGCTTATTGGTCATGTTCTGTTCTCTGTGTCCATTAGCTGCTTGTCTGTATATCATTATGTGTGTGTCTGCATATCATGACAATGCCCTGATCAATATATCAACAATGTACATGACTAAAACGGATTGTCTGGGTCTGTATCACATTGCTGTTTGGCTGAGCCTGCTGTGCACAGATTAGCAGCTGCATTTCCTACGTTAGAACATTGACTTTGAAAGGGCTTCAATGGTTGTGAGATGCTGTGGGATGTCCTGAGATCATGAAAGGCGATATATAAATGCACCTTCTGTTTCACGGCCTTGAGCCCCTCCCTTCCCCCACTACCCGTCCTGTAACTCACACTAACTTCAGGTCCCAGTGCATCCTCCAGTCCTTCGCCGCTTGACTCCTCTGCATCCTCTCTCCCACTGCCGAGCGACAGAATGTGAAAATCTCTATTTAAATGCAAGTCCTTCTTCCTTTTTTGAACTTTCAGCTATCTGAGCCGAGACTCTGGGATATTTCCTCTTGAGCCACCTCTTAACAAATTTCGTCCTACTTTTAAAAACATCCCGGAAGCCTATCTTTTCAAGGTGCACTGTGTTGGTTCTCCCTGGTTTTAACACTGGGTGACTCATTCCTCCTTTTCAACAAACCCAGCCCAAATGTTAACTTGCCATTTGCTCTGTGTATCTACAGCCCAGCGGCACCCTCTTCTGGTGATCATACAGCATGGCAGCAACGACACAGGCAAAATACAGGCCCTTCAGCCCATCTTGGTCGTCCCACTGTCACTGCTCTTTCTCCTGAAATATTTTCTTTTTGGCTACTTACCCAACTAATTTGTGAAATTTACTCTTCCAAGTTTGCGACAAAGGATATTGGAACAGTTACATGAGCGACACCCAGGTATATTTTGAATGAAGGAACTAGCACAATGCTACTTGATGTCCAGATAGAAGAAAAACCAGGACTGTGTCAGTCATGTGCAGGGGTAAGGGACGCACTCCTGTTATCCCCATTGCATCTATGGGAGTGGCCTAAAATGCCGCGTCAAAGTCTACACATTGACTTTGCTAATCCATTTGAGGGGCACGTATTCATGGTCATTGTAGCTACACACTCAAAGCAGCCTGAAGTCAACCACTGCGGAACAAACCATTGAGAAAATCAGCGCTATCTTTGCGAGATGCGGAAAACCAGAGCAGATCGACAGCGACAATGGGCCACACTTTACAGCCCAATGGTTTGAAGACGATTTAAAGATGTGTGGAGTTCAACATATAAAGTCAGCACCTTACCAACCATCCACAAGTGGTTTAGCCAAAAGACTTACCAGTCCTTGAAACACGCACTGAAAGCTTCCAAGGACCAAGGTTCGCTTCATTGTCATGTGAACAAATTAAAAAAATAAAATAAATTTAGAGTACCCAATTCATTTTTTCCAATTAAGGGGCAATTTAGCGTGGCCAATCCACGCTGCACATCTTTGGGCTGTGGGAGCGAAACCCACGCAAACACAGGGAGAATGTGCAAACTCCACACGGACAGTGACCCAGAGCCGGGATCGAACCCTGGGACTTTGGCGCCGTGAGGCAGCAATGCTAACCACTTGTGAACAAATTTTTAGCAACATATCTAAGTTCAACACATGCAACGACACAAAATTCACCAGCTTTGCTATTGATGAAAAGGAATCTGAGGCCTGCCTTTTATATACTCTTGTCAGGGCAGCACGGTAGCACAGTGGTTAGCACAGTTGCTTCACAGCTCCAGGGTCCCAGATTCGATTCCCTGCTTGGGTTACTGCACGTTCTCCCCGTGTGTGCGTGGGTTTTCACCGGGTGCTCCGGTTTCCTCCCACAGTCCAAAAATGTGCAGGTTAGGTGGATTGGCCATGCTAAATTGCCCTCAGTGTCCAAAAAGGTGAGGTGGGGTTACTGGGTTACGGGGATAGGGTAGAGGTCTGGGCTTAAGTAGGGTGCTCTTTCCAAGGGCAGGTGCAGACTCGATGGGCCGAATGGCTTCCTTCTGCACTGCAAACTCTGTGAGACATCTGACACAGTCGAGTGAAACCAACAGTTACAGATCTTGAGTTGAGGAAGTAACTCAAGGAAACATTCCCTTCAACAAGGAGAACAAGTGATAGCGCGCAGCTACACCGCTAGTGAGACATAGGTCTCTGCAACGGTATTGGCTCAGACAGGTCCAGTCTCCTACACGGTCCAAACGACAGACAAACCCTGTGGAGACACCATGCAGAACAATTATTGTCAACACGTGTTAGTGAGCCAGTGCCAGAACCACCTCAGGCAATAACGGTCTCCGTGTCATCTATTGTGTAACTTCCAGTCCATCTATAGGAGCAGGGATTGCACCAGAGGTACCTGCTACTGCTAGTCTTCCCTCAGAAAAAGAGGCTGCAACACCTTCCAGGGTAGCGACACCTACTGGAGAACTTGAAAATACATCTAAGGTGGAGAATAGCAAAGACCGGGAAATGTAATAATGTGATGCCTGCACTTGTGTATATATACAAATAACTCTGTTAAAATACTAGCTTTTAGTTGTGTTGGACCTTAGAAGTAAAGGGGGAGGGATGTTATATGTGTGGGTTATTGCAGTTGTGTGCAATGAACAGGGCAGCACTGTAGCATAGTGGTTAGCACAATTGCTTCACAGCTATAGGGTCCCAGGTTCGATACCAGGCTTGGGTGACTGTCTGTGCAGTCTGCACGTTCTCCCCGTGTGTGCGTGGGTTTCCTCCGGGTGCTCCGGTTTCCTCCCACAGTCCAAAGATGTGCAGGTTAGGTGGAATGGCCATGTTAAATTGTCCTTAGTGTCCAAAATTGCCCTTAGGTTTGGGTGGGGTTACTGGGTTATGGGGATAGGGTGGAGGTGTTAACCTTGGATAGGGTGCTCTTTCCAAGAGCCGGTGCAGACTCAATGGGCCGAATGGCCTCCTTCTGCACTGTAAATTCTATGTATCTATTCTATGAGGACACACATGAATAACTTTCCATTGTGTCCGGTAGCCAGCATTGCTCCTGTACTGGAACAGTGACAAGTTCTGGAGCACAACTGGGATGTCATCAGATCCCAAAGCCTTTCCTCTGTCCAGTGCACTGAATTGGCTGAAGACTGGGAACTGTGATGCTGAGGATCTCCAGAGGAGGCTGAGATGGATCATCCACTCGGCACTTAGGAATGAAAATGGTGGCGAATACTTCAGCCTTGTATTTTCCATTGCCGTGCTGGGTTCCACCATTCCGGAGGATGAAAATATCCACGGAGTCCTTGTTCAAGATTCGCTTAAGGTTAACGTGCAGGTTCAGTCGGCAGTTAGGAAGGCAAATGTAATGTTAGCATTCATGTCGTGAGGGCTGGAATACAAGAACAGGGATGTACTTCTGAGGCTGTACAAGGCTCTGGTCAGACCCCATTTGGAGTATTGTGAGCAGTTTTGGGTCCCGTATCGAAGGAAGGATGTGCTGGCCTTGGAAAGGGTCCAGAGGAGGTTCGCAAGAATGATCCCTGGAATGAAAAGCTTGGCGTGTGAGGAACAGTTGAGGACTCTGGGTCTGTACTCGTTGGAGTTTAGAAGGGTGAGAAATTGGCCGGTACGATGTTGTGGGCATCACAGAGACGTGGCTGCAAGAGGATCAGGGCTGGGATCTAAATATCCAAGGCTATATGTCCTATCGAAAGTACAGGCAGATGGGCAAAGGGGGCAGGATTGCATTGTTAGTAAGGAATTAAGTTAAATCGATAGTAAGGTGCGATATAGCATCAGAAGGCATAGAATCTCTGTGGATAGAGTTGAGGAATCGCAAAGGTAAAAAGACCCCGATGAGAGCAGTAGTCAGGATGTGGGGCAGAAAATAAATCAGGAGATAGAAAAGGCATGTAAAAAAGGCAATATTACAATAATCATGGGGGACTTCAATATGCAGGTGGACTGGGAAAATCAGGTTGATAATGGATTCCAAGAAAGGGAATTTGTGGAATGTAGAGGAGATGGTTTTTTGGAGCAGCTTGTGACAGAGCCTACTAGGGAACAGGCAATTCTGGATTTAGTGATGTGCACTGAGGCAGACTTGATTCGGGAACTTAAGGTGAAGGAACCCTTAGGGAGCAGTGACCACAATATGATAGAATTTACCCTGCAGTTTGAGAGGAAGAAGCTGCAATCAGATGTAACGGTATTACAATTAAATAAGGGTAACTACAAAGACATGAGGGAGGAGCTGGCCAGAGTTGATTGGAGAAGGAGCCTAGCAGGGAAGGCAGTGGAACAGCAATGGCAGGAGTTTCTGGGGGTTATTAGGGAGGCACAACAGAAATTCATCCCAAGGAGGAGGAAACATGCTGAGGGGAGGACAAAGCATCCATGGCTGACGGGGAAGTCAGGTACAGCATAAAAGCTAAAGAAAAAGCATACAAAATGGCGAGGATTAGTGGGAAACCAGAGGATTGGGAAGCCTTTAAAAACAAGCAGAGGACAACTAAAAAAGCAATAAGGGGGGAGAAGATGAACATAAGAACATAAGAACTAGGAGCAGGAGTAGGCCATCTGGCCCCTTGAGCCTGCTGCGCCATTCAATTAGATCATGGCTGATCTTTTGTGGACTCAGCTCCTCTTTCCGGCCCGAACACCATAACCCTTAATCCCTTTATTCTTCAAAAAACTATCTATCTTTACCTTAAAAACATTTAATGAAGGAGCCTCAACTGCTTCACTGGGCAAGGAATTCCATAGATTCACAACCCTTTGGGTGAAGAGGTTCCTCCTAAACTCAGTCCTAAATCTACTTCCCATTATTTTGAGGCTATGTCCCCTAGTTCTGCCTTCACCCGCCAGTGGAAACAACCTGCCCGCATCTATCCTATCTATTCCCTTCATAATTTTACATGTTTCTATAAGATTCCCCGATGTATGAGTATGAGTGCAAGCTAGCTCGTACTATAAAGGAAGATAGGAAGAGATGTTTTTCAATATAAAAGGTAAGAGAGAGGCAAAAATAGACATTGGACCACTAGAAAATGTGGCTGGAGAAGTAAAAATAGGAAACAAAAAAATGGCAGATGAACTGAAAAGTTACTTTGCATCAGTCGTTATAGTGGAAGACACCAGTAGGATGCCAGAGCTCCAGGAGAACCAGGGGACAGAGGTGAGTGCAGTGACCATTAGTAAGGAGAAGGTTCTGGGGAAACTGAAAGGTCTGAAGGTGGATAAGTCACCTGGACCTGATGGACTACATCCCAGGGTCCTAAAAGAGATAGCTGAGGAAATTGTGGAGGGATTAGTGATAATCTTTCAGGAATCACTGGAGGCAGGAAGGGTCCCAGAGGACTGAAAGGTGGCTAATGTAACACCACTGTTTAAGAAGGGAGGGAGGCAGAAGGTGGGAAATTATAGGCCAGTTAGTCTGACTTTGGTCATTGGTAAGATTTTGAGTCTGTTATTAAATGAACTGAAAATGAAATGAAAATTGCTTATTGTCACAAGTAGGCTTCAAATGAAGTTACTGTGAAAAGCCCTTAGTCGCCACATTCTGGCGCCTGTTCGGGGAGGCTGGTATGGGAATCACGAAGGAGATCACGAAGCACTTAGAAGTGCATGGTAAAACAGGATTGAGTCAGCACGGCTTTGTCAAAGGGAGGTCGTGTCTGACAAAACTGTTAAGAGTTCTTTGAGGAGGTAACAAGCAAGTTAGACAAAGGAGAACCTGTGGACATGATTTATTTAGATTTCCAGAAGGCCTTTGACAAGGTGCCACATAGGAGACTGTTAAATAAGTTAAGAGCTCATGATGTTCAGGGTAAGATCCTGGCATGGATAGAGGATTGGCTGACTGGCAGAGAGCAGAGAGTGGGGATAAAGGGGTCTTTTTCAGGATGGCAGCCGGTGACTAGTGGTGTGCCTCAGGGGTCTGTTCTGGGAGCACAACATTTTACAATATACATTAATGATCTGGAAGACGGTACTGAAGGCACTGTTGCTAAGTTTGCAGATGATACAAAGATCTGTAGAGGGACAGGTATATTGAGGAAGCAGGGGGGCTGCAGAAGGACTTGGACAGGCTAGGAGAGTGGGCAATGAAGTGGCAAATGAAATACAATGTGGAAAACTATGAGGTCATAGATCTTGGCAATGTGGAGGAGCAGAGAGATCTTGGGGTCTATGTTCATAGATCTTTGAAAGTTGCCACTCAAGTGGATAGAGCTGTGAAGAAGGCCTATGGTGTGCTAGCGTTCATTAGCAGAGGGATTGAATTTACGAGCCATAAGGCGATGATGCAGCTGTACAAAACCTTGTTAAGGCCACATTTGGAGTACAGTGCGCAGTTCTGGTCGCCTCATTTTAGGATGGATGTGGAACCTTTGGACAAGGTGCAAAGAAGATTTACCTGGATGTTGCCTGGAATGGAGGTTGAGGGTGCTCGGTCTTTTCTCATTAGAATGGAGAAGAATGAGGGAGCGACTTGATAGAGGTTTATAAGATAACCAGGGGAATAGATAGAGTAGACAGTCAGAGTCTTTTTCCCCGGGTAGAACAAACCATTACAAGGGGACATAAATTTAAGGTGAATGGTGGAAGATATAGGGGGGATGTCAGAGGTAGGTTCTTTACCCAGAGAGTAGCGGGGACATGGAATGTACTGCCTGTGGAAGTAGTTGAATCGGAAACATTAGGGACCTTCAAGCGGCTATTGGATAGGTACATGAATTATGGTAGAATGATGGGGTGTAGATTAATTTGTTCTTAATCTGGGACAAAAGTTCGGCACAACTTTTGTGGGCCGAAGGGCCTGTTCTGTGCTGTATTTCTCTATGTTCACTGTGCTGCCCCGAGTTTTCCTTTTTCACAGGTTCTATCACCTTTACACCCCTCTCCCCCGCAGACCCTCTCCCCCGCAGACCCTCTCCCTCGCAGCCCCTCTCCCCCGCAGCCCCTCTCCCTCGCAGCCCCTCTCCCTCGCAGACCCTCTCCCTCGCAGCCCCTCTCCCCCGCAGCCCCTCTCCCCCGCAGCCCCTCTCCCTCGCAGCCCCTCTCCCCCGCAGCCCCTATCCCCGCAGCCCCTCTCCCTCGCAGCCCCTCTCCCTCGCAGCCCCTCTCCCTCGCAGCCCCTCTCCCTCGCAGCCCCTCTCCCTCGCAGCCCCTCTCCCTCGCAGACCCTCTCCCTCGCAGCCCCTCTCCCCCGCAGACCCTCTCCCCCGCAGACCCTCTCCCCCGCAGACCCTCTCCCTCGCAGCCCCTCTCCCCCGCAGCCCCTCTCCCTCGCAGACCCTCTCCCTCGCAGCCCCT
This sequence comes from Scyliorhinus canicula, assembly GCF_902713615.1. NCBI lineage: Eukaryota > Metazoa > Chordata > Chondrichthyes > Carcharhiniformes > Scyliorhinidae > Scyliorhinus > Scyliorhinus canicula. Next base: position 8,728,077 of record NC_052159.1, read on the forward strand.
CTCCCCCGCAAACCCTCTCCCTCGCAGCCCCTCTCCCCGCAGACCCTCTCCCTCGCAGACCCACTCCCTCGCAGACCCTCTCCCTCGCAGACCCTCTCCCTCGCACCCCTCTCCCCCGCAGCCCCTCTCCCTCGCAGGCCCTCTCCCTCGCAGCCCCTCTCCCCCGCAGACCCTCTCCCCCGCAGACCCTCTCCCTCGCAGCCCCTCTCCCTCGCAGCCCCTCTCCCCCGCAGACCCTCTCCCCCGCAGACCCTCTCCCTCGCAGCCCCTCTCCCTCGCAGCCCCTCTCCCCCGCAGCCCCTCTCCCCCGCAGACCCTCTCCCCCGCAGCCCCTCTCCCCCGCAGCCCCTCTCCCTCGCAGCCCCTCTCCCCCGCAGCCCCTCTCCCCGCAGCCCCTCTCCCTCGCAGACCCTCTCCCTCACATCTCCTCTCCCCCGCAGCCCCTCTCCCCCGCAGGCCCTCTCCCCCGCAGACCCTCTCCCCCGCAGCCCCTCTCCCTCGCAGACACTCTCCCTCGCAGCCCCTCTCCCCCGCAGACCCTCTCCCCCGCAGCCCCTCTCCCCCGTAGCCCCTCTCCCTCGCAGCCCCTCTCCCCCGTAGCCCCTCTCCCTCGCAGCCCCTCTCCCCCGCAGCCCCTCTCCCTCGCAGCCCCTCTCCCCGCAGACCCTCTCCCCCGCAGCCCCTCTCCCCCGTAGCCCCTCTCCCTCGCAGCCCCTCTCCCTCGCAGCCCCTCTCCCCCGCAGCCCCTCTCCCTCGCAGCCCCTCTCCCCCGCAGACCCTCTCCCCCGTAGCCCCTCTCCCTCGCAGCCCCTCTCCCTCGCAGCCCCTCTCCCCCGCAGCCCCTCTCCCTCGCAGCTCCTCTCCCCTGCAGCCCCTCTCCCCCGCAGCCCCTCTCCCTCGCAGCCCCTCTCCCTCGCAGACCCTCTCCCTGCAGCCCCTCTCCCTCGCAGCCCCTCTCCCTCGCAGCCCCTCTCCCTCGCAGACCCTCTCCCCCGCAGACCCTCTCCCTCGCAGCCCCTCTCCCTCGCAGACCCTCTCCCTCGCAGCCCCTCTCCCTCGCAGCCCCTCTCCCCCGCAGACCCTCTCCCCCGCAGCCCCTCTCCCTCGCAGCCCCACTCCCTCGCAGCCCCTCTCCCCCGCAGCCCCTCTGCCCCGCAGCCCCTCTCCCTCGCAGCCCCTCTCCCTCGCAGCCCCACTCCCTCGCAGCCCCTCTCCCCCGCAACACCTCTCCCCCGCAGACCCTCTCTCTCGCAGCCCCTCTCCCTCGCACCCCCTCTCCCCCGCAGACCCTCTCCCCCGCAACACCTCTCCCCCGCAGACCCTCTCCCCCGCAGCCCCTCTCCCTCGCAGCCCCACTCCCTCGCAGCCCCTCTCCCCCGCAACACCTCTCCCCCGCAGCCCCTCTGCCCCGCAGCCCCTCTATCTCGCAGACCCTCTCCCCCGCAGCCCCTCTCCCTCGCAGCCACTCTATCCCGCAGACCCTCTCTCCCACAGACCCTCTCCCTCGCAGACCCTCTCCCTCGCAGCCCCTCTCCCTCGCAGACCCGCTCCCTCGCAGCCCCTCTCCCTCGCAGCCCCTCTCCCCCGCAGACCCTCTCCCCCGCAGCCCCTCTCCCTCGCAGCCCCACTCCCTCGCAGCCCCTCTCCCTCGCAGCCCCTCTCCCCCGCAGCCCCTCTCCCTCGCAGCCCCTCTCCCCCGCAGCTCCTCTCCCTCGCAGCCCCTCTCCCTCGCAGCCCCTCTCCCCCGCAGCCCCTCTCCCCCGCAGCTCCTCTCCCTCGCAGCCCCACTCCCTCGCAGCCCCTCTCCCCCGCAGCCCCTCTCCCCCCGCAGCCCCTCTGCCCCGCAGCCCCTCTCCCCCGCAGACCCTCTCCCCCGCAGCCCCTCTCCCTCGCAGCCCCACTCCCTCGCAGCCCCTCTCCCCCGCAACCCCTCTCCCCCGCAGCCCCTCTGCCCCGCAGCCCCTCTATCTCGCAGACCCTCTCCCCCGCAGCCCCTCTATCTCGCAGCCCCTCTCGCCTGCAGCCCCCTCCCCCGCAGCCCCTCTCCCTCGCAGCCACTCTATCCCGCAGACCCTCTCTCCCGCAGACCCTCTCCCTCGCAGACCCTCTCCCTCGCAGCCTCTCTCCCCGCAGCCCCTCTCCCTCACAGCCCCTCTCCCTCGCAGACCCTCTCCCTCGCAGACCCTCTCCCTCGCAGCCCCTCTCCCTCGCAGCCCCTCTCCCTCGCAGACCCTCTCCCTCGCAGCCCCTCTCCCCGCAGCCCCTCTCCCTCACAGCCCCTCTCCCCCGCTGTTGAAACCAACAATTCTACAGACACGTGCTTGTAAGATTAGAATAGCGGTTTTAATATACTCACAACAGAGCCAGCCTATTAGCCATTGAACTTTCGGTGAACTGGCCGGCTGACCATGTGGCACTGATCTTTATACAGCAGCTTCCGGGGGAGGAGTCCTGGGCAGAGCCAAGGGAGAAGCCCCGTACAACTCGAGCATTCCCAGAGCTACTCCCCCTGGAGGACAGGTAGTGCAACTGCACTTACAATATAGACACATGTATATACAGATTATAATCCGGTGTGAATCACATTCACCACATTCACCCCCTGTGAAAAAAACCGAGTGCAGTGGGGGTGGTGGCTCACAGAGTTAGTCTGTCCGGTGTATGATTTCTTCTTTTCGATCTGTGGAGCACCGGGGTTGCAGCCTCTTGCGGTGGCTGTGTGGGTGTTGAGAGCTGGGGTATGATGGCAGACTCCGGGGCGGGTCTCGTCCAAACTTTATACACCTCTGGCTCGACCGGAGACTGGGGGCGGGCTGGTTCTGGCGCGTGGAACCGGTGGGGTGAGCTTGCGGAATCGGGGGCGCGAGGGGGCGGCAGCATAGGGAACGGGGTAAGGGGTTCCTCAGCGGGGGTGGGGGGGGGCTGGATCCAGCGGGTGCCAGGTCTCAAAGGGATACTGTGTCCTGGCGACCGTCCGGGAACTCCACGAATGCATACTGGGGGTTGGAATGGAGGAGGCGCACCTTTTCAACAAGGGGGTCAGTTTTGTGCCCCCTGACGTGCTTCCTCAGGAGGACCGGGCCTGGTGTCCTCAGCCACGCCGGAAGTGAGACTCCCGTGGTAGTGCCCCTAGAAAAAATGAAGAGTCGCTCGTGAGGGGTTTGATTTGTAGCTGTACAGAGGAGGGATCTGATTGCGTGGAGTGCGTCTGGGAGGACTTCTTGCCATTGGGAGACTTGGAGTTTTCTAGACCGGAAGGTCAGTAGGACGGTCTTCCAGACCGTCGCGTTCTCCCTCTCCACCTGCCCGTTCCCCCTGGGTTTGTAACTGGTAGTCCTGCTCGAGGCGATGCCCTTGTCGAGCAGATACGGACGCAGCTCGTCGCTCATAAAGGACGAACCCCGGTCGCTGTGCACGTAGCTGGGGAAACCGAACAGGGTGAAGACACTATGCAGGGCCCTAATGACTGTGTGGGAGGTCATATCAGGGCATGGAATGGCAAAAGGGAATCGTGAGAACTCGTCGATGATGCTGAGGAAATAAATGTTCTTGTTAGTGGAGGGGAGTGGCCCTTTGAAATCGATCGCAAGGCGTTCAAAGGGCCTAGAAGCCTTGACCAGGTGGGCCCTGTCTGGTCTATAGAAGTGCGGTTTGCACTCTGCACACATCGGGCAGTCCCTGGTGACCGCTTTTACCTCCTCGTTGGAGAAAGGCAGGTTTCGGGCTCTGATGTAGTGGGCGAGCCGGGTGACCCCTGGATGGCAGAGGTCAACGTGGATGGCTTTCAGACGGCTGATCTGCGCGCTGGCGCATGTCCCGCGGGATAGGGCATCCGAGGCCTCGTTGAGCTTCCCCGGTCGATATTTAATATCGTAACTATAGGTGGAGAGTTCGATCCTCCACCGAAGGATTTTATCATTTTTTATTTTGCCCCTTTGCAGTTGTCAAACATAAAGGCAACCGATCGTTGGTCGGTGATGAGGGTGAACCTCCTACCTGCGAGGTAGTGCCTCCAGTGACGAACAGCCTCCACGATGGCTTGTGCTTCCTTCTCGACTGAGGCGTGTCGGAGTTCTGAAGCGGAGAGGGTACGGGAGAAAAATGCAACTGGTCTCCCTGCCTGATTTAAAGTGGCTGCTAGAGCTACCTCTGAGGCGTCGCTCTCAACCTGAAAGGGAGTGGATTCATCCACCGCCCGCATGGCTGCTTTGGCGATGTCCTCCTTGATGCAGCTGAAGGCCTGGCGCGCCTCAACTGACAGGGAAAATCGTGTGGCCTTAAAGAGTGGGCGGGCTTTGTCCGCATATTGAGGGACCCACTGGGCGTAGTATGAGAAGAACCCCAAGCACCGTTTGAGGGCCTTGGGGCAATGAGGGAGGGGGAGTTCTAAGAGGGGGCGCATGCGGTCCGGGTCTGGGCCCAGGACTCCGTTCTCCACGACGTAGCCGAGGATGGCCAGTCTGTTTCTGCGGAAAACGCATTTCTCCTTGTTATAAGTGAGATTTAATTTCTGTGCCGTTTGGAGAAAACGGTGGAGCTTGGCGTCGTGGTCCTGCTGGTCATAGCCGCAGGTGGTAACATTGTCCAGATACGGAAACGTGGCCCGCAGCCCATACCATTCGGTCTATTGCTCATTGGAACACCAAAACACCGTTAGTGATGCCGAAAGGGACCGGGAGGAAATTGAAGAGGCGTCCATCAGCCTCGAATGCCGTGTAGTGGCGGTCCTCCGGGCGAATTGGGAGCTGGTGGTATGCAGACTTCAGATCCACCGTGGAAAATAGCCGATATTGGGCGATCTGATTAACCATGTCTGCAATTCTGGGGAGGGGGATACGCGTCTAGGAGCGTAAAGCGATTTATGGTCTGGCCATAGTCGACGATGACCACCACCTGTGCTCTCCAGGGACTATTACTGGCATCTATGATCCCCTAACTGAGCAGCCGTCGGACCTCCGATCGGATAAAGACCCTATCCTGTAGGCTGTATCGCCTGCTGCGAGTAGCTACTGGCTTGCAATCTGGAGTGAGATTGGCGAAGAGCGGAGGGGGGGAGATGCGCAGCGTGGTTAGGCTGCAGATAGTGAGTGGGGGCAGGGGCCCGCCGAAGCTGAGGGTGAGGCTCTTGAGGTTGCACTGGAAATCCAGGCCTAATAAGAGTGGCGCGCAGAGGTCGGGCAGGACATAGAATAACTAGCGCCTCGAATTGTGAGCGTAGCAACGGTGCGTTCTTTGATTTGGACTGAGTGGGAGCCCGAAGCGAGGGTGATAGTTTGGCTCACCGGAAAAATAGAAAGCGAACCACGTCTTACCAGCTCTGGATGTATAAAGCTCTCGGTGCTCCCGGACTCAAAGAGGCATGGCGTCCTGCACCCGTTGATCTGGACCTCCGCCATCGAACTTCGTAGGTGCTTGGGGTGGGATTGATCCAGGCTGACTGCACTGAGTTGTGGGTAGTCGGCGGCTCGATCAGCTGTGCTGGAGTGGCCCCGTGATGACTGCCCTCTGAGTTCGTAGTCGTCGAGGTGAGTTTCAGAGTTTGAAGGGGATTGATCCCAAGATGGCCGCCCCCATGAGTTGCACATGGCCGGCCACATGGAGGAGGATTGCCAAGATGGCTGCCCCCATGAGTCGCACATGGCCAGCCGCATGGAGGAGGATTGCCAAGATGGCTGCCCCCATGAGTCGCACATGTCGGGTGGTGGCGGAGTCGGCATACAGGCTGCAGCATTTCGGGGCCTGCAGGCCTGTGAATTCAGGGAACGAGTGCTTTGAGCCGTGGGAGGGTTAGAGGCTGGGGCTTTCTTTGCCATGCACACTCTGGCATAGTGTCCTTTTCGGCCGCAGCTGCTGCAGGTCGCGTTATGGGCCGGGCACTGCTGCCGCGGGTGCTGGCTTTGGCCACAGAAATGGCAGGCTGGAGCAGCCGATTAGCTGGCTGGGGCAGCAGAGTAACTGGCTGGGGCAGCAGAGTAACTGGCTTTGGCAGCGCCGTAGCTGGGGGGCCGTGCGGCACAGGCTTGGGGGGACTGTTGGTCGGGGGTCCACGATGAGGTCGCGGGGTCCGCGGGAAACGAGGTGAGGCTGCGGAAGGAAACTTCCATAGTGGTAGCAGCCTCCACAGTAGTGTCTAAGTCCTGGGCCCCCTTTTCTTGCAGTCTTTGGCGCACATAGTTAGACCTAAGGCCCGCCACGAAAATGTCCCGCACAGCAAGCTCCCTATGTTTAGCCGCGGTAATGGCTTGATAATTGCAGTAATTGGAAAGATTGTTCAAATCCCTTACAAACTCGGCTAGCGTTTCTGTAGGCCGCTGACGGCGGGTCGTAAACACGTGGCGTGCATAAACCTCGTTAATGGGCCTAACGTACATTTTGTCCAATATTGCCAGCGCTGCGGTGTAAGAACCGGCCGGATTCAGCTGTGTGGAGATTCTGTGGCTTACCCTCGCGTGCAGTAGGCTGAATCTTTGTTCCTCCGTTGTTCCGGCGGTGCTGGCTTCTGCCAGGTAGGCTTGAAAACATCTCAGCCAGTGGGAAAAAATTTCCTTAGCCTCTGCATCCTCTGGGTCGAGTTCTAGGCGTCCGGGCTTGAGGGCTGCTTCCATGATTTCTTCGACTGTTTCCTGAGTATATTAAATTGTTGGAACCAACAATTTTCTACAGACACGTGCTTGTAGGATTAGAATAGCGGTTTTAATATACTCACAACAGAGCCAGCCTATTAGCCATTGAACTTTCGGTGAACTGGCCGGCTGACCATGTGGCACTGATCTTTATACAGCAGCTTCCGGGGGAGGAGTCCTGGGCAGAGCCAAGAGAGAAGCCCCGTACAACTCGAGCATTCCCAGAGCTACTCCCCCTGGAGGACAGGTAGTGCAACTGCACTTACAATATAGATGTATATACAGATTATAATCCGGTGTGAATCATATTCACCACACCCGCAAACCCTCTCCCTCGCAGACCCTCTCCCTCACAGCCCCTCTCCCCCGCAGACCCTCTCTCTCGCAGACCCTCTCCTTCACAGACCCTCTCCCTCACAGCCCCTCTCTCCCGCAGACCCTCTCCCTCGCAGGCCCTCTCCCCTGCAGCCCCTCTCCCCCTCAGCATCACTGCCCGAGGAAGTCTCTCTCTTTCATCGCCTTTCACTCGCCCCTCTTCTGTCTGCTCCTGAAGCCTCTCCACCACCCCCTGCCCCCGTTCTGATTGATCCCTGATTCTCAAATGGGTCTCCTGTAAAAAAAAACACATTAGCCTTCAAACTTTTCAGGTGGGCAAACACCTGGGTCCTTTTACCTGGGCCATTTACCCCCCTCACATTCCATGTAACCAACCGGATAGGGACAGGGACAGGGACAGGGACTGCCCCCCCCCACCCCCCGCGCTAGGATCAGACACCCCACCCCACCCCGTGAGGCAATCCTTCAAGCCGCAATCAACTGGGGGAAGTTAGCCACATAAAGCTGTCTAAAAGAGGGGTAATGGAAACCCCAAGATATGGGGGATATGGGGACCATCTAAAGTGAAAATTAGAAAGAGGAGATGGGTTATCCCTCAACGCACCCCGCCCCCCCTCGTCTCTCTCCCCCCCCCCCCCCCCCCCCCCAGCATGGCTTCTGACTTAGGCACTAAAACTGTCCATCACGGTGGCACAGTGGTTAGCACTGTTGCTTCACAGCTCCAGGGTCCCAGGTTCGATTCCCGGCTCGGGTCACTGTCTGTGCAGAGTCTGCACGTTCTCCCTGTGTCTGCGTGGGTTTCCTCCGGGTGCTCTGGATTCCTCCCACAAGTCCCGAAAGACGTGCTGTTCGGTGAATTGGACATTCTGAATTCTCCCTCTGTGTACCTGAACAGACGCCGGAGTGTGGCGACTAGGGGCTTTTCACAGTAACTTCATTGCAGTGTTAATGTAAGCCTACTTGTTACAATAAAGATTATCATAATGACAGGGACCGCAACACCAAAGTATGATGATACAGTTGCACACCTTCCGCATAAATCATGATCTTGTGTTGCTTCATCCCACATTCCAACTCCAATGTCAAAGGGTACAACCTAATGGCCTCCGCCAATTGGCTCAATGCCCAACGCAAGTATCAAGTGGGGAGGGCCTCTGTAATCCCTCTCTGAGATCCAAAGTTCAATGACCTTAAACCATTTGTGAAACACCCGGCTAAACACGCTCGACACGGGATTCTGTTTCATTTCCCTTAAATCACGCCCAGAGTCAGCAACACAGAAACCCTCCCATAATAACCAAAAAGAAACAAAAGAATCACGACCACAGTAGATCTAAGGGGACATTCCTCTTTAAGACTGAGGATCTGTAGGATTAACCCCATGGCCACACTGTCATTACCATCTGGATACATTCTCCAGAAAAGGGAGATGAAAAGGAGGGCCAACAAGGGAATGAGAATCGAATGCCCCTCAGCCGTGAAGACCTGTATCCATCACCACCCACCCTTCGGCAACGGCACCACTCAGTTCGCCCATGATTAACGTTCGGATAATGGAAACAAGAAGGCAGATGATAAGCACATAGTACATCGACCATGACTAAAATGAATCCCTGAAACACTCCAAGAGAAACAGAAGATATTTAATCATTGAAAATATCATAGCAACTCCATTTAACAGGAGAAAGGGCAATGAAACCAGACAGCATAATAGGGAAAGAGTCCGGATTAGAGCTCGGGTTAGTCTGAGCTGCAAACCATCAAACCATATCCTTGCGCCTTGTGGATTGAACGAAGGCCAAGGCAGCAGTCGAATTATCGAACAACTTGACAGAGGTCGGATACAATTTTCAGGGAGGATAAGGCAGAACATAATTCACTCCAGCTGCCTTCAAACTTCATCAAAGTCCCGACGTGTGGCCTACGTCGCTGCCGGAAAGTCCTGGAAGGTGGAAATCCTCACTCTCTCACAGAGCCAGGTCCCATCTCATCTCACCATCTCCAGCACCTTCTGACGATCTTTAAGGTTGTGGAAGTGAATGATTAAGGCCCAGGGGTGAAAACCGTCCCTTGGCCTCAGAGACAGGATACGATGGACCATTTCTCCACACCCAGCTTGAGAAAACGTGGCAGTCAGTCCTCGAAGAACCGAACAGGAGTCCTCTCCATCACACCTTCCGGCAGACAGACCATTCGGATATTCTTTCTCCACCCTCGGTTCTCCACGTGCTCCATGCCACTCAGCCTGTTTTCCAAGGATTAGAATTCTTGCCTCCACATCACGTTCAGCGTGCAGGATTCTCTCCTCCATATCATCGGGATAAATGACAGATTATAAGAGAGTGACGTTGGAGCCCAGGGGAAAGGTGAAGAGAGGGGAGTGCTTTAGGTGTGGAGGGTCACACTATGTGAATCATTCTAGGTTTAGGGATGCTGTTTGTCACTCAGGCAGGAATCAACCTTTGGATGTTCAGTGACGAGACTATACCATTGCTCGGAGCGTTAGAGGTAGACATTGCATATAAGAGCCAAGAAGCAACAGCACGGCACCTGGTAGAAAAAGGGCATGGGCCTAGTCTACCGGGGCGTGACTGCCTCAGAAAAAGTCAGTTGAGCTGGGGCGAGATAAAACACACAAACGTAACAGAAGACATTGTTCAGAAATAGCCTCAGGTTTTCAAAGATAGACTCTGCACATTGGCGGGGACTACCGTTAAAGTCTTCACAGATCCTCACGCTGCTCCTTGCTTTTTCAAACAGAGGGCAGTGTCCTGAGCCCTGAAAGGCAAAGTGGAGGAGGAGTTGGAGTGGCTGCAAAGGCTGGGAATCATTGAGCCCATTCAGGTTTCACATTGGGCAGCTTCAATTGTTCCTGTTCTTAAAAGTGATGGGACTGTGCACATCTGTGGGGATTACAAATTTACCATTAATCAGGTTTCCAAGCTGGACGCTTACCTGTTGCCGAGGGTAGAAGATCTCTTTTCAACCTTTGCAGGAGGAAAAACATTTTCAGAACTGGACATGAGCCAGGCTTATTAACAACTCTCGCTGGAGGAAGATCCGAAGCAGTATGTGATCTTCAACACGTATAAAGGGTGGTTCAAGTATAATCGTTTGGTTTTTGGGACAACCTGTGACAAGGCATTACTCATGTCGCAGTCGACTTAGATGGGTAAGACTGAGAAGCAGCACCTCAGCAACCTGGATCGAGTTTTTAAAAGGTTTTCAGAGGCCGGACTGCATCTGAAGCAGAGCAAGTGCATTTTTCAGTCACCGGGCATGGAGTATCTGGGCCACTGAATCACTGCACAATGCTTATCTCCTGTGGAAGGAAAAGTTCAAGTGGGCGGCACAGTGGTTAGCACTGTTCCTTCACAGCGCCCGGGTCCCGCTTGGGTCATTGTCTGTGCGGAGTCTGCACGTTCTTCTGCAGGGTTTCCCCCGGGTGCTCCGGTTTCCTCCCACAAGTCCCGAAAGACGTGCTTGTTAAGTGAATTGGACATTCTGAATTCTCCCTCTGTGTACCCGAACAGGCGCCGGAATGTGGTGACTAGGGGCTTTTCACAGCAACTTCATTTGAAGCCTACTCGTGACAATAAGCAATTTTCATTTCATTTCATTTCAATTCAAGTTAAGTGTGCACTGTCCGTATGGAGTTTGCACATTCTCCCCGTGTCTGCATGGGTTTCACCCCCCACAACCCAAAAGATGTGCAGAGTAGGCAAATTGGCCGCGCTAAATTGCCCCTTAATTGGAAAAAAAAAGAATTGTGTACTCTAAATCTTTTTTAAAAAGTGTGCAGGATGGTTGCATATTGTGGGGGCCGAGAGTGGTTGTTCCATCCCCTGGATGTTCGCAAGTAATGGATGAAAATCACGAGGCTCTCGTGAGTTGGTGCCTCTCCAATGAAGAGTCTAGCCAGGTCATTTGTTTGGTGGCCTAATATAGACCAGGGTTTGGAGGACAAAGTAAGATCCTGTTTTGCATGTCAATCTAACCAGAGGATGGCGCCACTAACACCAGTACATCTTTGGGACTGGCTTGCTCACCTTTGATCGAGACTTCATGTGGATATTACAGGTGCTTTCATGTATTTAGTCATCGTGTATGCACATTCTAAGTGGTTCGAAGTATACATCATGAGCAGCATTGTAGCTCCCAGTGCCAAGCTCTCGAGGTTCTTATTTCAATATTGTGTCACACCACAAACGGGTCCGGGACTCTCACCAGCTGAATTATTGATGAGTAGAAGACCGAAGTCCCGCCTGAATCTGCTACATTCAGATGTTAAAGCAAAAGTGGGAAGGAGACAAGAAAAGCAGGAGTGACGTGATCATTATAATATAATAATAATCGCTTATTATCACGAGTAGGCTTTAATGAAGTTACTGTGAAAAGCCCCTAGTCGCCACATTCCGGAGGCTGCTACGGGAATTGAACCCGCGCTGCTGCCTTGTTCTGCATTACAAGCCAGCTGTTTAGCCCAGTGTGCTATATATCATGCTGTGGAGAGGTATTTTAACCTGAAGGATTGTGTTTACGTCAGGAATTTTGGCGGTAACCAGCACTGGCTACCTGGGGTTATTCTTAATTGAAGTGGTCCAGTGTCTTTGTCAATGAAACTGAACAATGGAAGAGCTGTTCGCAGGCACCAAGATCACAGTCATCTACGCCATGACTTGGAGACAGGGAAAGTTCCAGATAACACAATAGAAGGAAATGTGGCTGTCGAAACACAACAAACAGTGGTTCCTGTTGTACCAGGACTTCCAGTGGAGTACGCTTCAGGATAGGGACACTGATGCACAGATACTAAACCTACTTCTGGGCCCACAAGTTCACTTAAACTAAGTGAAGCATCACCAGAGTTGACGGAGTCACCAGTGGTACAGCAAAGATAGTAGCAAAACTTCTGAAAGACTGATCTATAATTGAGGCATTAGTTTAATTTTATTTCTGTCTTTAGAAAGGATTAAAATTTAAGGAGGGAGAAGTGGTATGGAATGTTATTATTATGCATCTTCTTATTTAAATCCATTGCTGATGTCATCAATAAGTGCGGTGACATCATTAGTTGTTATCTATGTTTATTAATTTTAACACGGGCAGCACGGTAGCATTGTGGTTAGCACAATGCTTCACAGCTCCAGGGTCCCAGGTTCGATTCCCGGCTTGGGTCACTGTCTGTGCGGAGTCTGCGCATTCTCCCCGTGTGTGCGTGGGTTTCCTCCGGGTGCTCTGGTTTCCCCCCCACAGTCCAAAGATGTGCAGGTTAGGTGGATTGGCCATGCTAAATTGCCCTTTGTTTCCAAAATTGCCCTTAGTGTTGGGTGGGGTTATGGGGATAGGGTGGAGGTGTGGACCTTGGGTGGGGTGCTCTTTCCAAGAGCCGGTGCAGACTCGATGGGCCGAATGGCCTCCTTCTGCACGGTCAATTCTATGAAAATAAAACTACCCTTCGTCCTAATTCTATTCAGTTACTGTTATTTCAATGTTTAACTAGCTGCTCCCGTTTTTCAACCCATACTGTATTTTAAACTTTGTTATTTTTACATATTAAAGATTAACTTTAACTTTAAAATTAATGTGTTTCAACTACCTTTTTGTGGTCAAGTTACCACAATCCTTATTTAGCTTATTTTATGCGCCACATTGCGAACCTCTCTAGTAAGATTGTAACCATAGTAAATGTAAGTAAATGTGGCGTTTCAGCACTCGATTCAGCTGACAAAAAGTGGGTGTGCCGTGGAATTGTTTGTCTCGTTGAAGTGCGTTGCGTTACTGAAGAGGTTGGGAACCGCTGGTGTATAGTATTGATCACCTTATTTAAGGAAGCTGGAAAAGATGTTCAGAGGTTTACCAGACTAATACCTGGAATGGGAAGGTTGTCGTATAAAGAAAGGTTGGACTTGTATTCACTGGAGTTTAGAAGAGTAAGGTGACTTGATTGAAATATATAAGATCCTGAGGGATATTGACAGGGTGGCTGAGGACAGGATGTTTCCTCTTGTGGGAAGAATCTAGAAGCTGACTGTTTAAAAATAAGGGGGTCGTCCATTTAAATCGGAGATGAGGAGTAATAATTTCCCTCAGAGGGTCGTGAATCTTTGGAACACTCTTCCTGAAAAGGTGGTGGTAGCAGAGTCTTTCAATACCTTTAAGGCAGAGGTGGATAGATTCTTGATCAGCAAGGGGGTGATAGGTTATCAGGGGTAGGTGGGATACAGTTTTGAGGTGACAATCAGATCAGTCATGATCATATTAAATGGCGGAGCAGGCTCAAGAGGCTGAGTGGCCTTATCCTGCTGTTTGTTCATATGTATGTATCATTGAAACTAGGTAATAGCCCATCACGGCTGAGCCACAATGTATAAATGGAATCTGACAGTCCTGGTGTAGGGGGTAAAAGATTTAACAAGGTGGAATACCCTTCCACTTTCATTAGGGCTTTCACAGGGGCTGGTTTAGCACAGTGAGCTAAACAGCTGGCTTATAAAGCAGAAAGATGCCAGCAGCGCGGGTTCAATTCCTATACCAGCCTCCCTGAGCGGGTGTCGGAATGTGGCGACTAGGGGCTTTTCACAGTAACTTCATTGAAGCCTACTTGTGACAATAAGCGATTATTATTATTATTAGCGGGGCGGGTACAAACCATCAAAATGAACATCCGACCAACGTTTTTATTTGTGTTTCAATCCCTCCCGATATTTCTACCCAAGCCATTTTTCTATAAAATGGATATAATAATTTCGGATTTTGTATGGGCTGATAAAATTCCACAAAGTCGATGGGTATTTTTACAAAGGAATTGGCGGGTGGGAGGGTTGGCGCTGCCCAATCTTTTGTACTGTTATTAGGCGACTAATGTGGAGACGATTCGGCAATGGTGGAAAGAGGAAGCTGAATGGGTACAGGTGGAGGAAGCATTGTGGAAGGGGGCAGCTTGGAGGTTTTAGCTGCTGCATCACTCCCATTTACCCCAGGAAAGCTTCCAGAAGGTTCAGTGGTGGCACGTGCTTAAATATCTGGAGCCAAATGGGATGATATTTTAGTTTGGTAAACATGTTGGTGCTAGCCCCTATTTATGGAAACCACTGATTGATTCACCATGGCAATGTTGTTTATTTTGTTTTGATTGATTGTTTGTATGTTGTTACGCATATTCTAATTTGAATAAAAATATGTTTAAAAAAGACAATGTGGGTGCTGCTGCACAACAGATCGCCCACTCCGAAACACGCAGGTCCTCCTGCGCTTCCCGCTAGCCCTGGTAACTGTCTCCTTTGCAGGCATTTATCCAATTCTCCTTTAGAAGTTACTACTGAATCACAGTTCCTGCTCATTCATAACAACTCAATGAATCAAAAAGAACCCCTCATCTCTTCCTCAGCTTCATTCTCAGTTCTTACCGATTACCGGCACGGTAGCACAGTGGTTAGCACTGTTGCTTCACAGTGCCAGGGTCTCAGGTTCGATTCCCGGCTTGGGTCACTGTCTGTGCAGAGTCTGCTCGTTCTCCCCGTGTCTGCGTGGGTTTCCTCCGGGTGCTCCGGTTTCCTCCCACAAGAATAACGTGCTGTCAGGTGAATTGGACATTCTGAATTCTCCCTCTGTGTACCTGAACAGGTGCCGGAGTGTGGCGACTGGGGGATTTTCACAGTAACTTCATTGAAGTGTTAATGTAAGCCTACGTGTGACAATAATAAGATTATTATTTTGATTTCACAGTGCAAAGAATGATCCTGAACAAAGGAAACTAACTAAAGCCTTCGGAGAACAGGGAGAGTTCCAGTTAATAGGCTCTCTTATCTGCTTTGAGAGTGAATTACCTCTCAGGTTTGGCTGTATGTGATCAAGTGAACCTGAAAAGCATGCACAACATTCTAGGGGTCAAAAAAACATTTTGTTTGAGTTACGTGACAAAATTATTTCGAAACTCTTTGTGCTAAGATACTTTAAAATAACATACAAAGGCACAAGGATGTCACTAACTTGCCAGTTGTTTCAGACAGCCCTTCCATTATCAGAGAAACATGCAGCACAGGAGGCCATTCAGACCATCATGCCTCTGCTCGCACTTTGAAAGAGCTATCCAATTCATCCAACACCCCATACTCTTTCCCAGAGCAGTTTCGTTCAGTTGCATGTGGTTCTTAATTTCTCAGTTTTTCACACGCCCCCCCCTCTCCCCCCCTCTCCCCCCCCCCCCCCCCCCCCCCCCCCGGCCGTGTCTCATATTCTGTTGTTTTGGTTGATTTTTCTGACGCTGCTCTCTTATCTTTCCTGAGAAAAGGGGACCAAAACTGTTCACAGCATTCCAGGTGTGGTCTACCTAGTGCCTTAATATACGTGACAATAAATCTAAATCTAGTTTTAGCAGGACTTCCCTGCGAAATAAAGGCCAGCATTCCATTTCATGAACTTGCATCTAGCTTTTTTGTGATTTCTGCATGAGGACCCCCACATCCCTTTGTGTTGCAGCTTTCGCCATGTAAATAATATTCAGCTCCTTTATTCTTCATACCAAAGTGCATAACTTCACATTTTCCTGTATTATAGTCCACCTGCCAAGTTTCTGTCCACTGACCAAACCTCTCTATATCCCTCTGCAAAGTCGTCATACGGGGATTGGACCCACTGTCCAACTGTTGGCCTCGACTTGCATCATGAACTAGCTGTCTAGCCAACTGAGCTAAACCAGCCCCCACCATTCCTCTGTAGACTCTTTATGCAATCCTCACCACTTGCCTTCCCACCAATCTTTGTGTCATGTGCAAACTTGGCAACAGTGCATTTACTTCCTTTGTCCAAGTCGGGGCTGGACGAGGCCAACAGTGTGGGTTCAATTCCCACACCGGCTGAGGTTATTCATGAAGGCTCCATGAAGGCTCCGCCTTCTCAACCTTGCCTGAGGTGTGGTGACCCTCAGCTAATTTGCCACCAGCCAGGTCTATCCTTCCAAGGGGAAAGCAGCCTATGGTCATCTGGGACTATGATGGCTTTACCTTTTACCAAGTCATTAATCTATACTGTATTGTGAATAATTGTGGGCTCAGCACTGATACCTGTGGCACTCTACTAGTTACAGGTTGCCTTTGTGAAAATGCCTCTCTTGTCCTTCTTTAAATATAGAAACTCGAAGCAGGAGGAGGCCATTCAGCCCTTCGAACCTGTTCCGCCATTCATTATGATCATGGCTGATCATCGAGTTCAATACCCTGAACCCTTTAGGCCCAAGAGCTATATTTAATTGCTTCTTGAAATTACAAAATATTTTGCCTGAACTACTTTCTGTGCTGGTGAATTCCACAGATTCAACACTCTCTGTATGAAGACATTTCTCCTCACCTCAGTCCTAAACGTTTTACCCCTTATCCTCAAACTATGACCCCCAGTTCTGGACTTCCCCAACTTTGGGGAGTCTTTCTAAATCTACCCTGTCTAATCCTGTTAGAATTTTATGAGTTTCTATGAGATCCCCTCTCACTCTTCTAAACTCCAATAAATATAATTCTAACCAATTTAGTCTCTCCTCATATGACAGTCCCGCCATCCCAGGAATCAGCCTGGTAAACCTTTGCTGCCCTCCCTCCATAGCAAGAACATCCTTCCTCACACAAGGACACCAAACTGCACACAAAACTCAAGGTGTGGCCTCACCAATGCCCTATACAATTGCAGTAAAACATCCCTATTCCTATACTCAGATCCTCTCGCTATGAAGGCCAACATACCATTTGCCTTCTTTACTGCCTGCTGTACCCGCGCGCTTACTTTCAGCAACTGATGCACGAGGACACCAAGGTCTCGCTGAGTATCCACCTCTCTCAATTTACACCCATTCAAACAATAATCTGCCTTCCTATTTTTGCTACCAAAGCGGATAACCCCACATTTATCCACATTATACTGCATCTGCAATGCATGTGCCCACTCACTCAGCCTGTCCAAATCCCATTGAAGCATCTCTGCATCCTCCTCACAGCTCACCCTCCCACCCAACTTTGCGTCATCTGCAAATTTGGAGTTAATGCACTTAGGTCCCTCATCCAAATCATTAATATATAAACAGTTGGGGACCCAGCACCAATCCTGGCAGTACCCATCTAGTCATTGCTTGCTAATCAGAAAAAAAATCCCATTAATTCCTACTTTTTGCTTCCTGCCTATTAACCAGTTTCATAAAATTTACAGTGCAGAAGGAGGCCATTCAGCCCATCAAGTCTGCACCAGCTCTTGGAAAATGCACCCTACCCAAGGTCAACACCTCCACCCTATCCCCATAACCCAGTAATCCCACCCAACACTAAGGGCAATTTTGGACACTAAGGACAATTTAGCATGGCCAATCCACCTAACCTGCACATCTTTGGACTGTGGGAGGAAACCCACGCACACACAGGGAGGATGTGCAGGCTCCGCACAGACAGCTTCCGATCCATCGCAAGACACTACCCGTAATCCCATGCACTTTAACTTTACATAGTAATCTGCTATTTTCTGTGAGTTAGCCATTGCTCTGTCAGCTGTCACTGTGCTCCCTTAGTGGGTCAGCCTGAACTCTGACCTTTGTCCTCTCTGGCCCCGCCCCGGCCCCGGCCCCGCCCCCTTCCCCGCCGTTGCGCAGGCGCAGTGTCGCCTGGGCGCCTTGGTCAGCTGACCATCCCCCAACCAACTGCCGGGGCGCGTGCCGGCGGGGGTGATTGACAGCTGCCGGACCCGCTGACCAATCCGCGACCGGCCGCTGCCCACTGGCGCCGCCCCCACGTGCGTTCTGGAGCGGCCCGGCCAATGGGAATACGCGGCAGGATCGGCGGAGGGGGAGGCGGCGCTGCTTCTCCTGCTGGCGGTTCTTGTTGTTGTTGTTGTGGCCGGGAAGCGGTGGAGGGGCAAAGTGCTGAGTAGAGGCGGTCGCTGGCTCATCCCGGCTCAGAGTTCCCAGGCCTGTGCACTCGAGCCCCCCCCGCTCAGAAAGTCGGTTGGGTCGGCGCCTCCGGGAAGCGGGTACGGCGATGAACGCCAGGAATGTCAGCTCATCCCGGGCCGTGCACGTCGAGTTAACCTCCCAACAGGTAAGACCCGGCCCCGGGCTGGGGAGGGTGAGGGGAGGAGAGTGGAGGGTGAGGAGAGTGAGGAGGGGTGGGGAGGAGTGAGGGGTGGGGAGGAGTGAGGGGAGAAGGGGGTGGGGTGGTGAGGGGGTGTGGGGAGGAGTGAGGGGGTGTGGGGAGGAGTGAGGAGGGGGGTGAGGAGGGGGGTGAGGAGGGGGGTGAGGAGAGGAGGGTGAGGAGAAGGGGGGAGGGATGGGGAAAGAGGAAGGGGGGGAGGGATGGGGGAAAGAGGGAAGGGGGGGGAGGGATGGGGAAAGAGGAAGGGGGGGAGGGATGGGGAAGAGGGAAGGGGGGGAGGGATGGGGAAAGAGGAAGGGGGGAGGGATGGGGAAAGAGGAAGGGGGGAGGGATGGGGAAAGAGGAAGGGGGGGAGGGATGGGGAAAGAGGAAGGGGGGAGGGATGGGGAAAGAGGAAGGGGGGGAGGGATGGGGAAAGAGGAAGGGGGGGGAGGGATGGGGAAAGAGGAAGGGGGGAGGGATGGGGAAAGAGGAAGGGGGGAGAGAGGGGGAAAGAGGAAGGGGGGGAGGGATGGGGAAAGAGGAAGGGGGACAAGGGGGGGGAGAGAGGGGACAAGGGGGGGAGAGAGAGGGGACAAGGGGGGGCGGAGAGAGAGGGGGACAAGGGGGGGAGAGAGAGGGGGACAAGGGGGGGGAGAGAGAGGGGGGACAAGGGGGGGGAGAGAGAGGGGGACAAGGGGGGGGGACGGAGAGAGGGGGACAAGGGGGGGAGGAGAGAGAGGGGACAAGGGGGGGAGAGAGGAGGGGGACAAGGGGGGGGGAGAGAGGGGGACAAGGGGGGGGGAGAGAGAGGGGGACAAGGGGGGGGGAGAGAGAGGGGGACAAGGGGGGGGAGAGAGAGGGGGACAAGGGGGGGGGGGAGAGAGGGGACAGGGGGGGGGAGAGAGAGGGGGACAAGGGGGGGGAGAGAGAGGGGGGGAGAGAGAGGGGGGGAGAGAGAGGGGGACAAGGGGGGGGAGAGAGAGGGGGACAAGGGGGGGAGAGAGAGAGCGGGGGACAAGGGGGGGAGAGAGAGAGGGGGACAAGGGGGGAGAGAGAGAGGGGGACAAGGGGGGGAGAGAGAGAGGGGGGACAAGGGGGGGAGAGAGGGGAAGGAATGGCGCGAGCAAACATCCCCAAGTGCTCTATTCAGGCTCTGTTCGAGTGCATGCTGTCAGCTTGTACATGTCCTATCTCCCCCAGAATGGGTCCTGAGAATCAAGCCATCTCTTTTGCACTATCTTCCTATCCATGCATTTACCTGTGTAATCGTGCTATTTCATGCTCACTTGTGCATGGCACTTTAGACTAATTCAGAGATTACTACTTTTGAGGTCGAGCCTGTTTAGTTTCTGCCTGGTTCCCTAAATTCAGACTGCAGGACCACATCCCTCTTTCTATCTACGTCACCGGTGCAGATGTGGACCACAACTGCTCGCTGTTCATCCCCACTCGGGGTGCCCTGCAGCTGCACAGTGATATCCTTGAACCTGGCACAAAATGTAAAAGGGAGACGTTGCACCATCCGTGATTTGTGTCAGTGACCACAAAGTACCCATTTATTCCCCTATTGAATTATCTTGACTTCAAGATTTCCTGGTACAGCTGAGCCATTTGTGGTGCCTGCTCTCGAGTCTGGCTGCATTCTCCAGATGAATTATTACTCATCCATACTCAACTGAATGTTGGTTGGAGAATGGGATGCACTCGGGGACTCCGGTTCCTTAAAGGAGGAAGCCATTCTGCCCATCGTGTCTGATAAATTGACCGCTGCTCTTCCTCTGTCGCCCTGTATTTTCTTTCGTGTTTTAGGGTGATTGGTTAGCTGAGTTGGCTGGACAGTTTGTGACGCAGGGCGCGTCAACAGCGTTGGTTCAATTCCCGTACTGCTGGGGAGAGCAATATGGTCCTCTGGAACTGGGGCGACATTTACGTATTTCTGTTTGTCTTCAAGTCTTTATGCGGTTTCCTTTTTAATATTGTTGGATTTGCTTTCACTGCCTTTCAAGTGCATTTCAAATCGTAGTATGCTGTTTTGGAAAAAAAATTGCGTTACCTCTTTTTTTGCAATACACCTTTAATCTGTGTTCCTTGGGCTTTTGATCGTCTGCCAGTGCAAATAGTTGCTCCATATTTACTCATCAAATTCACTGATGTCTTAGAACGCTTCTATCAGATCAAAAAATGTCTGTTGCAAGGCGAACAATCCTAGTTTCTCAATTCTCACCACTTAACTGAATTCCCTCCTTGTCAATTCTATTTGGCATTCTCTCCTCAGGACCTGTACATAATTAGTAGTAGTCTCTCCATTCGAGGTCATTGTGATATGAACTGGGCACCCTTTTTAACGTGTGCTGCTCAGAATGGAGCACAATACTCCAGCTGAGGCCTAATCTGTGTTTGATAAAGGATTAGTAGGACTTCCTTGTTTGACGCTATTTTATTTTGAAAAAAGACAAGGATCCCACATGCTTTTTAACAGCTTTCTCAACTTGTCCTCCCACCTCTCCCACGATTTGTATACTGATACCCCAGCTCTCTATTCTTACACATGGTTTAGAATTGTACTATTTAGTTCATATTGGCTTTGCTCATTTTATTTTGCTCATGTGCCAATTACACAAGATACTGACCAGTGAGTGTATCAATAAATGTTTAGAGGAGCAAGCATTACATCATTACATAGAACTGGCAGCTACCCTATTTTGTGTACTTGGACTCAGTTCAATTGTTCACCACTATTTTGAGCCCCCCAAAATTGTGTTTTCTGATTGCCTTTTCCAAACTGTATGTTTTCAGTTCTTTTCCTCTTTCCCCAGTTTCTCAGGAGAATGTAATGGGGATGTTGTGCATGTTTCCACAACAAAAGCAAAATATTGTGGATGCTAGAAATTTGACATAAAAATAGAAAATGCTGGCAATACCCAGCAGGTCAGGCAGCATCTGTGAGGAGGTATTCAGAAATGATGTTTCAGGCGAATTACCTTTCATGAGAGCTGATTGCCACATGTTAGAGAGTATTTCTAACATTTCATGTTATTTCTTGTGTTGCTCTTTGATATGCATTGTTTTACAGATTATTCATTGCCTTTGCAATTGCTCAGCTTGGAAATACGTGTCTCTGTCTGCTAGCATGTTGGTCTCGTGTTTATGAAATAATTAGGGTGTTACTTTGTCAGCTGTCTGCTTTACATTGGCTATAGTCTGAGCGGTTCAATGTCGTATCGATGCAATATATTTGCAGAAGAGATTAAGCGATAGGTCAGTGGGAGATGTAGTGGCAGACATTAAAGGAGTATTTCAGAATAGACAGAATAGATACATTCCAATGAGGGGGAAAAATTCAGAGAGGGCCATCTTGAACCCACCATCCGTGGTTCACTTAAAAAGGTGAAACTGTATCAAACTTAAAGAAAAAACATGATTGTGCAAAGACAGGGAAGATTGGACAGAATATAAAGAACAGTTAACAATGACAAAAAATAAGGATAGAAAATTTTGAGTATGAGAACAAGATAGCTAGAAATATAAAGAGGAATAGCAAGAGCTGCTTTTTATTTATTTTTTTATTTTAGAGTGCCCAATTCATTTTTTCAATTTAGTGGCCAATCCACCTACCCTGCACATCGTTAGGTTGTGGGGCGGAACCCACGCAAATATGGAGAGAATGTCCAAACTCCATACGGACAGTGACCCAGAGCCCAGGATCGAACCTGTGACCTTGGCGCCGTGAGGCAGCAGTGCTAACCACTGTGCCAAGGTACCGCTCTTAGAGCTTCCATAGATATTTAAGAAAATAGAAAGTGTCTGGGCATTTAGATTATTCAACTGTCCTCCCCTAATGGCCTTAAAATGATTTATTTCACCTGTGCAACCCTACCTCTGGTGGTTAGTTGGATGTTACCAGCTAATGTTGTCATTTATGAATGTGCTGTGGGGTGATGTGCTGTGCCCATCCTGTCTGATGCTTTACGGTTGTGAACAGATAGACCTTTGCTTAGGACTGAAATTTGGTTGTAAACATATATATAAATTATAAGAAGAAAAGAGCAAGCAGCTAAATGCTGCCTGATTGCAAATTCTGAGTAATAGTGATTTGGAGGAGAGGATGCAGTTATGAGCCTTGATTTCTGCATTGTAATAAAGCAGGGCATGTAGGTGATTAGAAGAATCCTTCACTTCAGGGCTTAAGTCATTCAATTTCTATCTTCAGAACATGCTGAGCAGAAACATGACACCATCAATCAAAGCTTAAGATAAGGAGGGAGCACACAAACTTGGGATCTAAGCAGAGAACCAAGCACAGCCTTTACAAACCTTTGACCATGGTTAGAAATTTTAAGAACCTTCTTCTCTCCCACAAAATGGGAAAGCAGCTCCTGATCGTGAAGGGAGTTGATTTGGGATCTGGAGCTGTTGTGACATTAATTTAAGCATTGTGGTTCCTGTTACCCAAGGTAGGGCACTGAAAGATATCAAGGGAGGGAAATCCCTTGCAGGAATTTACTGCATGGGCTTGATGGGTAGAATAGATTTTCTTTGTGGCAGATTTTGTTATTAAAATAGAGGAATGTTCCAAAAATGAGGGGTCCTGCTGAAGAGGTAGAGGGAATTGCCTGAAGTCTTTTTCTTCTGTGCTAGAAGTGCAAAATCAGTGTTCATGCTCATGATTTGGAAGCATCTTTAGTTTTGAGTGAAGTTGATTGGAATGAAAATAGCTGTAATGGACAAGGAAGACTGTAGCCAGGTCTGAAACTATAATTGGTTTTCGGACCATCTGAATGTTTGTTATAAAGCATAATCTCGTAAGATTTGACACAGGCTAGGACTTAATAATCAGCAAACTGTTGGAGAAGATCAAACATAAGTGGGGAGGAAACAGCAGACAGGCAATGAAAGCTGAAAGGGATTTAAACTGGGATTGATATCACAAAATCTACTATTTGTGCTGAAATTCATTTTTAGCACAGTTCCCACCACTTAATTGTGGGGTGTTAATGGCACAGCAATAATGACGAGTAATCCAAAGGCCCAGGCTGATGATTGGGAACCGAGTCAAATC
The DNA here is from genome assembly GCF_902713615.1 of Scyliorhinus canicula. Taxonomy (NCBI): domain Eukaryota; kingdom Metazoa; phylum Chordata; class Chondrichthyes; order Carcharhiniformes; family Scyliorhinidae; genus Scyliorhinus; species Scyliorhinus canicula. The sequence continues at coordinate 8,751,203 of NC_052159.1, forward strand.
CCGCCACGGCAACAGTTGGAATTGAAAACTAGACGAATGATGACCATGTCAATAATTGTTGTAAAAAAAATCTCTTTAACTAATGCTTTTAGGGAAGGAGAAGGAAATCCGCCATTGTTGACATTTGTTGCCCATCCCTAATTGCCTTTGAACTAAGTGGGTTCCTAGGCAGCAGGTAGTTTTTTTTTAAAAATAATTTTTATTGAAAGAGTTTTTCCATACAAACATTTACCCCTACTAATTTTTAAATTATTTACAACACAACCCTCTAGGCAAATGTCCCTCCCCCCCCCCCCCCCTCGCGCGCACCAGTCCCCCCCCCCCCCCCCCCCCCCCCCCCCCCCCCCCCCAGGCAACCTTAACAAACAAGGCAGCCTACAGTTTCAGACATGAGCAGCGAGCAGACTTGCCCGCGTTACAGTCGTGCATGTCCCCCCACTACCCTTGCTGCCCCCCCCCTCCCCCTCCCCCCCCCCCCCCCCTCCCCCCCGGGTTGCTGCTGCCACGACCCCGAACGTCTATCTCTGATCTAAAAAGTCAAGGAAGGTTGCCACCCCGGCCTGGAGAATCCCTGTACCCGACCCTCTCAGGGCAAATTTGATCCTTTCTAGCTGAATATAGCTAGCCATATCGTTAATCCAAGTTTCAACGCTTGGAGGCCTCGCGTCCTTCCATTGAATTAATATCCTTCGTCGAGCCACTAGGGACGCAAAGGCCAGTATTCCGGCCTCCCTAGCCTCCTGTACCCCCGGTTCTACCCCGACCCCAAAGATCGCAAGCCCCCATCCTGGTTTGACCCTGGACCCCACCACCTTCGACACCGTCCTTGCCACCCCCTTCCAGAACCCTTCCAGCACCGGACATGCCCAGAACATATGCACATGGTTCGCTGGGCATCCCAGACATCTGACACACCTGTCCTCACCCCCAAAGAACCGGCTCATCCTTGTCCCCGTCATGTGAGCTCTATGCAGCACCTTAAATTGAATGAGGCTCAGCCTCGCACACGAGGAGGAAGAATTGACCTTCTCCAGTGCATCCGCCCACGTCCCGTCTTCTATCTGCTCTCCCAGCTCCCCCTTCCCACTTGGCTTTCAGCTCCTCCCCTGATGCTTCTTCCGCCTCCTGCATTATCTTGTAGATGTCTGATATCTTCCCCCCTCCGACCCAGACCCCCGAGAGCACCCTATCACTCGCCCCCTTACTGGGGAGCAGGGGAAACCCCTCCACCTGCCGCCTAGCAAATGCCTTCACTTGTAAATATCTGAACATGTTTCCCGGGGGGAGCTCAAACTTCTCCTCCAGCCCTCCCAGGCTCGCAAACCTCCCCTCTATAAACAGGTCCTTCAGCTGCCGTATGCCCACCCTGTACCAGCTCTGAAATCCCCCGTCGATGTTCCCCGGGATGAATCTATGGTTCCCTCTTATTGGCGCCGCCAACAGACCTCCCATTTCCCCCCTATGTCGCCTCCACTGCCCCCATATCTTGAGGGTGGCCGCCACCACCGGGCTCGTGGTGTACCTCGTGGGGGGGAGCGGCCATGGTGCCGTTACTAGGGCCCCCAGGCTTGTGTTGCCACAGGACGCCCTCTCCATTTGTTTCCAAGCTGCCCCCTCCCCTTCCATCATCCACTTGCGCACCATTGACACATTTGCCGCCCAGTAGTACCCCGAAAGATTGGGTAGTGCCAGCCCTCCACTGTCCCTACTCCGCTCCAAAAAGACCCTCCTCACCCTTGGGGTGCCATGCGCCCACACGTAGCTCATGATGCTACTCGTCACCTTTTTGAAGAAGGCCCTAGGGAGGAAGATGGGCAAGCACTGAAATAAAAACAAGAACCTTGGGAGGACCGTCATTTTGATTGACTGCACCCTCCCCGCCAGCGACAACGGTACCATGTCCCACCTCTTTAATTCCTCCTCCATCTGTTCCACCAGCCTGGAAAAGTTCAACTTGTGGAGGGTCCCCCAGTTCCTTGCCACCTGCACCCCTAAGTACCTAAAGCTCTTTCCTGCTCGCTTGAAGGGGAGTCTCCCAATACCCTCTCCCTGGTCCCCCGGGTGTATCACAAAAACCTCGCTTTTGCCCAAATTTAGTTTGTACCCCGAAAAGTCCCCAAACTCTGCTAATAGTTCCATTATCTCCGGCATTCCCCCTTCTGGGTCTGCCACGTACAGCAGTAGATCATCCGCATACAGCGATACTCTATGTTCCTCCCCTCCCCTAGTCAGTCCTCTCCACCCCCCTGAACCCCTCAGTGCCATCGCCAACGGTTCAATCGCCAGTGCGAAAAGTAGGGGGGATAGGGGACATCCCTGCCTGGTCCCTCGGTGGAGCCCGAAATACTCCGACCTCCTCCCGTTTGTCACTACACTCGCCGTCGGGGCCGAGTAGAGCAACTTCACCCACTTAATAAACCCTTTCCCAAACCCAAACCGTTCCAACGTCTCCCACAGATACTCCCACTCCACCCTATCGAATGCCTTCTCCGCGTCCAGCGCTACCACTATCTCAGCCTCCCCCTCCACTGCCGGCATCATAATTACATTCAGCAATCTCCGCACGTTCGTGTTGAGCTGCCGCCCCTTCACGAACCCCGTCTGGTCCTCATGGATTACCCCTGGCACACAATCCTCTATTCTAGCTGCCAGGATCTTTGCCAGCAACTTGGCATCCACGTTCAGAAGCGAGATAGGCCTGTAGGACCCGCACTGCACGGGCAGCAGGTAGTTAAGAGTCAACACATTGCTGTTAGTGTTGAGTCACAAAATAATCTGGGCAGCATGGTGGCACAGTTGTTAGCACTGTTTCCTCACAGAGCCAGTGACCCAAGTTCATCACTGTCTGTGTGGAGTTTGCACTCTCTTCCTGTGTCTGTGTGAGTTTCCTCCAGGGGCTCCGAAGCTGTGCAGGCTAGGTGGGTACGGGGACATGGAGGGAGAGTGGACAAAGGTAGAGTGCTGTTTCATAGGGTTGGTGCAGACTCAATGTTCTGAATGGCTTCCTTCTGTGTAGGAATTCTGGACCGAGTCATTAAAGTGCCCTTGCCTATTCCGAAGAGCTGGAAATGTGTAGTAAATGGTGCTAATCAATTGCCATGCCATTGTTCTGGGTGTCAGTTACAAAAATGCTGCTTAAACCGTATTAAATGCATTGACCTTTTTGCTCAGTCCAATTTAGTATGGTACAGACTTTTTTGAAGCTGATTTTGTTGAAGGTGAGCATAATCAACATCTCTCTTTGCAATGTAAATAAAACAGCCAAAACAAATGGAACTTAAACCATTATAACAAATATTGTACAGTTGGAGCTGCCCAAAGTCTCCACAGCTACCTCTTAAGTCTGACAAGTGGTAAGAACTTCAGGCAGGCGTTTGCACTTTTAACAGTTAAGTGAGACGGTCAAAGTGCAAGTTTGCCCCTTCATTTGTGAAAGCAAGAGATAACTATCTGTTCTAATCTCTACTAAACATCAAAACAGCTGTCCTGTAACCAAAATGGGCACCTGGACTGATTTGAACTGCAGCATAGATGTCTGGTCTCAAAATATGGTGAGGCTAAATCTGCCCTTGAAATAAGTTTACATTTAATATTTAAGAGCGCATGTTATTTTTCAGAATGTCTTTGTGTTTTGACCTTGCATCATTTGCCCTTAATACCTAATCCAGCATTATGCCATAGCCTTTGCATCATAATCTCTGTCATACGCAACAGGTATAAAATGGCATGGTGTTCAGAATATTAATGATGGATAGATAACCAGATTTTGGCTTCACTGGGATTCATAACAACATGAGCCTTCATGAGTTTGAAAACTGGCGAAGCCCTTGGTCATTGTTGAGCCCCAGATGATAAAAGAATAGCTTTTTAAAAAATTGGTTACACGATTCAGTGCGTATAAATGTCAAATTGTGTTGACATGACAACCACTGTATGCAGTGGGGACTGGTTTGAGGCAGAAACCATTAAGGTATTTTCCTAGACTTGAGTTGTTAATCTAATCATATTTAATGCTACAGATATTGTTGCCAGCCAAAGCAAGTTCTTTTTCAACTCAAGTGAAGAGGTTCTGATAATGGAGGAGGAAATTGCAGCAGGCAGCTAACTCTCTTCCATGCTCGCTGCAAGGAAAATGTTGCAATTTTACTGGCAAATTTACCCTTGGACTGTCAGAGATTCTAACCTCTTGAAAACCTGAACAATATAGTAGCAACATTATTTAATTGGCAGAGTACCCATTGCTGTCATTGACTGTTCCTGACATCAGTCCGCATGTAGTGACTAGACAATTCCTGATGCACTGATCTTTTGGACACGAGGTTGTGGTATATGGAGTGCAGGATTTGCTTCCATTTCTGCTACTGTTGAGGTGTTTGGAATCTAAACATGATGCAGCTTGATCAAGCATAGAATCCCTACAGTGCAGAAGGACTCCATTTGGCACATTGAGTCTGCGCCCTCTGAAAGAGCACCCTACCTCGGCTCACTCCCCCCCCACATCGCTGAAATCTCACCCAACCTTTGGATACTAAGGGGCAATTTAGCATGGACAATCAACCTAATCTGCACACCGTTGGACTGAGAGCACCCGGTGGAAACCCACACAGAAACTGGGAGAAACCCACACAGACAGTCACCTAAGACTGGAGTTGAACCTGTGTCCCTGGTACTGTGTGGCAGGAGTGCTAACCACTGTGCCACCATGCAATTATTACCATTTTGAAATTGGTAGCAAGTTCCTCCTAGTAATGTCAGTATGTTTGAAGCGTTTTCTTTGTCCCTCCTTAGAACGTTGGTCATTTGAGAGTTGAGAAAACAAGACCTGGAGGGGGTAGTAACATTTCAGCCATCTGGACAGTGTTCAGTCCATTGAAGTTGATTTTTGCACCAGTTTTATATTTTCCTTTTTTTTATAATTTGAGTACCCAATTATTTCTTTTTTCCAATTAAGGGGCAATTAATCGTGGCCAATCCACCTACCCTGCACATCTTTGGGTTGTGGGGGTGAGACTCACGCAAACACTGGGAGAATGTACAAACTCCACACGGACAGTGATCGTACCCAGGACCTCAGTGGATATTTGCACCAGTTTTCCTGAATACTTGTGGAGTTAGCTTCAAAAAGGACACTGTTGATTGTTCAATTGAACCCAGAAAATGCTGAGAAGCAGTTGCTGATGGAATTGCTCCAGTACTCTAATGTTGCTGAAAAACTATGCCAGGTTTTGCTTTGTGTGGGGAAAATTAACTAGGAGCAATAAATATAAGCAGGTCAATAATATTTTTTGCGCAGGGAAGGAATAGAACAATATGGTCATAATGTTGAACTCTATTGGGCAGCACGGTAGCACAAGTGGATAGCACTGTGGCTTCAAAGCCCAGGGTCCCAGATTTGATTCCCCGTTCGGTCACTGCCTGTGCCAAATCTGCATGTTCTCCCCGTGTCTGTGTGGGTTTCCTCCGGGTGCTCCGATTTCCTCCCACAGTCCAAGACGCGCAGGTTAGGTGGATTGGCCATGATAAATTGCCCTTAGTGACCAAAAAACGGTTAGATGGGGTTATTGGGATATTGTGGAAATGAGGGCTCAAGTGGGTCGGTGCAGACTTGATGGGCCGAATGGCCTCCTTCTGCACTGTATGTTCTGTGTGTTCAAATAACTCTATTTCCTTGAAGAGGTCAAACTCATGGGAGTCCTTGGCTTGTGACTGACCAAATGGAGAGTGCCTCATCCAGGAAGGCACTGAACACTCAGCACTTCATGTTGAAGGAGTGAACAAACCTCCATGTGATCCATCCATCCATTAAGCAGCTCCTGCCATGCATATGGCAGAGTCTACAGATTCATGCTTTGAGTTCATCGAACTGGAATGGAAGCAAATCTTTTCAATGTCCTGATGGACTGCCTGGGAAAAGTTAGATATTGTTGAGGAAGCCTCATGTGGTGCACAAACACTGTTATGGACCAATTATGCCAAATTTCCTTTCTCTGTGATTTTAGTAATGGAAAAAGCTGTTCAAATTTGGGTGATCATGCTTTACTTATCGTTATGCTATTATATAAGAAACCACACAACATAGACTAGCCTGTTGGTCTCCAGAATCTAAATTATGTGTGACAGTGTTTTGGGGGTGGGGCAGGCTGCAAAAGTCAAGATAAAGTCTCTGTACTATGAATCAGTTTTAATTCTGTTATGCATGTCGTTTTGGCCAGATATTAATTTTCAGCTAAATGGGGGTCATTTAATTCTGAAGTAAATATGTTAGATATGCATTTTTGCAGGACAGATCTGAGTACACTAGGACAGCAGATTTTGAAAAAGCATAACTAGTATTTTCTCTGCTCCTTTCCTGTGTGGTGGTTGCTGAAGTTTGCTTCTGAAGCTTTAGAATTTTGAATTAAACAACTTGTTGGGGAATTGTTGCAGTGCCTGTTAACTTAGATATTCTCCAGACAGAAAGAAACATTTTCCATTCATGAGATGTGCACAGGAGCAATATTTTTTTTAAATTAAGGAGTAATTTAGCATGGCCAATCCACCTAGCCTGCACATCTTTGGGTTGTTGGGGTGAAACCCATGCAGACATGGAGAGAATGTGAACTCCATACAGACAATGACCCTGGCAGGGATCAGACCCAGGTCCTCAGTGCCAGTGGTAAAGAATTCGACAGATTCACTGCCCCTTGAGGGGAGGTTTCTTCTCATCTCAGTCCAAAATGACCTGCCCCCCTTATTCTTCTCAACATCCAGTGAGGAAAAACTTTCACTATTTCACTCCTATTTACCTAGTCTTTGGTCTTCTGCAGGTGTTGTTGCTATGTTAATGTTGGATTAAGAGTGATGCCAAGATAATTTGGCATTGGGTCTTTCGGCCACATAGCTTGATATGAGAAGTTCTTCCCTGGCCTTTTGGTTCAGGTGGAAGGCTGACCGTGCTTGGTTGAATTGGGCTTTCGGGGCCTGAATTAGGCTTTCAGGGAACAATGATTTTAGTATTTTCTTAATGTCCTAAAGGCTAATAATTGGCAAGTAAAATGTGCACCACACAAATGCCAGGCATTGACCATCTCTCAAATAATGTAACCAACTCTCATGATATTTTACCATTATTGAATTCCCCAGCACATCATCCTGTGGTTTAACATTGACCGGGCACTTAACTGGGCCAGATCCATAAATTACAAGAATAGGGAAGAGTCAGAATTTTCTGGCTAGTAACTTGCTGCCTGGTGGTCAAAAGCTTGTGCATCATTTACAAGACACACACAAGAGCGCGATGGCTTACCACGTATCTGGATGAGGGAGGTTCCAACAACATTGGAAGCTTGACAGCGTCTCGGACAAAGCAACCACAGGATTGACACTACCATCCACCACCTTGTCAAAAAAAATCGCTCCCCTACTGGAGGCTGCAGATTGTGCTAACTGCAGAACGTACTGCAGCAACTCGCCAAAACCTTCATGATTGTGGGATATAGCAGCAGCGATGGAAATAGGCATTATATTGCACTTCCCAGACAATATGTATCACAAACGCAACTAAAAGATAAAGAAGCAGTTCGTATGGCCTGTTGAACCTGTTCCATCATTTAATACAATCATGGGCTTTCCTGTCCTTTTCCCCCATATCCCTTTGTTCCCTGAGATAACAAAAATCTGCCCATCCCAGTGTTTAAACAAGGGACCATCCACAACCCGCTGGAGTAGAGAAGTCTAAAGATTTACAACGCTCGCAGTGAAGTAATTTCTCCTCCTCAGTCCAAGACGATTGGCTTCTCATCCTGAGATTGTGGACTGCCCCAGCACCTATCGTATCAAACCCCTTCAGAACATTTTACTGTTTCAATGTGATTGTCTCTTGTCAGCTCCAAACAAAATAGATCCCATTTCCTCAGGCTCTCCCAGGGACCAATAAAATGAACCTTCGCTGTACAGCCTCCAATGCAAGTATATCTTAAATGTGGAGACCAAAACTGCACACGGTATTTTACACGTGGTCTCGCCAAAAACTTGTATAACTGCAGCAAAACTTCAATGTTCCATTACTCCAATCCCATGCCAATAAAGGCCATCATGCCATTTGCCTCCCCAGTTGCTTTGTTGTAGCTGTGCTAACTTACTCTGTTCCTTGTACGAGCACAGCCAAGTCAACGTGTACATGTTTCTCGCCTTTATTAAAAAATAATCTATTCTCTCGATCAAAGTGAATTATTTCATACTCCCTATATTGCACTCCATCTGTCACTTTAAACCTGTCTGTCTCTTTGCAGCCTCTGTTCTCCCCACAGCTTACCTTTCCACCTAGCTTTATATCATTAGAAAACTAACGTAACTGTCTCCTCATCTAAATTATTAATATAGATTAGAAATACCTGAGGCCCCAATACTGATCCTTCTGTCCCTCCACTATTTACTACCTGCCACCTTAAAAATATTCTGTTTATATCGATTCTTGCTTCCTATCCATTAACTAATCCTCTATCCATTCTATTATATTGTCTCCCGATGAACTCGATGCATTCTATGCTCGGTTCAAGCAGGAAACCATCAAACCGCTATCACAGCAGCCCGGGCACCCATATCCACTGTCACAGCTTCTGAAGTCAGATCAATCTTCTTGAAAGTGAACCCTCTGAAGGTGATGATTCCTGACGAAGTCCCTGGTCGTGCACTCAGATCCTGCGCGGACCTGCTGGCAGGTGTGTTCATGGGCATCTTCAACCTCTCCCTGCTCCATTCTGAGCTCCCCACCTACTTCAAGAAAACCACCACCATACCACAAGCAACATGCCTCAACGAATATTGTCCGGTGGCCTTGACATCGTAATGAAGTGCTTCGAGAAGTTGGTCATGTGACACATTAACTTTATACTCCCAGAATGCCTAGATCCACTGCAATTCGCATACTGCCACAACTCGTCCACAGCAGCCGCCATCTCCCTAGTCCTACACTCATCCCTGGCGCATCTCGACACCAAGGACTCCTGTATCAGACTCCTACTTATTGACTATAGCTCTGCCTTCAACATCATAACCCCATCCAAGGTCATATGAAAGTTCCAAAACCTAGGAGTTGGCTCCTCACTCTGCAACTGGATCCTCGACTTTCTGACCCATAGACCATAATCATTAAGGATAAACGACAACACCTCCTCCACGATCGTCCTCAATACCGGGGTCCCGCAAGGCTGCGTACTTGGCCCCCTATTATACTCCCTATATATACACACATAATTGTGTGGCCAAATGTGGCTCCAACTCCATCTACAAGTTTGCTGATAACACGACCGTAGTGGGTCGGATCTCGAACAACGATGAATCGGAATACAGCAGGGAGATAGAGAACCGAGTGGAGTGGTGTAATGACAACAGTCTCTCCCTCAATGTCAGCAAGAGTAAGGATCTGGTCATTTACTTCAGGAAGCAATGTATCGTACACACCACTGTCAGCATTAACGGGGCTGAGGTGGAGATGGTTGACAGCTTCAAATTCCTAGGTGTGCACATCACCAACAATCTGTCCTGGTCTACCCATGTCGGCGCTACAACCAGGAAAGCACAACAGTGCCTATACCTTCTCAGGAAATTTGGCGTGTTCACATTGACTCTTAGCAACTTTTACAGATGCACCATAGAAAGCATCCTATCTGGCTGCATCACAGCCTGGTATGGCAACTGCTCGGCCCAAGACAGTAAGAAACTACAGCGAGTCATGATCACTGCCCAGTCCGCCACACCAACCTGCCTCCCTATCCATTGACTCTATCTACACATGCCACTGCCTTGGGAAAGCGGGCAGCATAATCAAAGACCCCTCCCACCTGGCTTATTTACAATTCCAACTTCTATCATTCAGGAGATATAAAAGTCTTAAGAACATGCACTAACAGGTTTAAAAACAGCTTCTTCCCCACTGTTACCAGACTCCTAAATGGCCCTCTTATGGACTGACCTGATCACTTCACACATCTTCTCTACTGAGAAGTGCTACACTCCTGCATGCTTCACCCAATGCCTGTGTCTACGTATTTACATTGTGTATTTTATGTTTGTCCTTGTACGGAATGTTCTGTCTGAACTGTACACAGAACAATACTTCTAACTAGCTCGGTACATGTGACAATAAATAAATCCAATCCAATCAAACTCCATGCACACTTTAATGTGACACCTTATCAAGAAACATTTTTACATGTTCTAAATTACGGAGATCCTTTTATATTCCTGACTTAAGTTGAAATGGCTTTTTTTTTCCAGAGCTGATTGTTGAATGTTCATTTATCCTTGTTACTGCAAGTTAAAATTAATCAAATTGATATTGTCAGTAATGATAGGGAGGCGATCACGTACTGTTGTTGTCACTGGACTAGTAATCCAGAGATCCAGGGTAATTCTTTGGGGACTCGAGTTTGATTCCCACCATGGAAAATGGTAAAATTTGAATTCAATAAAAATATGGAATCGCAAGTCCACAGATGGCCATGAAACCATTGTTGATGTTGTAGAAACACATCTGGTTCACCAATGCCCTTTAGAGAAAGTAATCTGCCATCGTTGCTTGGCCTACATGTGGTAGACTCTGAAATGGCTTGTTCGAGGGCAATTGGGTATGGGCAACAAAAGCAGGCCCAGCCAGTGATGCCCATGAATGAATAATCAAAAAAGGTATTTGCCTTTTTAGTGTTTTTTGCTGCTAATTGATTACTTCCAAGTATAGTATAATTTTAATGCGGGTGCAGCAACAGAGATGACACTGGATTTAGTACAGAAATATTTGGATGTGGCAGGGCAGGGTTGATGCTTCTTGTTTTTTGGCTTTACAAAGAGAGGCACAGAGTACAAAATTGCACATGGACCTCAGCTGGAATAATGTAATAACTTCAGGGCACCATTCTTAAGGAAGGGTGTCAAGGCCTTGGCTAAGGTGCCGTGGGGGTTTGTTGGATTGCCACTTTCAATTGCATGGCGAGATGAGAAAAGTTGCCATTATTCTTGTATTTTAATAGGTGTTCAAATTCCTGGGTAGTTTTCTTAAGAGTCAAGGTAGGAACATAACCTAGGAACATGGAGCAGGTGTAGGCAATTCAGCCTCTCTGGCCTGCTCTGCTATTCAATACAAACATGGCTGATTTCATGACCACCTTCCTGCCTGCTTCCCATAATCCTTCATCCCTGTAATTAAAATTCTATCTATCTCCTCAAATTTGTTTGGTGTTCTGGCATCCACTGCACTCTGGGGTAGAGAATTCAACAGATTCACGACCCTTTTGAGTGAAGTAATTCCTCATTTCTGTTTTAAATCTGCCATCCTTAGCCTAAAACTATGGCCTCTAGAATGTCCAACAAGAGGGAATATCTACTCTGTCTACCCTGTCAATCCCCTTTAACATCTTGTATACCTCAATCTCCTCGCGTTCTTCTAAACTCCAGCGAGTATAGGTCTAAACTGCTCAATCTCTCTTCATAAGACAGGTCCTTCATCTCTGGAATCAATCTAGTGAACCTTCTCTGAACTGCCTCTTAATGCATTTATGTCCTTCCTTACACCCTTCAAGTAAAGGGCCCAGAACTGTGCGCAGTACTCCAGATGTGGTCTCGCCAATGTCCTATACAGTTGTAACAGCACATCCCTTTTATATTCTATTGCATTAGAAATGAATGCCAAAATTCCATTTATCTTCCTTATTACCTGCGTACTAACTTTCTATAATTTGCATGAGGACAACCAGATAGATCCCTGTGCACCGATACGCTCTGAACAATTTAGACAGTAAATTCTTTACATTTTTCTGACCAAAATGGATAACCTCACACTTATCCACATTAAATTTCATCTGCCAAATTTTGGCCATTCACCTAACATATCCATTTGTAAGCTTCATTTTTCTTCTCATTGTACCTTGCTTTCCCATCTATTTTAGTTTCACCTGCAAATTTGGGTGAGGGACATTCTCTTCCTGCATCCAAGTCAACAATATAGATTGTAATAGTTGGGGTCTGAGGACTGAGCCCTTTGGCACACCAGAAAAATACCCATTTATCCCCACTGTGCTTTCTATCAGTTAGGCAGCCCTTGATCCAAGCTTAATACATTACCCCCAACCTCGTGGGATCTTAGCTGATGTAATTAACCTTGTGTGCCCCTTATCAAATGTCTTCTGGAAATCCAGATGCACCACATCTACAGGACCCCCATTATCCACTTTGCTTGTTACATCTTTGAGGAATTCTAACAAATTAGTCAAACACGATTGACCTTTGGAAAACCATGCTGACTCTGATGAATTGTCTTTTGACATTCCAAATTACCAGTCACTATTTCTTTAATAATGGATTTCATCAATTCCCCAACAAAAGTTAAACTAACTGGTCTATAGTTTCATACTTTCTGCCTTCCTCCCTTTTTGAATAGAGGCGTTAGACTTTTTCCAATCCACTGGAACCGTTCCAGAATCCTGGGAATTTTAGCCAATGCTTCCACTATCTCTGCCATTTTCTTCAAGACCCTAAGATGTAGGCCATCAGGCCCTGGGGACTTGTCTGCCTTTAATCCCAATAGCTTGCTCCATACTTATTCTCTTGTGATGACAGTTGTTTTAAGTTCCTCCTCTACATTACCTGCGACTGTTGGAATGGTGCTAGTGTCTTCCAACATTGAAAACCAAGGCAAACTATTGATTGTCTGCCATTTCTATGTTCCCCATTATTAACTCCCCAGTCTCGTCCTTTAAAGGACTAACCTTTACTTTTAGCCACTCTCTTTTTATATACTTAGAAAATCTTTTGCTATCGTTTTTATATTTTGTGCTAGATTTATTTCATGGGGTGTGGGAACCGGAATAGGCCAGTAAGTGTAGAGACTGGGGAAAAAGTGAGACTGAGCTAAACATAGCATAGAGTAAGAGCAGGCAGAGGGAAGCCACAGGGCTCAGCAGGACTGTCGGTCTGGAGTGTGTTTGCTTCAAAGCAAGTATAACAGGTAAGGCAAATGAACTGAGCCTGGATTACTGCGTCGAACTATGATGTAATTACAATTGCGGAGACATGGTTAAAGGAGGTTCAGGACTCGCAGCTTAACATTCCGGGATATTGTTTTAGATGGGACGGAAGGGGAAACAAAAGTGGGGAAGGAGCATTGCTGATTAGGGAGCAGATCACAGCTGTGTTGAGGGAGGACACATTGGAGGGATGTTGTAGTGAGGCATTATGGATGGCGATCAGAAATAAGAAGGGTGAAATCACAATGTTGGGAATGTACTATAGACCTCCCAATAGCCTGCAGAGGAGCAGTTGCGTCATCAGATACTGAAAAGGAGATTTGGGGAATGAGCCAGGCCAGGTGACTGATGTTTCAGTGGGGGAGCATTTTGGACTTAAACAAACATAATTCCATAAGATGTCGAGTAGTCATGAATAAGGCCAAGAGTGTCCCATGGGTGAGAGTGCTTAATTGCATTCAAATTAGATGAGTACTGGGGAATGTGGATTCGGAGAGGCTATTTGAGGGCAAATACATGTCTGACATGTGGGAGGCTTTAAAGGCGAGTTGATTGAAGTGCAGGACAGGTATGTCCCCGCAACAATGAAGGATAGATATAGCAGGATTTGGGAACCATGGTTGATGAGATAAATTGTAAGCTCAGGAAAAAGGAAGCCTATGATAGGTCTAAAAACTGACAGCCCTCGAGTACAGTGAAAGTAGGAAGTAACAAACGTGGAATTAGGGTTTGGAGGGGCCATGAAATGTCTTTAGCAAACATGGTCAAGGAGAATCCCAAGGCATTTTATGCATATATTTGGAGCAAGAGAAAGAATAGGCCCACTTGAGGACAATGAAGGGAAGTCATGTGTGGAACCACAAGAAGTCGGGAGTACTTTGTATCGGTATTCACCAGGGAGATGGATATGATGGATGTTGAGGTCAGCGATAACTGTGTGAATGCTGTTGTGAATGTCAATATATCATGGGCGGCACGGTGGCGCAACGGTTAGCACTGCTGCCTATAACACTGAGGATCTGGGTATGATCCTGGCTCTGGATCACTGTCTGTCTGAAGTTTGCACATTCTCCCCGTGCCTGCGTGGGTTTCACTCCCTCAACCCAAAGATGTGCAGGTCATGATAAATTGCCCCTTAATTGGAAATAAATAATTGGGTACTCTAAATTTAAAAAAGTGAATGTCAATATATCAAAGGAGGGAGTGATGAGTGTCCCAAATTGCATTAAAGTAGACAAGACCCTGGGGCCGGATGGGATCCAGCCAAGGATACTGCGGGAGGCAAGGGGAGAAATAGCTGGGGCTTTAACAGGTATCTTCATATTTGACCACAGGCAAGGTTCCAGAGGACTGGAGAATAGCCAATGTCTTTCCCTTTTTTAAGGAAGGAAGCAGGGATAATCCAGCATATATAGGCTGGTGAGCCTGACATCAGTGATGGGGAAGCTTTTGGAAAAGATACTGAGGGACAGGGTATCTGAACATTTAGAGGAAAATGGACTAGTTAGTGATGGGCAGCATGGTTTTGTACGAGGAAGGTCATGAGGAATGGGGCTGTATAGCACAGGACTAATTCGCTGGCTTGGAAAGCAGGCCAGCAGCACGGTTCAATTCCCGTAACAGCCTTCCTGAACAGGTGCCGGAATGTGGTGACTAGGGGCTTTTCACAAACTTCATTTGAAGCCTACTCGTGACAATGAGTGATTTTCATTTTTCATTTCATGTCTCACCGATTTGATTGATTTGATTGAGTTTTTTGAAGGGGTGATGAGGGAAGGGCTGTGGATGAAATTTATATGGACTTTAGTAAGGCGTTTGACAAGGCAGACCGGTACAAAAATAAAATCACATGGGATTCGGCGACAGCTGGCTGGATGGTTACAGTGGTTACAGAAGACAAAGTAGCGGTGAAGGGTGTTTGTCAGAATGGAGATCTATAGCTAGTGTTCTGCAGGGATCAGTGATGGGACGTCTTTGTAGTATATAGAAATGATCTGGAGGCAAATGTAGAAATGATGTGGAGGCACATGTGACTGGTCTGATTAGTAAGTTTCCGGATGACTCAAAGATTGGTTGAGCTGCTGATAGTGCCGAGGATTGTCAGAGGATGCAACAGGATAGAGATAGATTGGATAGAAATGGCAGATGAATTTAATCGGACAAATGCGAGGTGATGCGTTTTGGAGCATCAAATCTAGGTTTGAATTTTACTGTAAATGGCAGAACCCTTGGGAACATTAACGTTCAGAGGGATCTAGGTGTGCAGGTCCACAGTTGGCTGAAAGTGACAACTCAGGTGGCCAAGGTGATTAAGAAGCCATATAGCATGCTTGCCTTCATCAGCCGGGGTACTGAGTACAGGAGTTGGGAAATCGCGTTGCAGCTATATAAAACCTTGGTTAGGCCGCATTTGGAGTTTTGCGTGCAGTTCTGGTCACCACATTATCAGAAGGATGTGGAAGCTTTGGAGGGAGTGCAAAGAAGGTTCACCAGGATGTTGCCTGGTCTCGAGGGGGTTGGCTATGAGGAGAGGTTGAAGAAACTAGGATTGTTTTCACCGGGAAGACGGAGGCTGAGGGGCGAAGGGAGGCCTGATAGATGTTGACAAAATTGTGAGAGGAACAGAGTGGATAGTCGGGCTTTTTCCAAGAGTGGCAGTGTCGATTACAAGGGAGCACAGGTTCAAGGTGAGAGGGGGAAAGTTTAAGGCAAATGTGCGGGGTAAGTTTTTCACGCAGTGAGTGAGTGGTGGGTGCCTGGAAAGCGCTGCCAGCGGATGTGGTGGAAGCAGGAACATTAGCAACATTTAAGAGGCATCTGGATAGATACATGAATTGGGAGGAAATAGAGAGACATGGACCGAGTAAGGACAGGGTTTTTTTTTTAGTTAGGGCATCATAAGGGCCGAAGGGCCTGTTGTAGTGCTGTACTTTTCTTTACCTTTTGCGTTTTTATCTTTTAGTAACCGTCTGGTCTTTAAAAGTTTCTTAATTCTCCAACCTTCCTCTGCAATATGTTATACCTAATTTTTGCCTTTATCTTTAACCTCCTTGCTTAGCCACGGATGAATTTTCCCCATCTTTCTTCTCTGGAATATATTTTTTCTATTTTTCCAGTGAGGAAGATTGGTAATCGGGGGATGCAGATTTGGTGTTATTGACAAGAGTCAGTTGAGATGGGAGGAATATTTTAATGTAGTGTGTTATGGTCCGGAATACACCTGAAAGGGTGTTTCAAACAGATTCAATAGGAACTAGGAATGTGACCATTGTTTTCTTGGTATGTATTTTGAGGAATAATTTTTGCATAGATGCAAGAGTATCAAAGATAGTCCCTGTGCAGAGGGGAGACCAAATGAAATCTTTCAGCATGGCTACTGTTGACATGTTATTTGAATTTTCAAAACTTGTTCAATTCTAAGTTGGTGGATGTTTCATGGTTGGAGGAAATTAAATTTATTTCCATCACCAAAAAAACCCTTTTGAAGCCAAGACATTCTTGGTTAGCTGGATTCAGCTGTAGCTTTTGTTTTTATGCGATACTGCTTGTTATGGCCTTTGAGAATGGTATGATATTTCTGGGCAAACAAATGATCCTTCCTCGGAAAATTGAAATGGATGCGTTCAGTTCTGTATGTTCTGTTTGCTTTTTATAATGCTGTTTTCAGCACTCTGTCGGAAATGTCCTTGGTACATGTTTAGAAGCTGAACAAAACATTAAAGAGCTTTTAGTGAAGGATAAATCATTTTTTATAAATTGTATCCCAGCCGTAAGAAGGTGAAGCAGTATTTGACAGCAACAGATTGTGTTCTGTCCATTCTTTACACTGAAATAGCTCTTGCCAACTTGTTGAATTCTTGTGCTTTGCGTTTTCTGTAGGAATTATATACAATGGGTGACCATGCAGTCCCTGACTGGCTTCTGTATTTCATTGGGAATGCTCTTGTATGATTGTCTTGCTGTAATAAGTGATGCAGGAAATTGACAAGCATTGTTTGTCCATTTTCGGTAAAGTTATGGAAACCTGTACAAAAATAATGAATCAGGAAAAGAATAAAATCATAAAAGAACAAAAATGAATTGATCAATGGAAGGTCTTGCCAAACTAACCTGGGTGATTTTCCTTTGACGCGATAAATAGCTCTATAGATTACCAAGTTTTCACTCAAGGCTTTGATACAATTGCTTTGGAAAGACATCTGAAAATAAAAGAATTGCAAATGAATGGCAATATTTTATAATTGGTCGGTAAATGTAACTTGCTGCAACTGTGAAGCATCCACCATGTTAACAGTAGGCATGCTGAAAGATTTAATTTGATTTCCTCTCTGCTCAGGGAATATCTATTGATACTCCACCTATTGACAATAGGTACTGCTCCATCAAAATTACTGGCTGTTCAGTAGAAACCGGAGGTCAGTGGTACAGGGATTATCATTGTCTTGGCGAATATTAGCAGTAGGATCATGCAGGGTTTTTATTTATTAATGGGGTGTGGGTATTAAGGGCAGCACAGTGGTGCAGTGTTTAACACTTCTAAATTGCCCCTTAATTGGAAAAAAAATAATTAAGTACTATAAATTTATTTTACAAAATGGGACGTGGGTATTGCTGGCAAGGCGTGCGTTGATTGCCAGTCCCTAATTACCCTTCAGAATGTGGTGCTGATTGGCCTTCTTGAATCCAGCTGAGTGGCTTGCAAGACCATTTAAAATTAAGAGCCCGCCCCATTGCTGTGGGTCTGGAGTGTCCCGTGCTTCAGACTGGGTAAGAACATCAGTTTTTTTTCCTCAAAAGCACATTAGTGAATGAAATGGCTATTTATGACAATCTGCAGTTTTATTGCTGCCATTACTGATGCGAGCTTTTCATTCCAGATTTATTTAACTGATTTTAAACTCCTCAGCTGCTGTGGTGGGATTTAAGCTCATGTCTCTAAGTCGTTAATCCAGGTCTCTGGGTTACTGGTGCAGAAATGATCACTGTTACCATATCTCTAAAGTGACATCTCTTGTTCATTATCATAGATGATCTGGTGCTAGGAATCACCAGCACAGTGGCTGCGTTTGTAAATCATAAAATCCCTACAATGCAGAAGAGAATTTTTGACCCATCGTCTGCGCTGACCTACGTAGGTCCACCCCCTCCCTATCCCTGAGAACCCACTTAACCTGCAGTTCCCCGGACACTGCAGAGCAATTTTATCATGGCCAATCTACCTAATCTGCACATTTTTGGATTGTGGGAGGAAACTGACGCAGGCACAGGGAGAATGTTCAAACTCACACAATCGCCCAAAAGAGGGAAACCCATCTCTTCCTTCAAGAATATGTCGAAACTATGTTGAAATCAAAAGTCATGCACATGAGTTCACAAATAGTTTGTGTGGATGGAATCTGAAATTTCTAAAATCCAATGTTATTAAATGTTATTTTCCATTATTAGACTGCATAAGTGACAAATGACATGGCACAGAACAAATGTTTTGGTGAGAACCAAGATTAAGTATTTAATTGCCTAAGTGCTGTTCAAATGTTTCTTGTTTCAGCGACGGCTTCGACACCTGCGAAGTATTGCAGCACGAAATATAATTAACAGGAATGGTTCCCATCTTCTGGATACCTACTTTAGCTTACACCTTTGTGATGATACAAAGGTCTTTAAAGGTAATCTAAAGTTGCTGCAGATGCATTTTTATGATGAGAAATAATGAATTGGTGTTACAAAGTTGGAACTTCAACATTTAAATTCATATGGTGATCTCGGGTGACGGCAATAATAGTTACTTTATGCGGGCTTGTTGCTTGCTGGTGAAACCTAATTACAAGCTGATCAGAATAGTGAGCCTCAATTACTTAAAACATTGAGGGATGTTTTATAGTCTCTATAGTTCCTTGCATTTATAGCATCTTTTAGTGTGGTGAAGTATAGCGAGTGCCTCCAAACAAATATTGACAACAGAGCCACATGAGGTAGGTTTTAGGGAGTGTCTTAAATGACGAAAGAAGAGTTTAGGGAGGGAATTGCTGAACAGCTGAAGACATGGCAGCCAAGAGTTTAAAATTGGGGATGTGCAAAGGCTAGAATTGGAAGTGCCCAGAGATCCCACAGGGTTGTGGGACTGGAGGAGTTTAGTGATAGAGAGAGGGTGAACTTATGAAGTGTTTTTTTAAAATGAGGATTAGAATTTTAAAGTCATATGTGTTGCTCAACTCTGCTGCTGAAAGTAATGACTCTGTTTGTATTAATTGCCTGTCCCCAAACGAGCCATTTAAAATCAGAGAATCCCTACAGTGCAGTGTTGGGGTTTGTTGCTGAACTTGTGACAAGTGATGGGAGCCTCTGATTGTTGAAGCCCTTCAACCATTCAATCCTTCAGAGCGATAAAACTCAGTGTGATTTTAGAATAGAAAACAAAGAATCATACAGTACAGAAGAGGCCCCTCAGCCCAACAAGCCTGCACCAACAAAAAACTACTCAAATTTAACATTTTACAGCGGAGCACTTTGAAAACAGTGGCAGGATTGGACAGTCAGCATGGATTTAAGAAAGGGAAATCATATTTGACAAATCTGCTGGAATTCTTTGAGGTGTAGCGAGTAGAATTGATAAAGGGGAGCCAGTGGATGTAGCTTCTTTGGACTTTCGGAAGGTTTTCGACAAAGTCCCAGAAGATTAGTGTGCAAAATTGAAATTCATAAATTAGGGGTAGTGTATTGAGATGGATAGAAAACTGGTTGGCAAACAAGAAACAAAGAGTAGGAAAAATGGGTCTTTGTCCAAATGGCAGGCAGTGACTAGTGTGGTACCGCAGGGATTGGTGCTTGGACCCCAGCTATTAACGATATATTAATAACTTCGAACAAAATGTAATATGTCCAAATTTGCTGATGAGACATTTTGTGAGGTTCCCACAATGGTAGCAAAACAGGAAAGCAGATTAGTGACAGCACGGTGGCGCAGTGGTTAGCACTGGGACTGCGGCGCTGAGGACCCGGGTTCGAATCCCGGCCCTGGGTCACTGTCCGTGTGGAGTTTGCACATTCTCCCCATGTCTGCAGGGGTTTCACCCCCCGCAAGCCAAAAGATGTGCGGTTTAGGTGGATTGGTCATGCTAAATTGCCCCTTAATTGAAAAACAAATAGTTGGGTATTCTAAATTGTAAAACAAAAGGAAGGTTGATTAATATTACAGGGCTGGTTTAGCTCAGTGGGCTAGACAGCTGGTTTGTGATGCAGAACAAGGCCAGCAGTGTGGGTTTAATTCCCGTACCAGCTGCGAATTCTGAATTCTCCCTCTGTGTACCCGAACAGGTGCTGGAATGTGGCGACTAGGGGCTTTTCACAGTAACTTCATTGTAGTGTTAATGTAAGCCTACTTGTGACAGTAAAGATTCTTTACCTTTATCTGAATTGATTAAGATATAGGAATACAAGACCTGTGTGTCCTTGCACACCAGTCGCCGAAGGTAACAGCAGGCAGTAAAGAAGGCAAATGGTATGTTGACATTCATAGCAAGAGGATTCCAGATCAGGAGTAGGGATGCCCTTGCTGGAATTATACAGGGCCTTGGTGAGGCCACGCTTGAAATCTTATTTGCAGTTTTGGTCTCCTTATCTGATGTTCGTGTTGTAGAGGGAGTACAGATGAGGGTTACCAGACTGATTCCTGGGATGATAGGATTGACGTATGAGGAGAGATTGAATTGGTGAAGATTGCAATGTCCGGAGTTCAGAAGAATGAGGGGCATCTTGAATGCAGGAAGATGTCCCTGTTTGTGGGGATGCCTTGAGCCAGGGATTGCAGGGTGAGGATAAGGAGTAGACCATTTCGGAATGAGAGGAGGAGAAATTTCTTCACCCAGAAAGTGATCGGCCGTTGGAATTCATTACCACGGAAAGCAGTTGGAGCCAAAACTCTGTTTTCAAGAAGCAGCTAGATAATAATAATCGCTTATTGTCACAAGTAGGCTTCAATGAAGTTCCTGTGAAAAGCCCCCAGTTGCCACATTCTGGCGCCTGTTTGGGGAGCCTGATAGGAATTGAACCCATGCTGCTGGCATTGTTCTGCATTACAAGCCAGCTGTTTAGCCCACTGTGCTAAACCAACCCCTTCCAGCAATTGGGGCAATAGGGATCAATGGATATGGGTGAAGTGGGATCAGGCTATTGAGTTGGATGACCAGCCATGATCACCATGAATGTTGGTGTTGGAGCAGGCTCAAAGGGTTAAATGGCCTTCTATTGTTTTATGTTTCTACACTAATCCCACTTCCCAGCACTTGGCCCATAGTCTTGAATGTTATGGCATTTCAAATGCTCATCCCTTTTAGAGGTATTAGGAATCTGATTCCGATTCTACTGAAATACTTTACTGATGTACAGTCACATTCTTTATGATCTTATTTTTATTTGAATTGTAAACCATCATACAAATTACCCCTTCATCCCTGCCACTGGCACCGATAAGGCAAATCACACTTTTTTTTTTGTCCTTTTAAGTGTGATGTTGTTGGACGAAGATGATTTGCATGTTTCATTGAATTAAGAATTTCTACATA
Source organism: Scyliorhinus canicula (assembly GCF_902713615.1). NCBI lineage: Eukaryota > Metazoa > Chordata > Chondrichthyes > Carcharhiniformes > Scyliorhinidae > Scyliorhinus > Scyliorhinus canicula. Next base: position 8,772,762 of record NC_052159.1, read on the forward strand.
TGCTACACAATCGCCTCTTTCTCATTTTTTTCTCTCCATTTAACACTGTACTTTCTGTGCATTTCTGAAATGTTTTCTGTCATAGATGTTCTATTGGTTTCAAACAGCCGTCACTACAAACTGACAGATAACAGAATGTTTATATAAAGAGAGCTCTCTGAAATTCTTACATCAGCATATCTTACCTGACTGCTTTTGAATTGCATTGAGTTACAGTGTTCAACAAGTCTAAATTCTGTTTTCAACTTATTGGATGGAATGAAAATTCAGATACACTGGAGTTTTTATTTTAATTGCACTTTGCTTCAAAACTCTGATCTGTAATAAAAAATCAGTTGAAGGAGTCAAGAAAATCTGTTCAAAATTGCATTCATAAGCTTTGGTACTGTTTGAAGTGGGATCTGGGGTGATTTGAATTAATTTCCAATGTTTAAAACCTTTTTTTTTGCAGTGACAATTGTGAGGAACAACACAACAATGTTAATTATAGAATTACTGATTTCCAGAAGTGTTTTGTAAATGAATTCCTAACACATTGTTCTCTCTCTTCAGCATTTTACACCAGCGAGGTAGTGAAGGATTCTTTGGTAAGTGACACTTAATTGGACCTAATGTTAGCTCTGTATTTAAATGAAGAATTTGCACCAGTATTCTGACCACTCTTTGGACGAGATGAGTCTTGGCATTAATGCATATTTTCAGTTTCCCTTTAAATAATCCAGTTAAATCAGCCTTTTCCTAAAGGCTGTATTCTACTAAAGGAAGTATTCAAAGCTGGTGGTGTTGGTCAGATGCTCACCGTGGGGTTTTGTACAGGAGGTTTGCCCAGGAGGTGAATCCTGCTCCAAGCCCACACCGCTCCAGTACCTCGAGGAGGTACTCATTTGACTCTGTCGAAGCCTTTTCTGCGTCCAGGGAGACAATCATCTCCCGTGTTCTCTCCCCGGAGTGGGGGGTCATTATTACATTCATGGCTGCCTGATGGTCGCAGTGAGTTGCCTAACTTTGACAAAGCATGCCTGGTCTTCTGAGGCCATCTCTGGTATGCAGTTCTCCAATCTCTTGGCCAGGACTTTCGTGCATATCTTCGCGTCTACATTAAGTAGTGAAATGGGTCTATACGAGCCCCCACAACTGGCATATCCAGTCCGTCAAGGAACTGTGTTTCATCCCCGTATCCCCGTCGGGGGGGCTCGGAGGTATCCATCCCTCTGTAAAATGTCTTGAATGCTCGATTGACCTCCTGGTTCTATTACCAGTCTGCCACTGCTATCTTTTACCTGCGCAATTTCCGGGGTGGCTGCCTGCTTTCTCAGCTGGTAAGCCAGTAGATGGCCCGCCTATTTCCCCGTGTTTGTAGAAGGTCACCTGTGCTTTGCTAGTGGATAGCAGGTTAAAGTCCATTTGTCGCTTTTTCCTCTCCACCAACAGCTCTATGGTCAGGGCCTCCATGACAGAGTCGATCAGCTGTCGCCTGATCGTCCCCTCTTCCCTGTCTCTCTGTACCTAGTAGGCTATAATTTCCCCTCTGACCACACCCGTTAGTGCCTCCCAGAACATGGAAGGTGAGACTTCCCTATTCCGGTTGTTCGTCACGTAGTCGCCTACGGCCTGTGATGTTTTCTGAGGCGTTGGGCATAGCCCGTCTTCAACCTCACATCCATTGAGTGTGGAGTGTAGTTGGAGATGACTATTGCGGAGTATTCCGCCCCTACTATTCCTGGAAGCACTCATTTCCCCACTGCAAAGAAGTCAATTTGGATGTATACCTTATGTACCAGCGAGAAGAACGCGTATTCCCTCTCACCAAGGTGGAGGAACTTCCATGGATCCACTGCCCCATAAATGTTCCCAATTCCCTAGCCATGCCTGTCGTTTTGCCCGTTCTGGGGCTTGATCGGCCAGTCAGTGGGTGTTGCCTCCCCATTATTAGTCTGTGTTGATGTCGGGGTTTTACACCATAGTCTTTTTTATAAAGTCTGTGTTCCAGTTGGGTGCGTACACATTTACCAGTACTACCGGTGCCCCGTCCATGACATACGTGGGTCTAACCCCCTGGATCTGTAACCGTCCTTGTCTCTGTGAACCTCGTCCTCTTACTGATCAGTATGGGTACTCCCTTGGCCCTCTGGATCTTTTCACTGGGCCGTTAAGTCCCCTTACATTCCAGGTGACTATCCTGAGGGGGAATTTGTGTCCCCCTGTTCCTGCGGGATCAAGCATAATTACCTGGTGGACGTGTCCCTGCACTTCGGGGTTTTTCTATGTTAGGAGGCTGTCCAAAATGGTTGCGGTCACCGTTCCCAACATGAACGGGCCCCTGCGCTCCAGGCTTTCCCTTTATCCAGGGGGCACCTAACATGGCCGCCAACTGTGTACCTGCCACGTGGGTGTGTCCCTGCACTTCGTTTCCCTTTGTTTAGGGACCCTCCAAAGTGGCTGCTTGAGGCGCCATCTTGATTCCTCTGCCTGCTCCCTGCCTGCCAAAGTCAATCTTGCTGCCAACTCTTTTTTTTCCCCCCTGTTCTGTCTCCTGTCTGTTGTGTTCCCCCTCCCTACTGCCTCGTTTTCCCCCTCCTCAATCCCACCCCAACCAGATGCTCCCTCTCCCCGAGAGGTGCGCTGCGGTCCCCCATTAGTACCTGGCTTCCCGTGCTTGCCCTCTCAGCTAATGTGGTAGCTCCTCTCCCAGGGCTGGTTCAGCCCTAAACCTGTGTTGTTTGACTGCTTGCATTCCCTTCCCTGCCCCCTCACCTGTGTTCCCAGGGCTCTTTGCTCATTACGAGGCACTACAGCCCCACGCAAACACAAATTCCAGATTATGGTCTCTGGTTTCATCTCTTTCTTTCCCTCTGCAGTCTTTCTCCGACACGCCTTCATCACTATCGAACTTGGTCTCTTTCCAGGTTGTTGGTTCACACAAATTCGTTAGCCTTCGCCGGAATGTTAAAATAATCTTTCCCCTGGTACATAACCCTGAGTCTAGCCGGGAACAACATTCCGAACTGCCCCCCACTCTTGTAGAGCGCCGATTTTGCTCTGTTCTATTTGACCTTTTTCGTTGGTCCATCAAAGCTGTTTTGAAGTCCAGGATTGCTTTCTCCTGCACCTCCACTTTCTTCCCCAGGCCATCGATCATGCGCTGGAAGGAGGCCATGGCCTCAGTCACCACCTCCTTCATCGCCTCCTGGATCTCCATTTTTATTGCCTCCTTCATGATGGCCAGTTCCTTTTTTAGGAAGCTTTTTAGGAAGCTTTAGGAAGAGGTTGTTTGTGTCAGCCAGTGTTCGGGTTGCCAGTCTTTCCCGCTCTTGGGCAGCCAGGGCTACCACCTCACCTTGTGGGTCCACCGGCCTGTCCGCCCATTGATCGTGTCCTTTTCCACCAGTTCTGCCCTCTCGTCGGCACCTCAAGCTACCATTCGCCGGCATCCTCTTCACCACTGTTAATCTCTTGCTTTGGGAGTTTTCTCTGTTGGCTTTTAAGGCCAAGGTTCTCTGAAATTAACTTTTTTGGTTCTATTGCACGGTAGCATAGTGGTTAGCACAGTTGCTTCATAAGTCCAGGGTTCCAGGTTTGATTCCCGGCTTGGGTCACTGTCTGTGCGTAGTCTACACGGTCTCCCCATGTCTGCATGGGTTTCCTCCGGGTAGTCCAGTTTCCTCCCACAGTCCAAAGATGTGCAGGTTAGGTGGATTGGCCATGATAAATTTCCCTTAATGTCCAAAAATGGTCAGGTGGGGTTACGGGGATAGGGTGATGGGGATAGAGTGGAGATGTGGGCTTAAGTAGGGAGCTATTTCCAAGGGCTCGTGCAGACTTGATGGGCCGAATGGCCTCCTTCGGCACTGTAAATTCTATGATTCCATTGGGAGGAGAGCCACCTGATGTGCGTCTGCTCAGCTCATCACCGTCACCGGAAGTCGCTCAACAACTAAACCTGACCACTTCTCAAATGCTGTCGACCATTAATGTCATCCATCCAATAACCGTTTATTTTGCTTGCCTTGCCATGATTAATATTATTGTAGGAATTGAGGTTTTATCTTGTGTAATTCTTTATCTGATAAGCCACAGAGCAAGCATTGTGGGAGTTGATAATCCAAGGAATATGATGTTGATCAAATCTTGTGCTTAATGAATCAAAGGTTAAATGATCTATCAGGAGCAGTAACAACACTTGACTGAACCGTGAGCAGCGTGCAATAATCACAGGCGTAATCACATTTCTGGTACCAATGCTTTCCTAGAAAAGTTGCATTGAACCTAATTAATTGTGTAACTTAATATGTTCTACTACTTACTGTTTAGGCTGGTTGAGGAAAATTTCCGGTATTTGGGAATCCAGGTGTCACGAGACTGGGGCAGGCTGCATAAGTTAAATTTGGCCAGGGTGGTGGAGCAAATGAAGGGAGAGTTTCGGAGATGGGATGCACTCCCGCTGTTGCTGGCAGGGAGGGTGCAGACTGTAAAGATGACAATCCTCCCTCGATTTTTGTTTATTTTTCAGTGCCTCCCGATCTCTATCCCACAGTCCTTCTTCAAAAGAGTTAACGGGCTGATCATGAGCTTTGTCTGGGCGGGAAAATCCCCGCGGGTGAAGAAGGCGATGTTGGAGAGGAACCGCAGCGAGGGAGGGCTGGCTTTGCCGAGTCTGATCAATTATTACTGGGCGGCCAACATCGCTATGATAAGGAAGTGGATGGTGGGTACGGGGTCTATTTGGGAGCGGGTGGAGGCGGCTTCGTTCAGGGGCTCCAGCTTGGCAGCCCTGGTCACGGCTCCTCTACCGCTGCCGCCGGCCAAGTACACCACCAGCCCGGAAGTGGTGGCGACCCTGCGGATATGGAGCCAGTGGAGGAGGCATGTGGGGGAGATGGGGGCGTCTGTCTGGGCGCCAATCTGCGACAACCATCGGTTTGCCCCCGGGAGTATGGATGGGGGGTTCAGAGTATGGCGGCGGGCAGGGGCGGGAAGGTTGGGTGATATGTTCCTGGAAGGGAGCTTCGCGAGTCTGAGGAGCTTGGAGGAGAAATTTGGGTTGGTAAGGGGAAATGATTTTAGATACCTACAGTTGCGGGACTTTGTTCGTAGACAGGTCCCATCTTTCCCACGCCTCCCGCCAATGGGGATCCTCGACAGAATAGTCTCTAGGAGGGAAGAAGGGGAGGGTAGAGTCTCGGGTATATATAAGTTGCTCATGAGGGAGGAAGGGTCCCAGACAGAGGAACTGAAACTTAAATGGGAGGAGGAGCTAGGCGGGGAAATGGAGGATGGGCTGTGGGCAGAGGCCCTGAGTAGGGTAAATTCGACCGCGACATGTGCTAGGCTCGGGCTGATTCAATTTAAGGTCGTTCACCGGGCCCATATGACGATGGCTCGGATGAACAAATTCTTCGGGATAGAGGACAAATGCGCTAGGTGCGCGGGAGGACCAGCGAACCACGTGCACATGTTTTGGGCATGCACTAAGCTGAGGGGGTACTGGGAGGGATTTGCGGGGGTCATGTCCCGGGTACTAAAAACAAGGGTGGTGATGAGTCCAGGGGTGGCAATTTTTGGGGTTTCGGAGGACCCGGGGGTCCAGGGGGAGAAAGAGGCCGATGTTTTGGCCTTTGCTTCCCTGATAGCCCGGCGAATACTATTGGCGTGGAGGGACTCAAAGCCCCCGAAGACGAAGTTGTGGCTTGCGGACATGTCGAGTTTCCTGGGTATGGAGAAAATTAAGTTCGCCTTGAGGGGATCTGTGCAGGGGTTCGCCCGGAGGTGGCAACCATTTATTGACTTCTTTGCGGGAGAGTGAGCGTCAGCTGGGAGGGGGGGGGGGGGAGGGGGGGAGGGGGGGAGAGGGGAGAGGGGAGAGGGGAGAGGGGAGAGGGGAGAGGGGAGAGGGGAGAGAGTAGAGTAGGAGGGAAAATATGGCGGGTAGTACCGGTGGGAGAGGAGCGGGCTTGTGCAATATGTTATGATTGAAGTATTGAAAGTACATGGATGTTTGCACATTTTTGCCTTTTTTTTGCTTTCTTTCTGAGGATGTCTGTAACTGTTTATAAAGCCAAAAACTATCTCAATAAAATTGTTTATTTAAAAAAAAAATATGTTCTACTACTAATGAGAGACCTACAGACCGGTGCTTCACTCTGGTCATTGAGGACTTCATTGTCCTCTGCAAACATAAGGGAAATTTGAAAAGGAGATTTTAAGGGAGCCTACTCGTGACAATAAAGATTACTTTAACTTTAAAACCCTACTCTATACATTCTAACTTAATATAAAACACTATCGGCCTTTAGTATTTAAAAATAAAGTCTAATAAACTCAAAACTTTTATTAGATTCTGAAGTCATATAAAATTTCTGTTCTCTTCACGCTTGGCCTTCAATTGTTGAATTCATTGCTAGAGTATATGTTTATTTCATTCTGCTTCAACTTTAGAAACAAGTGAGCTAGGAACCATCAATAATTACAATGGAATCTATCCCCTTCTATTTAGAAAATGGATGATTTCATCAACATTTTGACTATAATAAAACAATGGTAAAAACTATTTTAACTGGTGGGGAACTCTAGAAATTCAGGGGACATTAAATTAAAATGAAGCCACTTAGTGAAATTATGAAGCACTTCTCACAGAAGGAGCTGTGCACATCTGGAATTCTGTTCTTCCCACTTTCTTTCTCCTTTTCTCTTCTTCTCTCTCTCCCCCCCCCCCCCCCCCCCCCCCCCCCCCCAAACAAAGCTATTAGTAAATGATATAGCCTACAGATGTTCATCTGGCAGTGTAGTGCCTTGTAAAATCATCATTTTGGGGAGGATGTTTAAATGTATTTCTACCCGGGTAGAGCACAGAAAAGGCCCTTTGGCACATCGCGTCTGTGCCAGTCAAAAACAACCATCTAATATATTAACCCCCCCCCCCCCATCTTATCCCCCTTATCTTTTCTCCCCTTTGCTTCCCCATTCCCTTCTCCCCACATCTACATCTGTCACACTTTACCCTCTGATGTTAGTTTATCTGCTGTTTGGCCTTTCACACCTTTTGTTCTCTGCGGGCTGCCATTAGCACTATTTCCCTTGGTTTCTGTGGTTATGACTCATCTTTTATTCTATCACTCCACAGTATAAATATTTCCCACTTTCTCTGTCTTTTAGCTTTGACAAAGGGTCGTGTGAACTCGAAACATTAGCTCTTTTCTCTCCCTACAGATGCTGCCAGACCTGCTGAGAAACCATCTTCTCTTTGGTTTCAGATTCCAGCATCTGCAGTAATTTGCTTTTATTACAACCATCTAAGTATTCTGTACCCATTTTCCAGTACTTGGCTCATAGCCTTGTATGCCTTGACATCGCAAGTGCACATCTAAATACTCCTTAAATGTTATGAGCGTCTCTGCCTCCACCACCCTTTCAGGCAGTGCGTTCCAGGCTCCCCCACCCTCTTAGTGAATTTATGGATTATGCGGCAGTCACTCTATGGATTGGCCCACGATGCAAAATTGGCTACACCTGACTGTTGAAATTGAGGGCCTTATTGAAAATGAACAGTTTCATCTTGTTTCACTCCAACCAGCGGAGGAAAAAATCCATTGAATCTATTTGCAATTGGTACTATATTGGAAAAATGAGCCTTCACAGTGAACACAGTTTTTCAAAATACTTTACACAGGATGTGGTTGTTAGACCAGAATTTTTATCATGCATTCCGAATTGCCCTTGAGAAGGTGGTGGTGGGCCACTGCCATGAACCGCTGCAGTCCATGTGGTATAGATACGCCCACAGTGCTGTTAGGGACTTCCAGGATTTTTCCTCTGACAGTGAAAGAATGATTATGTATTTCCTTTGTTTTCATAAATTTAAAGTGCCCAATTTTTTCTTTCTAATTAAGGGTCAATTTAGCATGCCAATCCACATACTGTGTACATCTTTGGGTTGTGGGGGTAAGATCCATGCAGATGCTGGGAGAATGTGCAAACTCCACACGGTCAGTGACAGGGCTGGGATCGAACCTGCGTTCTTGGTGCCGTGAGGCAGCAGTGCTAACCACTGCACCACCGTGCCGTCCTTGATGAAGTCCGGATGGTGTGTGGCTTAGAGGTGATCTTGCAGGTGGTGGTGTGTGTCTGATGCCCCTGGTGGAGGCATGAGGCTGGAAGGTGCTGTCGAAGGTGCCTTGGCGAGTTGCAGCAGTGCATCTTGTAAACAGTATATTGCTGACTTGTGTACAGCAAGTATTTAAGGTCGATATACATATATGGCTGATGTATCAGCATTGGTTCAGTTAATAGCACTCTCCTCTGAGTCGCAAGCTTATGGGTTCAAGCTCCTCCCCAGGTCATCTTCAACACAAATCAAGGTTGACACCGCAATGCAGTACTCCAAATAGTAACGGTTACAAAGATGAGTGGGGAGTTCTTCGTGATATCCTAGTTAATTCAACCCCTCAATCACATCACTCAAACAGAATATGTGGTCATTATCACGTTGCTGTTTGTGGGAGTTGCTATGTATGAATTGGCTGCCACATTTCCTACATTACAACAGTGACAAAAGTAAATGTTAAAAGTGCTTTATTGATCGTGAAGTGATTTGAGGTGTCCTGTGGTCATGAGTGATGCAAGTCTGTCTTTCATTGCCTCCAAGCCCGAGATCAATTTCAGAGCCCTTCAGCATTTCAGCACCATATTGCCTGCTGCTTCCACTCACTGGAGACCCTGCTGTATTTGTCCGCTTAGCTAAGTGATGGTGCCGTTGTTTGAGTTGAAGGTTCAAGCTTCACTCCAAACTGAGCAAGTTATCAAGGCTTGCATACGAGGACATGGAGGCAACATTGCAGTGTTGAAGGTTGTGACTTCAGATTAACATGGTACACAGTGGACATACACCAGTTTAAACATATATAAAAGGTCTCGTGGAGCAAGTTGAAGAACGGGGGCCTTTTCAGATCAAAGTGGATTAACAGGTCACTGCTTACATTTGCTGCTGCGGGAGCAGGTTGGGTGTCACAGTTGTAAACTGAAGAGAATAATTTAAATGTCTGTAATGCTCTTGGCATATCTAAGGATGTGAAATAATTTGAACTGCCATTGTCTAATTTGAGTAACAAATACAATGATTAAACCTTTACATGTGATGGATTTAGTAAAATCTTTACGTGGATCTTTTGCATGCCGTTTTGGGTAATAGCTTCGAGGCTTTTCGCAAATGACAAAACTCTGAATTAACAGTTCGTATTTAAGGTAGTGATGGTGGATTCAGTGACACATGCGCATTTTTAAAATCATTAATCTCTGAAAGTGCCATTCATGTTGTCAGATACTGGAGGAATGGGACACATCAGAAGTATGTCTACAATAGCTCAACTTCCCCAATAATCTTTATTAATGTCACAACTAGGCTACATTAACGCTGAAATGACGTTACTGTGAAAATCCCCTACTCGACGCAATCCGGCGCCTGTTCGGATACACTAAGGGAGAATTCCGAACGTCCAATTCGCCTTACAAACACGTGTTTTGGGACTTGTGGGAGGAAACCGGTGCACCCGGAGGAAACCCAGGCAGACACTGGGAAAACATGCAGACTCTGTATAGACAGTGACCCAAGCTGGGAGTCTAACCCGGGTCATAGAATCATAGAATTTACAGTGCAGAAGGAGGCTATTCGGCCCATCGAGTCTGCACCGGCCCTTGGAAAGACACAGGGAGAAAGTGCAAACTCCGCACAGACAGTGACCCAAGCCTGGAATTGAACCTGGGAGCCTGGAATTGAACCTGGGACCCTGGAGCTGTGAAACAACAGTACTAACCATTGTGCTACCGTGTAGCACGTTACGTTGTTTAAGCCTTGCCACAACAGACGAGAGTCTGTAACGTTAGGCTGTGACTCTAGCTTAGTCTGGTATTGTATCTTGGCATTCCTGCTGGCTTTGTGGAGGTCGTACCTGGATTTCCTATAGGTCAGGGTTGCCTGTCTTGAATGCCTCAGACCTGGCCTTCAGTAGGCAGTGAGTCTCCCTATTAAACCATGATTTCCGGTTGGAGAACGTACGCACTCCCTTCTTTGGCTTGTGGCTGGTTCAACTGAGAGCTGTGGTCGTATTGTCTCGCACTGCCGCACAAAATGGCTTATTTCAGCCTTCTTTATTCAAAAGCACAAAAATGGCTGCTACTATCCACACAAGTTTATTCTCTTGTCCTTTAAACCGTTCTGGCTGTCAGCAATTATGAATTTCTGTCCAAGTAGGTTGAATCATGCTTCCATATTAAGTATTGGGCTAGTCAGGTATAGTCCCATCCTTTGTCTTTTAACCAAGGTAATTGACCTTTTTAAATTACTAAGCCAGTAATTTAAATGGCCCCCATTCTTTCAGGTTTGATCAGTTCACACCTGGGGAAGCTACTGTCAATTATTTTCTGTTTGCACTTGTGGAAATGTGCACCGAGTTTCAAATGTTTTCACGTGTCTGAATACGTCATGTTACAAACCACTTGGAATCATCTTGAATTTTGGCAAACATTTCAGATATAACAGGTCATGGTGATTTTTTGCAGCTATTTTTCAGGCTCCAAATTGTCCATTTAAAAGAATATGAATGCATATGGATATGAAGCAAAGGCAGGTTATTGGATTTGAAGTACAGATGAGCTGTTATTGAATGGTAGAACAGATTCAGGGGCAGAGCGGCTGACTCCCATTCCTCTGCTCATTTACAGTGGAAATTAATTATTTAAAACCACCATTGATTTTTCCTATTTGGCTTATTGTTCTCTTGCCCTCCTCCTCCTCCTCCTCTTCCTCTCCCCCCCCCCCCCCCCCCCCCCCCCCGGATCTGAAATTTTTGCCAAAATTCAAGAAGATTCCAAGTGGTTTGTAACATGACATATTCAGACATATTCATATGAAAACATTTGAAACTCGGTGCACGTTTCCACAAGTGCAAACAGAAAATAATTGTTAGGGCAGGCTAAGGCCAAACTGTCTGTTTAAAATACACATTTCCTCGGAGGAAGTTTTGGCAAAAAGTCAAAAATGGATGCTCAAAATTGTACTTGAAGCAACGTTACTTACTGAACTGTTAAGCAGTTTGTAGTGTAAGAACTATGTAATCTATTTCAGGGAAATGACAATGTCTGTACCTGCACTTAGTATCAAGTATCTGACCTGATATTAATTTAAAGAACAAAAATGTTCAAGGAACAAAATTATTGTTTCTGATCTTTGCTTTGCTAAAGCAGTTGGTTTATTTTTAAGCTTTATAGCTGTAAGTCAGCAGAATATGTAGTATAGTTGAGTTTGAAAACATTGTGTCTGGGAATTGTTAATTTTGACACATTAAAGGGTTAAAGGCAGGAGTCTGAAATAATAAGCATGGCAAGACTCTTGCTTCACTAGAATTTTATTCATTGAATTGAATTGAATTGAATTGAATGAGTTTCTGGGAATGGATCTGTCCTGTTTTAGGGATTTTTGGTTCGTTCAAAATTGAACACTGCTTGCCTTCGAGAATTGAAACCAAGTGTTGGTTTGATTACTGATATTCTTTTAGATTTGTGAATTTTGTGCAATTTTATAGCAAAATTAGCTTTTCAAGTCCCTCTCGACTTAAACTCGGTTATACCTTGAATTTGTTTTTCTTTTTGACGGGCTCCTCTTAATGGCTTAAATGTGATTGATATACGTTCAAGTTCAATTTGCTTAATTGAAATGACGTGATCTGAATTTCTTTGAGCATGAAGCTCCTAGTTTATTTGAATTCGAAATTTAAATTTTCGGGTGATTTGAAAATATGTGAACTGGAAATTTCTTCTTTTTCAAAATGTGTTCTATTCCGAATATGTATCAAAGTCCCTAACCTGCAGATACCTGAATTCACACCCCCATAGCAGCTCTACCCTCTCCCTCAGCTCCTCCAGACTGCCGAACCCTTCCTCCAAATACAGACCCCTCACCTTGGCCACCTCCCATCTCCTCCTCCTCCTCTTTCCCTCCTGATATATTTCTGGGTTGTTTGGTTCTTCTTTCTTACTCCTGCTCTTTATGTATTTCTTTATGACCTTGTTCTTTATAGCCGCTGTCACTTTATTTGCTTTGTGGAGCCGTTTGCCCAGCCTCCGCATGAGGTGGCCTTTTTCTTCTATTCCGGTCGTCGGCTGTCTCCCTCTCCGGCTGTCCCCTCTCCGGCTGCCCCCCCCCCTCAGGCTGCCCCCCCCCCCCCTCGGGCTGCCCCCCCCCTCGGGCTGCCCGCCCCCCCCCCCCCCTCGGGCTGCCCCCCCCCCCCCCTCGGGCTGCCCCCCCCCCCCCCCCCTCGGGCTGCCCCCCCCCCCCTCGGGCTGCTGCCCCCCCACCCTCAGGCTGCCCCCTCCTCGGGCTGCCCCCCCCCCCCTCTCAGGCTGCCCCCCCCTCGGGCTGCCCCTCTTCTCCCCCCCCCCCCCCCCCTCAGGCTGCCCCTCACCCCCCCCCCCCCCCCTTGGGCTGCCCCTCACCCCCCCCCCCCTTGGGCTGCCCCTCACCCCCCCCCCCCCCTTGGGCTGCCCCTCACCCCCCCCCCCCTTGGGCTGCCCCTCACCCCCCCCCCTCGGGCTGCCCCTCACCCCCCCCCCCCCCCTCGGGCTGCCCCTCACCCCCCCTTGGGCCGCCCCTCACCCCCCCCCCCCTTGGGCTGCCCCTCACCCTCACCCCCCCCCCCTTGGGCTGCCCCTCACCCTCACCCCCCCCCTTGGGCTGCCCCTCACCCCCCCCCCTCGGGCTGCCCCTCACCCCCCCCCTTGGGCCGCCCCTCACCCCCCCCCCCCCCCTTGGGCTGCCCCTCACCCCCCCCCCCCCCCCTTGGGCTGCCCCTCACCCTCACCCCCCCCTTGGGCTGCCCCTCACCCCCCCCCACCCCTCGGGCTGCCCCTCACCCCCCCCCCCCTCTGGCTGCCCCCCCCCCTCGGGCTGCCCCCCCCCCCCCCTCCCACCCCCCCCCCCCTCGGGCTGCCCCCTCCCACCCCCCCCTCTCGGGCTGCCCCCTCCCACCCCCCCCTCTCGGACTGCCCCCTCCCACCCCCCCCTCTCGGGCTGCCCCCTCCCACCCCCCCCTCTCGGGCTGCCCCCTCCCACCCCCCCCCCTCTCGGGCTGCCCCCTCCCACCCCCCCCTCTCGGGCTGCCCCCTCCCCCCGGCTGCCTTTGTTCAACTGACTGCTGACAATCGCCCCAACTGCTCGTAACTGCCGTTATTTTAAAAAATAATGGTTGAAGCGAGCGCCAGCACGTGCCTCCCGCATTCGCTGTCAACTGCCGGTTTTCTTTAAACAGCAACGGCTCCCGTGAGTCCCAGCGCGCATCCCTTTCCAATAATAATTTTTTTTTTTTCATAAACAACAAAAACTCCCACTGGGGTCAATTCTACACACTCCCGCAGATAACAATAGTGGCCAACCATCTTTTCTTTCTTCCCCGCACCATGGGCAAAGATTTGACCTGATTTTTAATTGAATGGCAGGCAGATGAGCTTCAAGGCACTGACTGGTGATGTCCCGTTCCTCCAAAGACACTAGCACAAGTTGGTCATCTGCTCCCTTTGCCAAACATTGGTTCCTGAAACATAAGAACATAAGAACTAGGAGCAGGAGTAGGCCATCTGGCCCCTTGAGCCTGCTCCACCATTCAATGAGATCATGGCTGATCTTTTGTGGACTCAGCTCCACTTTCCGGCCCGAACACCATAACCCTTAATCCCTTTATTCTTCAAAAAACTATCTATCTTTATCTTAAAGACATTTACTGAAGGAGCCTCTACTACTTCACTGGGCAAGGAATTCCATAGATTCACAACCCTTTGATGAAGAAGTTCCTCCTAAACTCAGTCCTAAATCTACTTCCCCTTATTTTGAGGCTTTGCCCCCTAGTTCTGCTTTCACCTGCCAGTGGAAACAACCTGCCCGCATCTATCCTATCTATTCACTTCATAATTTTATATGTTTCTATAAGATCCCCCCCCCTCATCCTTCTAAATTCCAACGAGTACAGTCCCAGTCTACTCAACCTCTCCTTGTAATCCAACCCCTTCAGCTCTGGGATTAACCGAGTGAATCTCCTCTGCACACCCTCCAGTGCCAGTACGTCCTTTCTCAAGTAAGGAGACTAAAACTGAACATACTACTCCAGGTGTGGCCTCACTAACACCGTATACAGTTGCAGCATAACCTCCCTAGTCTTAAACTCCATCTCTCTAGCAATGAAGGACAAAATTCCATTTGCCTTCAAGGCACCTGTTGCACCTGTAAACCAACTTTCTGTGACTCGTGCACTAGCACACCCAGGTCTCTCTGCACAGCAGCATGCTTTAATATTTTATCATTTAAATAATAATCCCGTTTGCTGTTATTCCTACCAAAATGGATAACCTCACATTTGCCAACATTGTATTCCATTTTCCAGACCCTAGCCCATTCACTTAACCTATCCAAATCCCTCTGCAGACTTCCAGTATCCTCTGCACTTTTCGCTTTACCACTCATCTTAGTGTCATCTGCAAACTTGGACACATTGCCCTTGGTCCCCAACTCCAAATCATCTATGTAAATTGTGAACAATTGTGGGCCCAACACGGATCCCTGAGGGACACCACTAGCTACTGATTGCCAACCAGAGAAACACCCATTAATTCCCACTCTTTGCTTTCTATTAATTAACGAATCCTCTATCCATGCTACTACTTTACCCTTAATGCCATGCATCTTTATCTTATGCAGCAACCGTTTGTGTGGCACCATGTCAAAGATATGCCACATCCATTGGCTACCCATTATCTACTGCACTGGTAATGTCCTCAAAAAATTCCACTAAATTAGTTCGGCACGACCTGCCCTTTATGAACTCATGCTGCGTCTGCCCAATGGGACAATTTCTATCCCGATGCCTCGCTATTTCTTCCTTGATGATAGATTCCAGCATCTTCCCTACTACCGAAGTTAAGCTCACTGGCCTATAATTACCCGCTCTCTGCCTACCTCCTTTTTTAAACAGTAGTGTCACGTTTGCTAATTTCCAATCCACCGGGACCACCCCAGAGTCTAGTGAATTTTGGTGAATTATCACTAGTGCACTTGCAATTTCCCTAGCCATCTCTTTCAGCACTCTGGGATGCATTCCATCAGGGCCAGGAGACTTGTCTACCTTTAGCCCCATTACCTTGCCCATCACTACCTCCTTAGTGATAACAATCCTCTCAAGGTCCTCACCTGTCATAGCCTCATTTCTATCAGTCACTGGCATGTTATTTGTGTCTTCCACTGTGAAGACCGACCCAAAAAACCTGTTCAGTTCCTCAGCCATTTCCTCATCTCCCATTATTAAAACTCCCTTCTCATCCTCTAAAGGACCAATATTTACCTTAGCCACTCTTTTTTGTTTTATAAACAAAATTCCTAAGTCCTCCCAGGACAACACCTACGGCTCAAATGCCACATTTTCCCATTTTTTTATTACACATCCCAATTTGGGGCATACACATTTGCCAACACCACCAGCGCCCCTTCTAAAACCACACTCTCAATGATATATCTCCCACCTGGATCCCTCATCTCGTTGACACTCTCAAATCCCATTTCCTTGCTCATTAAAATCGCCACTCCCCTGTGTTTTGAATCAAACACCAAGTGGAAAACCAGCCTGACCCACCCTTCCTTAACCTGGTCCTTCACAAGGAGGTGTGTCTCCTGCAAAAGACCAACCCCACTTTCAAGCTCCTGAGGTGCGCAGACACCCGCGACCTTTTAATCGGCCCATTCAGTTCCCGGATGTTCCACGTTACCAGACTTACCGGAGGCTCCAATCCCCTCTACCATCTGTCATCTTCCCCACTTAATCCCAGCTCCCTTAATTCCATCCTATACCTAGCCCAACCCAGATGGCCCATTTCTCTGCCCCCCCACCCCCCCCCCATAATTTTGCTGAGTAGAGCACCCCGAACCTGATCCGCCGCCGGGACAGCACCGCCCTAGCCTTGTTAAACCCTGTCCGCTGCTTCGCCAATTCGGCTACGATGTCCTGATAAATTCTGACCTTGTTACCCTCATTCACAGGTGTGCTTCTAGTAATTTTTAATCTGAAGCAGTGTCACAAGTAGGCTTACATTAACACTGCAACAAAGTTACTGTGAAAAGCCCCTAGTAGCCACAGTCCGGCACCTGCTCGTGTACACTGAGGGAGAATTCATAATGTCCAATTTACCTACCAGTGCGTCTTTTGCGTCATGTGGGAGGAAACCGAAGCACCCGGAGGAAACCCCCGCAGACGAGGGGAGAATGTGCAGACTCTGCACAGACAGTGACTCAAGCTGGAATCTAACCTGGGACCCTGGCGCTGTGAAGCAGCAGTGATAACCACTGTGCTACCATGCCGCCCAACGCGATATCTTCTCTTCACAAATTTCCGGAGTCTCAAGATCACCGCCCGTGGTGGCTCTGCAGCTCTCGGCTTCTGCCTTGCGGACCTGTGCACTCTGTCCACTTCAGAAGCCATATCGAGCATCCTTTCCACCAGCATCTTCGAGATGTACCTCATGGCACTCACTTCCACTTTTTCAGGCTCACAAATGCGGAGATCTGAAATACACAAGCACGGATACTCTCGTGGTCCAGGGTGAAACACTTGAAAATGTGTGATTTTATACCTTGTCGATTGTTGGAACAAACTTGTCACAAATGTATACAAAATAATTGTCACCGGGGAGTGGTAGCACCTTTATCGTGTGCTCCTGTATCTGCCTGCTGCTCTTGTTTAATTAGATTCATTGATAAGGTTATTTAATTGTGACTTTGAGGTTTGAGTATTAAAGTGCACTACGTTGTTACAATGAGAAATGACCATATGCCTACAGCTTCTGCTTTGCAGGGGGAAGTGAGGCCCATGTATGGGAAGCACAGTTAACTCTATGCAGTGGGAACTTGTCAAAATACCTAAAATTAGTCAGGTTTTTGTAATGGGGGTAGCTTTTCAACTTGCCGTTAGGTACAAAATTTGATTTGCGGATAGATTGCAAAACTACCTGATTCTTCTTTTCATTGATGTAATGAAACAATAGTTTATTGATTGTTAGGTTGTACCTTTTAATGTAAAAGGCAGTTTACATAAAAGAGGCAAAAACTTCAAGGCTGCAATTTAAGTTCCATTGCCGACTTAAGAGTTTTCCCCTCACACAGTTTAAATCTAGCAGAAAAGGAAAAAGGAGTTTTACGAAGCAGTTCTACGTCTGTTCATCTTTATATAGTGGTTGAATCTAATTTTATTATTGTTACTTGGAGAGGTTGAAAGGGTTATATGGACTCTAAGGAAGATGGCAGTTACATCTATCGACAAATTAAGATTTGGCTGACGTGCAGTGGGTAACATCGCCATGTGACTGGTGAGCTATGTAAGCTTTGTGCACGTGAAATAGGGATAGCCAGAGTGAGAGAGCCAAATGAGGATTGAAATTTGGTAATTTGGTGCAGAGTGGCAGGAAGTGCTTTTTCCCTTTTGTTTTGCTTTCTTCTGGCTTTGTAACTGGTAATCTGCAAGGAGAGGCCCAGAGAACATCCTGGAAAGGTAAATGACGCAAAGACCTTTTCAAATTGTGGGGGGAAAAAGCTGAAGTTGCATCACAGTAAAGCTGTGACCTGATTGGCTCGTAGGGAATCTGTTAAATTTGAAAACAAAATAACATTGAAAAAAACTAATTTAAACTAATTAATTAACTAGGTAGAGGAGTAATTAAACCTGAGGGCAGAGATTAATATTTAGCATTTAAATTTGCAGCAAAAATCGAGCGCTATAGCCGATGTCAGCAACCAGTGCTGGATTGCAGCCCAGCCTGCACCTAATTGCTGTTCATCAAGGGCAATTCCGACCTCTTTAATCAATCCCTTCCCGTCTCATCTAGGTACTGTTACCGTCGGGTTCTATACCACGCCAAACAAGTGGCGATTATAAATGTTTTTTGAAAGTTCTAACTATTCCCAAGTTTTCTTCCCCCCCCCCCCTCCTTCTTGGGATGTGGCAATTCTTTGGACCATATATCAATTTTTTCTGGGTCCACGGGGAAATGCTGAAAATACTGGATGTGTTTTAGCTCTATTTTCGTGCCCCCGGGGTTGGTGGTTTCTTCTGCCTTGGTCTTAACCTGTTTTTCTCTTCGGAGGATTCAGTTGCATCCTTTTTTTCTTCAGAGGATTGAGTTGCACCAAGGATGGTGCCTCCTGCAGATGACTTTCTCCACTGGAGTTGCTAGAGGATTCTGATTCGGTTTCTATAGCAGCCCTGCAAAACTGTGTTTTTCTATGTTGCGTTTCTATCTCTTCTAGGCAAGGATCTGAGGGGTTTACCTGGCCTTTTCGGTGGTGGTGGGGCTTCTAGTTCATCGCAAAATTGCTTTGTAAGCTGTTTGATTTTGGATTTGATATCGGACGCAAGTTCTTTAATCTCGATTTAAGAACTTTTACTTCGGCTTCTAACTTTTCCGATTCGTGTTTTTCCCTTTTTAACTTGTTCGCTTACTGTCTTCAACTGTTCTTTTCCAGCGGCCAGTGTGCGATCATGTTGGGATTGACTTGTAATTTTGTTTTGCTGCCGAACCTGACCCATAGCGACTAGGGGCCATTTGGTTCGGTCTTTTTCTTTCATCGGGTAGTTTCCTCCCAGATTCTTTTAATATCTTCCAAGGACCATTGTCCTTTGGAGGCACCATACTTTTCCTCAATCTCTGTACTGGTTTTGGATAAGTCAAACTGTTGCTCTATATCCTTTAATTACTGTTTGTTGTTTCCCTCTGCCATAAGTACCTCTGAATAGACTCAAGCTGTGTGGCTTTTTTCAGCCAGGTCGGTATATCTACCCTGTATCCCGCCAAAATTCAGATGTCTGTTTAGGGACTTGAGCCGACTCCTATACCGGAGAGGTTCAGGGTCACGTAAGAGGGTAACCGAGTCTAAACAACGGCTGGGGCCCTTTTTTTTTTAAAATAAAGAGGAGTCCTTACCTCCTAAGAATAGACTCTATGTCCAGATATTCGGTTTCTTTTTCCTCTTAGTGCCCCTGCTCTAAGTGTGAATTTGTAGGATCCCTTATTTTTCAAGTAAGAGACGAGGGTCCGGTTGTGGTACGAGATTGAGTTTTATTGCAAAAGTCAAGTTAGTACACTTCAAAAACTAACGAACAAAATAAACAAAAGCCCAGCGGGGCATAAGGCTGAAAATAATGGAAGGAGAACAAGGGCGAAGAGGAATGGGCAACACGTGTGTCAGTAACCTTATACCTGTATTTGATATCACCCTCTTCTTTGCCCGTTATTGGTTTACAAGTTGTGAATTGTGACTTCTGAATTGTGGTCTTTCCCATCACTCAGATTGGTATCCAACTCACTGGCTGTACTCACTTTGTTACATTGTCACATCTGTAGTCTGGGTTCTGTAAAACTGATGTGTTCCCACAGACACAATATTTTGAAAATTTGAAAGTTTAGAATTGAACTATTTCCCTACAGTATTAAACTTACAGAAATCTTGGTGTGATGTTTTGTCAGGTGTATTTTGTGCAGTCACGAAGACTGCAACATCACCCAACTTTGTCATTGTTTTAGATGCCGGACCTTCATTTGTGCCTTTTGTCACCTATAGACTTGGCTATTCCAATAGCCTCCTGGCTGGTCTCCTGCATTCTACCCCCTAATGTAAACAAAACAGTGATTGGAGAGCATTGGAAGTAATCAAGTGAGGGGTAGGCATTGGAATGGGAAAAGTAGATATATAATGGTACTGCTAAATTGGTTAAACATAGAATGCGAGGAAATTGTGTTTAAATATTAATCAATGTCTTGACAAAAATGCATCCAGCGCCTGTAAAAACATAGGGGAACTGGAGGAAATCACGTTAAGAACCAAACATGGTAAGGATTGTGGTTGCAGAAAAAAGTGCTCTGAATTTAACTTTTGCAGGTGTGAGATTCAAAAGATAGAAAGGGAAAAAGGGGAAGTGGTGTAGTTGTATTTATTCAGGATAATAACAGGAGAAAAAAGGACCACAGCTGTTGCAAGATAAAAATAGAATCCATATGGGTAGGGATTAATGGTAACAATGGATCAATCGGGTATATTCCACATGCAACTGAAAGTGGAAGGAGAAAAATGCAAATACATGAGGGAATTGAGTAAAAAAACATGGAATAATAATCTCGGGGGATTATAGCTATCCTGATAGTTGCACAGAAGAGGTATGTAAAGGGGGTAAAGGAATTGTGTATAGAACTCCTTTCTTGTGTATGGAACTTGTGTATAGCAAGCAGCATGTAAAAAACCCAACAAGGGAAGGCTCCGAAGGTTCGCTATTGGATCATGAACCAGAGTAGATAAGGGAAGTGAAATAGGGAACACCTAATAGTGACTATAACCGCTTTAAAATGATGAGGAAGGACAGAAGAATGTCTAAAACATCCGTAGATTGGAGAAAAGCTGATTTTTGAAGGTTGAGAAGGGAAGTTGGGAGAAAATAAAATGGGTAACAATATTGGCAAAGATTGATTTAGGATAAGAATGGCAAATATTTTTAAATGATGTTCAACAAATTGCAGGAAAAATGTATTCCACTAAACTCCTTGAATGAGCATAGACATAAGGGAACAGTTGAGGGTTTGTACATTGACATTGGAGTGCAGAGTAGGAGAGAATATAAAGGGATTAGAGAAATAGGGGGATAAAAGGAAAGCAAAGAGCAGCACATAATTTTCAAGAACGTAGAACAAAATAGTAAATCCTTCATAGCTACATTAATTTTAAAAAGATGTGATGACAACACAATCATTAAGAAATGGGCAGGCTCAAACCACAGGTAACAATAGAAATGGAAGAAATATTGACCACTTGTTTTGCTTGGTATTTATCAGGGAGATAACGCAGGTAGTCGTAACATTGTATTTCGAAGAAATCTGGGGGTGAAATAGCAGAGACATTACTAATCCTATTAATTGTTTATGAGAAAATACTGTAGTGCCAGACGACTGGTGGATGGCTAATATAATTCCTATAACTAAGAAGGAAGAAAACATAGAAAATTGGAGCAAGAGTAGGCTATCCAGCCTGCCGAGCCTGCTCTGCCATTCAAAAAGATCATGACTCAGTATCTACCTCTTAGCCATATTTCCCACTGCCCCAAATCCCTTAATGTCGTTAGGAGAATTCCAAAGATTAACCACCATCTTGAGTGAACAAATTTCTCCTCATCTCAGCCTTAAATGGCCGATTCCTCCTTCTGAGACTGTAAAGGGACAGTGAATCTCCATCTTGACACGGTGATGGGAAAATACCTGCTAAAGGAGAGAATAGAAGAACATCTAGAAATGGGAAATATAATAAATGAACAGTCAGCATGGATTCCAAAGGGGAAATCTTGCTTGATTTACATTATTGATTTTTTTTGAGACAACAAAGTAGTTGTTGGCAATGTAGCACATGTAATTTATCTGTATTTTTAATAAGCTATGTTCCAGTTTCCCAGAGTCGTAAGGTTTCCATAAAAGTTAATTCCAGAACTAGAGTACAAAAATTCAAACTGAAAATCCAGTGCAGTATCGGTTTCAGATGAAACATTAAATTAAGGATGGTAAAAAAATTGATTACACTGGTTAAGTTTTCCCCTCTGTTTTGTTTGTATTGCAGAATCCAACATGGAGGAGTCTAGACTTTGGCTTGATGCCAGACCGCCTTGATACTTCTGTTTCTTGTTTCTTGGTCAGGATCTGGGGTGGGAAGAAAGGACAATATCATGTCGTTATTGAGTGGAAGGTGAATCTCGATGGACTCAAATACTTGGGACAGCAGGTAAAATCGCCCTGATTTTTGCAGTAACATCTTTGCAGTGTTAATGTAAGCCTACATCTTACACTAATAAAGATTATTATTAGATCTACAGCTTCTATTGACCTAGAATAAATTACCCTAAGGTCCCACAACATATCTTGGAAATCTAGGGCAGCTATCTTTGTTTTATAGTTTTCTCCCTGTTGCACTCCATTCACTGAATAAGCACTTGAAACTGTCCCAGCTGTAAAACCATAAGACATATGAACAGAATTAGGCCGTTCAGTCCATTGAGTCTGCTCCGCCATTCAATCCTGGCTGATATGTTTCTCATCCCAATTCTCCTGCCTTATCCCCATAACCCCTTATTAATCAAGAACCTATCTGTCTCTGTCTTAAAGACACTCAGTGATTTGGCCTCCACAGCCTTCTGCAGCAAAGAGTTCCACAGATTCACCACCCTCTGGCTGAAGAAATTCCTCTTCATCTCTGTTTTAAAGGATCGTCTCTTCAGTCTGAGGCTGTGCCCTTGGATTCTAGTTTTTCCTACTAGTGGTAACATCTTGTCCATGTCCATTCTATCTAGGCTTCTCCATATCCTTTAAGTTTCAATGAGATTCCCCCTCCCCCCACCTCCTTTTGCCGAAATTCCCAACGAGTACAGACCCAGAGTTCTCAACTGCTATCATCAGGAATATTTACCAGAAAAGCCCAGAGTGACTCTTGAAGTCAGATAACATTCTTCTTTCTTCAATTGACTCAATGTTCACTCGATTCTTTCACAGATGCTGCCAGACCCTTTCCAGAACTTGTTTTTATTTTAAATTTCCAGCATCTGCGGTATTTTGCTTTTATTTCAGTGTCCTGGCTGATATTCGTTCCTCAACCAATATCGCAAAATCACATTATTTGTTCATGATCACGTTAATCAATGTAGAAGCTAGCACAATGCAAAATTGGCTGCCATGTTTTCCACGTTACAAAAGTGACTACACTTCAGAAAGTACCCAATTGCTGCTAAGGTGCTTCAAGACCCGCGAGGTTGTGAAAGAGGTCACTTAAATGCAAGTTCTTCTCTATTATTGGGAAGTTGAACAAAAATTGACACCCAAGTAAAATTTGAATTAAATCAAAAAAATCTTGAGTCTGTCAAATCAGTGTTCTGTTTTTTTTGTTTTGTTTTAAATTTTTTTTTTTTTTTTTAAAGAGTACCCAATTATTTTTTACAATTAAGGGGCAATTTAGCGTGGCCAATCCACCTACCCTGCACATCTTTTGGGTTGTGGGGGTGAAACCCATGCAGACACGGGGAGAATGTGCAAACTCCACACGGACAGGGCCGGGATCTGAAAAATCAGTGTTCTGTTGATGGTTGTGGAGTAGCTTGTGGTTGGGTGTGGGGGAAAGAGTAAGTGTTGTTTCTCTTGGAAACCACAGCATACACATTGGTCAGGTTGTTGAAGTTAGCAGTCCCTCCAGTCAGCGACTTTGCAGAAAATACTTCCAATCTATATTTTGCCATTTGAAGGTTCAGGGTATAAAATGTAGGTTCAAATCGAGACGTTGAATGCTAAACTGGAAATACTTTGGCCTTCGTGCGATTTAGCATTGGAGTATCCAGCCATTAGAGATGGAAGCAACTGTGGTGGCACAGTAACAGAGGTTTGCACTGTTGCTTCACAGCGCCAGGGTCCCAGGTTCAATTCCTGGCTTGGGTAACTGTGTGCAGAGTCTGCACGTTCTCCCTGTGTCTGCGTGGGTTTCCTCCGGGTGCTCCAGTTTCCACTCTCAAATCCCGGAGGATGTGCTGTTAGGTGAATTGGACATTCTGAATTTCCCCTCAGTGTACCCAAACAGGTGCCAGAATGTGGCAACTAGGGGATTTTCACAGTAACTTCGTTGCAGTGTTAATGTAAGCCTGCTTGTGACAATATTGAGGATTATGATTATTAAATATTTGCATTGTCAACAGTTGGACAAGCGTTGGAAGGCATTTTTTCTTTTTTTAATAAAAATTATACATTTAGTGTGTGCTATTTTGTCCCCCCAATTGAGGGACAATTTAGCATGGCCAATCCACCTACCCTGCACATCTTTTGGGTTGTGGAGGTGAGACTTACGCAGACAAGGGGGGAATGTGCAAACTCGACAGGGACAATGACCCCAGGGCAGGGATCGAACCTGGGACCTTGGTGCCGTGAGGCAGCAGTGCTAACCACTGCACCACTATGCCGCCCACAAGTGTTGGAAAGCATATAATATTTTTCGAACTAATCAATTGAGCTTGCCAGTGGGGTATATTATTGGAAAGGATGACCGGAGTAGGTGTAGTAAGTGAAACGGTGAAAATAGTAACAATTTAAGGAGGAATTGCTTTGCGCAGTTGCTGTGGACCAATGGCTCAGTGTGAGCTGGAACTCGGAACCTTGGGTAAAGGATCTCGATGATAAGGCCATAAGATGAAGGAGCAGAAGTGGGCCATTCAGCCTATAGAGTCTGCTCCACCATTCAATGAGACCATGACTGATCTGATGTGATAATCCTCAACTCCACTTTCCTGCCTTTGTCCCATAAACCTCGATCCCCTTACTGACTAAAAATATGTCTATCTCGGTCTTAACAATATTTAATGATCCAGCCTCTACGACCCTCTGCAGTAAAGAATTCCACAGATTCACTACCCTCTGAGAGAAGAAATTCTTCCAAATCTCTGTCTTGAATGGGCGACCCCTTACTCTTCGATTATTTCCTCTGGTCCTAGTGTCTCTTACAAGGGGAAACAACCTGTCAGCATGAGGACAAGAAAGGATATTGTGTTGCTCATTATGCTTTCCCTTCGTTTGCTCTGTTTTAATTACCTTTGCTCAAGAGTCGCCAGGTATCTTTCTGATACCACCACAGGGTTCAAAGCCAAGTACTGATCAATAACTCGATACACCAGTTAGTAAGTTTGAAATGAATACACATTTATTTACACAGTCAATTATTGCTCATGCATAAACTCTGCTCGCTAAACTGCAACTACTACTAAAGCCTATACTTAGCTTCGAGTGGCCCACCAGTCAGAGGAACAATGGCCGTTGTCCGGTTCTGATACTGCTGGCTTCGAACTGGTACGGAATAGTAGCTAGGAGCGTCTATCTCGTAGCGTGCGTTGACCTTAGACTTACTTGGTTGGTGCAGCTGCTAGGCAGGTCTCTCCTCGCTGAGAGCCAAGGCCAAGAGAGGGAACTGAACTTGGGGACGCTATCTTATAGTCCTCAGGGGTTTCGCACCCTTCATATCCCAATCGTTCCTATCGATTTTCTCCAATACTGTAGGTGTTCCCTGATCATTGGGCGGGCCCTATGTGGCCGTTGGTCTGCCTGTGTTTTAGCTCCCACTGGCGCCGGGGAGTCCGTCTTGGCCTCGATTGTTTCAATGTTTCTTTTTGTCCCTGGAGATAGCTCATTAATGTGTTAATGGCTATTGGTTTCAGTTCTGTCTGGGTTCTGCAAATCTTAATACACAGGAAACCATGCACCTGCTTGTTTTCTCTGGTGTTGTCCGTTTTTCCCTGCACTCCTTGCGAGTGTCCATTTTGAATCGGGACGTGGCCACCCCAGGTGGCTACAACTGACAAGAAAAATAAAGGAAAACCCAAAGTTGTTTTGCAAGTACATTAAGGGTAAAAGGATAATGAGGAGGAGAAGAGTAGGACCCATTAAGGAACACAGTGATAATTTGTGTGTGGAGCCGGAGGACATTGGTAGGGTTCTAAATGAATACTTTGAACCGGTGTTCGCTAGTGAGAAAGACAGTGTGGGCATAAAAATCAGGCAGAAGGACTGATAAACCACAGAAATTAATGAGGCCAAAATATTGTGCAATTTCAAGAAAGAATTAGATATAGCTCTTTGGGCTAAGTGAATCCAGGGAGATGGGGTGGCGGGATCAGGGTATTGAGCTTGATGATCAGCCATGATAATGAAGGTGGAGCAGGCTCGAGGGGTTGAATGGCCTTCTCCTGCTTCTGTTTTCTGAATGTTTCTATGTATAAAATTAAAGAGATTAACATAGACAAAGAGAAAGTTTTGAGTGGTCTGATGGGCTTAAAAATAGACAAATATCCAGGGCCAGTTGTAATATCCCAGGCTGTTGAGTGAGGCAAGGGACAAAATAGCTGGGGCTCTGGCAATAATTTAAATTCCCCTCTAGCCATAGGAGATGTGCTGGAGGACTAGAGAAATCCATAGACATACCTAAAAATTTCAAAACATTTAATTTCTGTGCCTTTCCTTTCTCCTTTAATATTCACTCGACAACTGGGATCTGGCCATTTTTCCAGTTCAATTTTGTCCCAGTTCAAGTCTTTGATTTTTGACTGAGAAACTACAAAATAAAACCTAAAAATGGACAAAGAAATCTTCTACATGCATCATTATTTCATTTAAGTATATGGCAAAAAGTAGTTCACCTGATAAGTGTCATGGAGTGGGATTATGCATTTTATTGTGTGATTATAAATGTTCTAAAGCATGGGGTAAGTGTGTTTTCTTAGTTCCAGGTTAACTAATTTCCAGCAGTAAGCGTTTGTGAATTTAAAAGTATTATTTATTATACACTCCCCCCGGAGGTTTAATGTGACATCTCTAACACAGTAAATCTTGAAAGTGGGAGAAGGACTCTCTCTGCAACGTATTTCAACTTCAGGTTCACCTGATGCTGACCTCCTGGCAATTCAACTGTAAGAAGACTCGCAGCTTGCTAAGAATCCTTTGCCTTTACCAAACAATTACGCCAGCTAATTCAACAATTCATCCAAGAAAGTAGCTGCCTGCTGCAGAGACTGAAATAATTTCAGATTGTAATTCTTTTGGGTTCATCTGTAATTTGAGTGTGAGGAATAGTGTGTGAGTTAAACCTCTGGGACAAGTGTATGATCAATAATAATGTAAATTCATAAAAGCTTATTGATGCAAATGAGTTAACTTGGGACTAAGGAACGACTTGTCTCTATGTTTCACCAGGCTTTCAAAACTCAATGGGTATTAACGAATATGAGATGGATCGAAGCAACTTTTCACTGCATTTTGATGGTTCCTCATCCTAAACATGCAGACCTTGGCTGAAACACTGAAAAGCCACAACACAAGATGCTTACCATCTCTTTTAGAAAATTAGTTGGATTTGAAATGGGTCACATGGGTAAGGCAGCCATGTTTGCTACCTGCTTTTCAAAATATAACAGTATAAACTGTTCTGAAACTGATTCCATCGGAAACACGCACCTAGGCCATCAAACCAGCTGCAAAACAACTACACAGCCCAAGGGTTCCACCTTGACCACACAGTTGCTGATCCCATTACAGACTTGGTCCAAATATAGACAAAAGAGGTGAAGTGAAAGTGACTGCTCTTGACATTAAGGCAGTATTAACAGCAAAAAGCCCGAGAAAAACTGAAGTCCACAAGAATCAAGGGAAATGCTCCACTGGTTGGACCCTACCTAGCATAAAGGAAATGAAATGAAATGAAAATTGTTTATTGTCCCAAGTAGGCTTCAAATTAAGTTACTGTGAAAAGCCCCTAGTCGCCACATTCGGCGCCTGTTCGGGGAGGCCGGTACGGGAATTGAACCGTGCTGCTGGTCTGCCCTGGTCTGCTTTCAAAGCCAGCGATTTAGCCCTGTGCTAAACCAGCCCCTGAAAATGGTGTTTGTTGGAGGTCAGTCATCTCAGACCCAGATCAAGAGTTCCAGGATAGTGTTCTATGCCAAGCCATTTTATAGAACAGTACAGCACAGAACAGGCCCTTCGGCCCTCGATGTTGTGCCGAGCAATGATCACCCTACTCAAACCCACGTATCCACCCTATACCCGTAACCCAACAACCCCCCCCTTAACCTTACCTTTTAGGACACTACGGGCAATTTAGCATGGCCAATCCACCTAACCCGCACATCTTTGGACTGTGGGAGGAAACCGGAGCACCCGGAGGAAACCCACGCACACACTGGGAGGACGTGCAGACTCCACACAGACAGTGACCCAGCCGGGAACCGATCCTGGGACCCTGGAGCTGTGAAGCATTTATGCTAACCACCATGCTACCGTGCTGCCCAAAAGTCATAGATGTTTACAGCAAGGGAAACAGGCCCTTCGGCCCAGCTTGTCCATGCTGCCCAGTTTCTATCACTAAGCTAGTCCCACTTACCCGCATTTGGCCCATATCCCTATATACCCACCCTGCCCATGAAACTGTCTAACTGCTTTTTAAAGGACAAAATAGTACCTGCCTCTACCACTGCCTCTGGCAGCCCGTTCCAGATGCTCACCACCCTCTGTGTGGAGAAATTTCCCTGCTGGTCTCTTTTGTATCTCTTCCCCTCTCACCTTAAACCAATGCCCTCTGGTTCAAAACTCCTCTACCTTTGGGAAAAGATGTTGACTATCTGTCATATCAATGCTCCTCGTTATTTTAAGGACCTCTATAAGATCACCTCTAAGCCTCCTACGCTTCAGGGAAAAAAGTCCCAGCCTATCCAGCCTCTCCTTATAACTCCGACCATCAAGTCCTGGTAGCATCCTCGTAAATCTCTTCTGCACTCTTTCTAGTTTAACAGTATTCTTCCTATAATCGGGTGACCAGAACTGAACACCGTATTCCATGTGTCGTTGTACAACTTCAACAAGACGTCCCAACTCCTGTATTCAATATTCTGACCAATAAAACCTAGCATGCTGAATGCCTTCTTCACCACCCTGTCCACCTGCGACTCCACCTTCAAGGAGCTATGAATCTGTACCCCTAGATCTCTTTGTTCTGTAACACTCCCCAATACCCTACCATTAACTGAGAAGGTCCTGCCCTGATTTGATATACCAAAATGTATCACTTCACATCATCGGCTCACTGGCCCAATTGGTCAAGATCCTGTTGCAATCTTGTATAACCTTCACTATCTATTATGCTACCAATCTCGGTGTCATCTGCAAACTTACTAACCATGTCTCCTACATTCTCATCCAAATCATTAATATATATATATAACAGTGGACTCAGCACTGATTCCTGAGGCACACCGCTGGCCACAAGCCTCCAGTTTGAAAAACAACCCTCGACAACCGCCCTTTGCTTTGGTTGCTGTTTTGGTCGCCAAGCCAATTTTGTATCCAATTAGCTACCTCGCCCTGATTCCGTGAGATTTAACCTTTTGCAACAACCTACCATGTGGTACCTTGTCAAAGCCCTTGCTAATGTCCATGTAGACAATGTCGACTGCACTGCCCTCATCCACCTTCTTGGTTACCCCTTCAAAAAACATGAAGTTCCCCTTCTCAAGCCATGCTGACTTTCCCTAATTAGCCCGTGCCTGTCTAAATGCATGTGGATCCTGTCCCTTAGAATACCTCCTAACAACTTGCCCACTACAGACGTAAGGCTTGCCGGTCTGAAGTTACCAGGCTTCTTTTTATCCCTACAGCCCTTCTTAAACAAGGGCACTTTAGGCACCTCTCCTGTGACTGTCGATTCAAATATCTCAGCTGGAGGGCTGGCAATTTCCTCTCTAACCTCCCACAATGTCCTGAGATACATTTCAGCAGGTCTCGGGGGTTTATCTATCTTGATCAGCTTTAATGCCTCCAGCACTGCCTTCTCTGTAATATGTACACTCAAGACATCAATTTTTTATTTCCCTAACATTCGTGCTTTTCTCAAGAGTAAATACTGGTGAGAAATATTCATTTAGAACCTCTCCCATCCCTTGTGGATTTGCATATAGATGACCTTGTTTATCCTTAAGAGGCCCTACCCTCTCCCTAGTCACTCTTTTTGCCCTTCATGTATTTTCAGCAACTTCATCATAGACCTTCCCTCAATCAAAAGGTCAGAGGTGGGGATGTTTGCTGTGTGATGATTGCACAATGTTTAGTATCATTCGTAACTCCTCCGATATTGTCTGTGTCCTTATGCAGCAAGACCTGGACAATATCCAGGCTTTAGCTAATAATGGCAAGTGACATTCATGCCAGACAATGACCATCTCCAACAAGAGCGAATCCAACCATCTCATCAATGATATTCAATGCTATGACCATTGCTAAATCGCCCAAGAAACGGAACTGGACAGCCATATAAATACTTTGACGACAAGAGCAGGTCATAGGCTGGGAATTCTGCAGACACTAACTCGCGCCCTGACGCCCCAAAATGTGTCCTCCATCCACAGGGCGCAGGTCAGGAGTGATGGTATGCTCCAGTTGCTGGATGAGTACAGCTCCAGTAATACTTAACCTACACACTATTGAGGGGAAAGCAACCTGCTTGAATGATACCCCATCCACCATCTTCAGCATTATACTCCCTACTTGACGGTACACAGTGGCAGTAGTGTTATCATAGAATTTATAGTGCAGAGGAGACCATTTGGTCCATCAAGTAGGCACCGGCGCTTGGAAAGAGAACTCTGCCTAAGCCCACACCTCCATCCTATCCCCGTAACCCAGTAACGTCGCCTAATGTTTTTTGGACACTAAGGGCAATTTAACATGGCCAATCCACCGAACCTGCAGATCTTTGGACTGTGGGAGGAAACCGGAGCACCCGGAGGAAACCCACGCAGGCACGGGTAGAACATGCAGACTCCCCACAGACTGTGAACCAAGCCGGGAATCGAACCTAGGACCCTGGAGCTGTGAAGCAACTGTGCTAACCACTGTGCTACCTTGTCGCCCATGTGTAACCATCCCTAGGTGTGCAGAAACTCACTCAGTAAACTTAGGCAGCACCTCCCAAATCTGTGACCTCCGCCACCTAGAAGGACCAGGACAGTTGATGCATGGGACCACCACCTACAAGTTTCCCTCCAGCCTGACTTGAAACTATATTGCTGTTTCTTCACTGTAATAATAATAACCGTTTATTGTCACAAGTATGAAGTTACTGTGAATAGCCCCTAGTCGCCACATTCTGACGCCTGTTTGGGTAAGCTGGTACAGGAATTGAACCCGTGCTGCTGGCCTTGTTCTGCATCACAAACCAGCTGTATAGCCCACTGAGCTAAACCAGCCCCTGTTGGGTTAAAATTCTGGAACATTCTCTCAAACAGCATTGTGGGTGATCATACACCACATGGACTGCAGCGTTCAAGAAGGTGGCATACCACCATTTTCCGAAGTCAATTAGACATGGGCAATAAACGCTAGTCCAGCCAGAAATGCCGTCATCCCATCAATGAATAAATTAAAAAGATATCCATTTTGTATCTTAGAATCCCTCCAATCTATGAAAGAGTATAAATATATTCTCCGGGTGTTGGCCAGAGCAGCCATCAGGAAAAATCAGTTTATTTTTATTTATTTCGCGACAGTACAGTTATTTGACCCATTGAAAATGCCAACACCTGAGCTGAAGTCTTGAAATTAGGAATATTGGAACTGATTGGATGTTGTAGTTTCAAAGCATAAACTCTTGGGTTTCTGAGAATCTGGGAGTTGACTGGAGAGCATGCTAGTTCAGCTAAGTAGCTCTTGGGTGAATTAAATATTTTTCCATCCATGCCCCAGGTCACTCACACTTGCCACATTGGATATTTGATTGTACTACTTTCACGGTGATTTAGGAGTTAGTAAAGATAGCTTAAAGTATGCATAGTAGTTTTGGTTTGATGCAGGATTTCGCTGCTGTCTTCTAATAGTTATAATCGTGACAGCTTCCAAACCTTTGAATGCTGGATGGGTAGAAGTGCTGGAGCAGTATTACTAACCAGATATGATCAAGCTTTTCAGCTGTTGTATATACAGGGCTCCTTGTCAATAGGGATCACTACATAGCAGTCTGGTGTGGGAATATTAGCCTTCGGCCTCCCCTTGGGATGCTGACCCCACTAGAATTTGCCCTTACTCTGGCTGATATCTCGGAATCAAATCTGCAATCTTGAGGTTATGCTAACATTTTGGGAATCTGTTCGTCCTCATCAAACTATAGCTGCCTTCCCTCTGCTGCTGTGTTTATTTATTAGAGGTGGGGCAGGAAACATGTCAACAAAGCTTTCTGCCACATCTCTACTAATATTTACATCCCTTGATTTGCCATAGGCTGTACTGTAAAATACATATTGAGAGAAAATATGCTACCCAACATATCTCCTGTGATTTGAACAATGGAAATGCTGATCGGTGGGGGTCCTGTTCATGCCTGGCCCCTCGTGCTGTTATGGTGGTGGGAGTGGGGAGTCAAACTTTTTAAATCCAGAAAGCCGGAGCAAGTGTATTGAAAGAAAAGTGTTTCACCAACAGTTTGAAGGCTGCAACAAGCGTGATTCCTGCCCGTGCAAATCTCTGCTAACAATGTTAATGAGGCCAGATGATTTTCCTGCGTTGGACACTGTTGTGTGGTGGGTGTGTGTCTCATAGTGGCTATGTACCCCATTCAGCTAGGGAAATTTGAGTCAGTACATTTCTCTCTGACTCGTGTCACAAGGTGACAAATCTAAAAAGGGCAACCCTTAATGTTTTCAAGTTTGACTTGACGTTCATATTTTGTTAGGTTGGAATGGTTTGGTTTCTTTTGGAAAGTTGCTATTCTGTGTTTTTTAATCTTTCCGTTCACCGCCATGCATCCTCCAAATGAACAGGTCAAGTGGACCATGGTGGCTTCTCTCAAGTCGCTTCCACCTCGTTCGTCCATTAATTGGATATGTATTGTGTTGGATTGCATTTCCTCACTGATCCAGTAACCATGTTTGGGCCCAGTTGTGACCTTCAAATGAGCTTCTTGGTTCTTATGTCAGCCCTTGCGCCATATAGTATCTGTGTGGTGTACTTCAAAGTCCATTGCACTAGCTAATTATAAATATTTGAAGTCAGAGATTTTATAATTTTACTGAGTAAGGTGGTAATGAATGGCTGCAAATTGACAGTGGCCTGTGGCCATAGTTGTGCCAGGATGATACATAGAGAACAAACCTGTGCCTTTTTTCAACAATCAAGTATTTGGGGACATGGTGGTGTAATTGAAACGTCACTGGACTAGTAATCCAGAGACCCAAACTAATATTCTGGGGACATCCAATTCAAATCTTGGGAGCTTGGTTTCAATTAATTTGGAATAAAAAAACTAGTCCTAGTAATAGTGACGATGACAACTATCGTTGACTGTAAAAACCCACCTCGGTCACTAATGTCCTTTAGGGAAGGAAATCTGCCATCCTGGGTTGGTCCGACTACATGTGACTCCAGCCCGACAGCAATGTGATTGACTCTTAACATCTCTTTGGTCAAAGGCAATCATGGATCAACAACAAATGTTGGCCTTGCATGTGATGCCCACATCCCATAAACGAACAAAGAAAAAAATAATTGGAAAGAAATAGCTTGCATATATGTACCACCTTATTGCTTATCTTAGAGAATCCCAAAGCAATTCAAAAATAATTTGCTGGAAGTGCAGTTACTGTTGTATGGTCATGTAAACCAGTGAGGTTCCACAAACAGCAGTAAATGTCATGTTTCTGTTTGAGACGGTAAAGGGAATGTTGAGTGGGACTGTGTGCTCTTTGAATGGCACCTTATTCGGATATTGGCCATGGCTCAATGGCAGTGCACCCTTTTTGAATCAGAAGGTCAAATCCTACTAGGCTAACACTGTAGCATTGAGGAAGTTCTGAACTGTTGGGAGGTCCTGTATCTTTGTTATACCAACTTCACACACACACAAATGGACATATAAAACACAATTGCGTAGTTCAAATAAGGGCAGGGAAGTTCTGGTGCCAATATTTATATCTTAGCAACCACCATAATGTGAAAAGGTAATCTGGGCATTCCCCATATTTGTGGGAGCTTGCTGTGTGCGAAGTGGCACTGCATTTGCAATAGCGACTATAGTTCACTGATTTGAATGTGGCATACAAGAGGTTATGAGAGGTGTGCCTATATCTATGTTTAAGGGTGGTTAGAAATAACTGACAGGCCGAGAGTACGGTGGTGAAAATATTTTGTGGGGCCCATGGTCTCTGCGCTGTTTGGCTAGGTAGGAGCTGCAGGCCATGATGTTGCCAAGTTGGATATTTTCTAGATTTGTTGAGTATTGGGATGCATTTCTATTGTAGTTTATCTCTCAGATTAAATGCATTTCCGCCAGTACAAGTTCAGAATTCTGGTACGTTAGTGTGGAACATTTATTCGTGACAAATGTAGTTACTCCTGATGATTCAAGGCTGCATGACTCCATTTATTGGTTGATTCAAACTGTTGCAAAAAGACTAGATGGCAAGAAAGACAAACATATGGATTGATACAGCACCTTTAACTACCTCAGGTCATCCCAAACATTTTGGAACTGCTAAAGCACTCGAAGTATAGGCGTTGCTGAAAAGTGGCAATGATAGCAATATTCTGGCATTTAGGTGAAACGAAGAGAACCAAGAAGGATTTTTTAAAATTAAGGGGCAATTTGCATGGCCAATCCACCTACCCTGGGTTGTAGGGATGAGACCCATGCAGACACTGGGGGGAATGTGCAAACTCTACACCGACATTGACCCGGGACTGGGATCGTACCCAGGTCCTCAGCACTGTGAGGCAGCAGTGCTAACTACTATGCCACCCTCCAGAAAATTTCAATTGCAGATACTGTTGTACCATTACGTTGTAAACTCTTCCTGTGTTAATATAATTTCTTTTAAATTGGGGAACAATCTTGTGCTTTTCTTAGATCCGTGCACGCAATCCCAATGAGGTAATATTCGGCTTGAATGATGGCTACTATGGAACACCCTTTGATC
The DNA here is from genome assembly GCF_902713615.1 of Scyliorhinus canicula. Taxonomy (NCBI): domain Eukaryota; kingdom Metazoa; phylum Chordata; class Chondrichthyes; order Carcharhiniformes; family Scyliorhinidae; genus Scyliorhinus; species Scyliorhinus canicula. The sequence continues at coordinate 8,807,342 of NC_052159.1, forward strand.
ACAAGGTAAAACCATTTTAACCTATGTTTATGTTGCTCAGATTTTGCATTTGCTAAATTTCCCATCTCTATTGTCCCGAAATTGAAGAGACAAAATATATGGCCTTTTTATAGGGCAATAATCTTGTGAAATAAGTGAGCACAGAAAACTGTTCAAACGGGAATTATAAATGTGTGCGAGGCACTTTGCGTTTCTAGAAACAGAAGTGATTGAAGAATACTGAGGTGGAGTTAATGTATCAAAAAAATAATGGGCTTGTTTAGGACAATTATTTAGTCCTAACAATTATTCCTATCTTTTCACTGACTTGTGGCTGAAAACTGCACTGCAACCAATCACTATTTGTCGATGTATTCTGTTACCAATCACTATTTGTCGATGTACTCTGTTGATTATTTCTTTTTGTCTACTGTGTATGTTCCTTTGGCTGCAGAAATATAATTTTCACTGTACTTCGGTACATGTGACAATCAATCAATTTTCTAATCCATGGTGCTGTGCTGTTCTTATTTGTTTCCATTGCCATGCTTGGTACAATTATCTAAAGTTGTCACTACTTGTTCTGAAGCAGCAAGTATAAATTTGCAAACTTGCAGCTTACACCATGGCAGCTGTCGCCATGTTAATCTGGAACACTAAACTGCTTTTAGCAGGGTGATGTGCTCACACTTGAAGTGTTTGCCTGATAGCTGGATTGGATTTGATTTATTGTTACGTGTACCGAGGTACAGTGAAAAGTATTGTTCTACGTACAGTCCAATCTGATTGTACCATACATGAAAAAAAACATAGGACATAAGATAAATACACAATGTAAATACATAGACACAAGCATCGGGTGAAGCATATTGAGTGTGGTGCTACTCAGTAGAGAAGATGCACAAGAGATCAGTTCAGTCCATTTGAGGGTCATTGAGGAGTCTGGTAACAGCGGGAGAGAAACTGTTTTTGAGCCTGTTAGTGCATTTAGCCTTTGCATTGGAACAGAGAATAACCTGGATGGAGAGGTCGTTTTGGTGTAATTAGACAAGGGTCTGGGTGTGGAACCAGGAGTTGAGACCACTCATTCTTCCCCTAGCTCATCAAGTACACTCTGATCTGTTGTTGTTTAATTCTCAGCAGACGGAAAAGAAGATAAACTATCTAGTTTCTGGTTCATCCCTTTGTTCAAGCAAGAGAAAGTTCTCGATACTAGGAGCGACTAGCTCATTTGACTAGTTATTCTGGCTTTCATATCAATCTAAAACTTGAGTAAAAATTTTAAGCGGCTTTTATCACAGAATATTTACGAGCTTTAGCTATAGATTTGCTGCAAGGTTATAGGCATTGTTTCTCAATGTTTCTCCTTTGTTTGAATCCACCTCAAATTACATGCCCGAGAAGGGAATGCAGACACGAGGTTTGTAGCTTTTAGTTGTAGCTACACAGTTAGGTTTCAGGAGTGTCTAGGTGTGGTTTGTGTTCTAAACCATGTGGGGGTGCTGTTGCAGTTTTCTACAGACTTGTAACAGAATAATCCTACCCCACGTTAAAGGCAAAACCCCCAAATCCCTTTGCTTTCAAATTAATTTGAACCCTGACCGGTGAAAAGATCTGTTCTTTTCACTTAGGACCTCATTGAAAAGAAGAGGAACAGCCTTCTCCAGGTGGAACAGAGCTCTGTGAGGAACTCGTACAGTGTCTTCTCCTTGCTCAGGTAAATATAGATCAACCTATTAAACTCTTTCCAACCCAAACTCGACTAGGAGGGATATGTCAGCCTTTCTATCATACTGATTTAAAGTTTCTTTTGTTTTAAGTGTATTTAAAGTCGTTCTGATAACTTGAGATATTAGTACATAACATATTCCTGCATGGGAGGGAAATTTCAGTTTTTTTTTATAAAGACCATTTTTGAAGGACTTGTCCAGTTGTACAGCCAGTAAATAATTGAGACTGCATTATTTTTAGATCAGAAATTTTTTAGATTGGAGTCCCAAGTTAGACTGTGGCACATTGGTGGATCGCAGCTGGGATGTTACATTTTAACCCAGCATCCTGGCCCAGGGAGGTGGGGCTGTGGGGACGGGGCATTGAAGGTTTCCCACTACTGTTCTCTGCACACTGACTTGTATTGGTTGAATCCAGAATCAAGCTTCTCTGTGGTTTCTTGCTGCCGCCGTCACAGTGGAATAACCTGGTGACAGGGCAGTTTTCATTAGGTTGGGAATTGGATACAATGCTGATTTATTTATTTATTTACATTCCCCTAGTTAACCCTCCGGTCCATTGGATGTAATGTTCTTTTCGTCCATGAGATGTGGGCATCAATGGCAAGGTCAGCATTTGTTGCCCATCCCCAGTTGCCCCATGAGAAAGTTCTAATGAGCTGCTGCAGACAGTGATGCTGTTGGGGAGGATGTTCCAGGATTTTGCCCCAGTGATAGTGAAGGAACAGCAATGTAGATCTAGTCAGGGTGATGAGTGATTGGTGGAGAGTTTTCAGACTGAGGTAATAAGGAAAGAAAAGGGGGTTATAGAAAATAAATGAATTAAAAGCTAATTAAAAACTAATTAAATAAATTAGAGGTAGAGGGTCAAGTGATGGGTTCCTGCATGATGTGGGAGCTGGTGGACCTCATTGTGATTCCTAGTCGCCACATCTGTAGTAAGTGCTGGTTGCTTGAGAAACTCCGGTTCATTGATGAGCTGGATTCTGAGCTTCGGACACTGCGACACAGTCGGGAGGGGGATAAGTACCTGGACACTGTGTTCCGGGAGGCAGTCACACCCCTCAGACAGACTAACTTAAATTCGCCAGTAGTCAGGGACAGGAGGGTATAGCTGCCACGTGGCAGGTAGAAGGATCCAGGAGATAGGGTTGCAGGAGCCTCGGTCCTTGACCCTGTCCAACAGGTTTGAGATTCATGCTCCCTGTGTGGATGAGATTGGGGACTGCAGGAAGGATGGGCAAACTGTCCATGGTACAGGGAGCTGTTCAATTGTGGGGGGGAAAGAAATGTAGTCATAATTGGGGATTCAACAGATAGGGGCATTGGCACTGTTCTCTGTGACCAGGATTGAGAATCCCGAAGGTTGTGTTGCCTACCTGGTGCTCGGGTTCAGGATATCTCATCTGGGCTACAGAGGAACTTGGAGTGAGGGGGGAAAGATCCAGTTGTCGTGCTCCACGTAGGTCCAACGACGTAGGTAGAATAAGAACAGCGGGTCTGCTGAGCGAGTATGAACAGTCAGGAGCTAAATTAAAAATCAGAACCAAAAAGGTATTAATCTCTGGATTACTACCTGAGCCACAAGCTAACTGGCACAGGGTCAGTAAGATTAAGGAGGTAAATATGTAGCTCAAAGATTGGTGTGGGAGAAATGGGTTTGAATTCATGGGACATTGGCATCAGTACTGGGAAAGGAGGGAGCTGTTCAATGGGAAGGTCTTCATCTGAATCATGCTGGGAGCCGAGTCCTAGTGGATCGCGTAACTAGGGCTGTAGATAGGACTTTAAACTAATGGGAGGGGGGAGGGTGTTCAGTTGAAGGGGAAATTGGAAAATGCAACTTGAAAGAGGAGGAGGTAAGAGTGCAGGTTAGTGATGTGGCGGATGGTTACCAGAAAATAAAGCTGAGGGACATAACGGGTGAATGTTTTTATGCACAAAGGAATCATAGAAGAGTAGGGAAATTTAACAAATTTAAAGCTTTGTATCTAAATGCACGAAGCATCTGGAACAAACTTAATGAGTTAACGGCGCAAATAGAAACGAGAGAGTGTGAATTGGTGGTGATCACTGAAATGTGGTTACAGGGAGACCAGATCTGGGAGTTGAATATCCATGGGTAGGCAGTATTTTGGAAAGATGGACTAAAAGGAAAGGAGGTGGCGTCGCCCTGCTGGTGAGGAAAGGGATCAGTGCTGGAATGAGAAATGACATGAGCACTGGCGATCAAGATGTGGAATCAGTCTGGGTAAGAAATATGAAATAGCAAAGGGAAAAAATCCTTGATCTACAGGTCACCAAACAGTATTTCTGCAATGGGGCACAGTATAAACCAGGAAATACTGGGGGCTTGTAAGAAAGGGACGGCAATAATCATGGGTTATAAATATGCATGTAGACTGGAGGAATTAAATTGACAAGGGTAGCCTGGAGGCAGAGTTCATTGAGTGTATTAGAGATTGTTTCCTGAAGCAGTATGTTGGGAAACCAAGCAGGCCTTCTGGATTTGATATTGTGTAATGAGGAGGGATTCATTAATGACCTCATAGTTAAGGATATTCAAGGCAGTAGTGACCATAGCATGGTAGAATTCAAAATTCAGTTTGGAGGCAAGAAAGTCCTTGTGTTTTGGAATTAAAGAAAGGGAATTACATGGGCATGAGGACAGATTTGGCCTGAGTAGAGTGGGCAGGAACGCTAAAAGGTAGGGCAGCTGATGAGCAGCAACAGTTGTTTAAGGAGATACTTAATTCCTCGCAGCTAAAATATCCCAGTGAGGAAGATAGATGGTAAGAAAGGTAAAAAAAACATCTATGGCGAAAGGAGTCAGACAATAGAAAGACAAAACTAAGGTATATCATATTGCAAATGGGAGACTTCAACTTCCCCAATATTGACTGGGACTAACTTAGTGCTAGTGGCTTAGGCGGGGCACAGTTTGTAAGGAGCATCCAGGAGGGCTTCTTAAAACAATATGTAGACAGTCCAACTAGGGAAGGGCCTATACTGGACCTGGTATTGGGGAATGGCCCGGCCAGGTGGTAGAAGTTTCAGTAGGGGAGCATTTCGGGAACAGTGACCACAATTCAGTAAGTTTTAAAGTGCTGGTGGACAAGGATAAGAGTGGTCCAAGGGTGAATGTGCTAAATTGGGGGAAGGCTAATTATAAGAATATTAGGTGGGAACTGAAGAACCTAGATTGGAGGTGGATGTTTCAGGGTAAATCAACATCTGACATGTGGGAGGCTTTCAAATGTCAGCTGAAAGGAATTCAGGACTGGCATGTTCCTGTGTGGAAGAAGGATAAATATGGCAAGTTTCGGGAACCTTGGATAATGAGAGACATTGTAGGCCTCGTCAAAAAGAAAAAGGAGGCATTTGTCAGGGCTAGAAGGCTGGGAACAGACATAGCCTGTGTGGAATATAAGGAAAGTAGGAAGGAACTTAAGTAAGGAGTCAGGAGGGCTAGAAGGGGTCACAAAAAGTCATTGGCAAATAGGGTTAAGGAAAATCCCAAGGCTTTTTACACGTATATAAAAAGTAAGAGGGTAGCCAGGGAAAGGGTTGGCCCACTGAAGGATAGGCAAAGGAATCTGTGTGGAGCCAGAGGAAATGGGCGAGGTACTAAATGAATACTTTGCATCAGTATTCACCAAAGAGAAGGAATTGGTGGATGTTGAGTCTGGAGAAGGGTGTGTAGATAGCCTGGGTCACATTGAGATCCAAAAAGACGAGGTGTTGGGCGTCTTCAAAAATATTAAGGTTGATAAGTCCCCGGGGCCTGATGGGATCTACCCCAGAATACTGAAGGAGGCTAGAGAGGAAATTGCTGAGACCTTGACAAAAATCTTTGGATCATCACTGTCTTCAGGTGATGTCCTGGAGGACTGGAGAACACCAATGTTGTTCCTTTGTTTAAGAAGGGTAGCAAGGATAATCCAGGGAACTACAGGCTGGTGAGCCGTACGTCAGTGGTTGAGAAATTACTGGAGAGAATTCTTCGAGACAGGATCTACTCCCATTTGGAAGCAAATGGACATATTAGTGAGAGGCACCATGGTTTTATGAAGGGGAGGTCATGTCTCACTAACTTGATTTTTCAAAGAGGTCACAAAGATGATTGATGCAGGTAGGGCAGTGGATGTTGTCTACATGGACTTCAGTAAGGCCTTCGACAAGGTCCCTCATGGTAGACTGGTACAAAAGGTGAAGTCACACGGGATCAGGGGTGAGCTGGCAAGGTGGATACAGAACTGGCTAGGTCATAGAAGGCAGAGAGTAGCAATGGAAGGGTGCTTTTCTAATTGGAGTGCTGTGACTAGTGGTGTTCCGCAGGGATCAGTGCTGGGAACGTTGCTGTTCGTATTATATATAAATGATTTGGAGGAAAATGTAACTGGTCTGATTAGTAAGTTTGCAGACGACACAGGTTGGTGGAATTGCGGATAGCGATGACGACTGTAAGAGGATACAGCAGGATTTAGATTGTTTGGAGACTTGGGCGGAGAGTTGGCAGATGGAGTTTAATCCAGACAAATGTGAGGTGATGCATTTTGGAAGGTCTAATGCAGGTAGGGAATATACAGTGAATGGTAGAACCCTCAAGAGTATTGAAAGTCAGAGTGATCTAGGTGTACAGGTCCCACAGGTCACTGAAAGGGGCAAGACAGGTGGAGAAGATAGTCAAGAAGGCATACGGCATGCTTGCCTTCATTGGCCGGGGCATTGAGTATAAGAATTGGCAAGTCATATTGCAGCTGTATAGAACCTTAGTTAGGCCACATTTGGAGTATTGTGTTCAATTCTGGTCGGCACGCTACCAGAAGGATGTGGAGGCTTTAGAGAGGGGGCTGAAGAGATTTACCAGGAAGTTGCCTGGTATGGAGGGCATTAGCTATGAGGAGAGGTTGAATAAACTCAGTTTGTTCTCACTGGAACAAAGGAGGTTGAGGGACGACCTGATAGAGGTCTACAAAATTATGAGGGGCGTAGACAGAGTGGATAGTCAGAGGCTTTTTCCCAGAATAGAGAGGTCAATTACTAGCGGGCATCGGTTTAAGGTGCGAGGGACAAGGTTTAGAGGAGGCATTCCTGGAAAGTGTTTTTACACAGAGGGTAGTGGATGCCTGGAACTTGCTGCCGGAGGAGGTGGTGGAAGCAGGGACGATAGTGACATTTAAGGGGCATCTTGACAAATATATAAATAGGATGGCAATAGAGGGATACGGACCCAGGAAGTGTAGAAGATTGTAGTTTAGTCGGGCAACATGGTCGGCACGGGCTTGGAGGGCTGAAGGGCCTGTTCCAGTGCTGAACTTTTCTTTGTTCTTTGAAATTACAAACCAGTTAGTTTAACATCTGTTGTTGGGAAATTGATAGAATCAATTATAAAGGAGGTAATATCAGGACATTTGGAAAGTCAAAACGCTACCAATCAGTCAGCATGGCTTTATGAAGGGCAAATCATGTTTGACTAATTTGATCGAGTTCTTCGAAGATCTAACAGGAAAAGTGGATAATGAGAATCCTGTAGATAGAGTATATCTGGACTACTGGAAGGCATTTGATAAGGTGCCGCACAGAAGATTAATTCACAAAGTTAGATCACATAGGATTAGAGGTAATTTATTATTTTAGATACAAGGCTGGCTGACAGACAGAAGTCAGAATCACGATAAATGGATCTTTTTCTAGATAGCAAGATGTAACTAGTGGGGTACCGCAGGGTTTGGTCATTAGGCCCCAGCTATTTACAATCTATATAAATTATTTGAATGCAGGGATAGAAGGTTCTATAGCCAAATTTGCAGACAACCCAAATAGGTTGTGTCCAGAGCTCATCTGGGCGAGTCGAATGTCAAAGTTGGTGAACATGATGTGAGATGCTGGCGTTGGACTGGGGTGAGCTCCGTAAGAAGTCTTACAACACCAGGTTAAAGTCCAACAGGTTTGTTTCAAACACTAGCTTTCGGAGCACTGCTCCTTCCTCTGGTAAATCACCTGAGGAAGGAGCAGTGCTCCGAAAGCTAGTGTTTGAAACAAACCTGTTGGACTTTAACCTGGTGTTGTAAGACTTAAAGTTGGTAAAGGTCTGGTTATGCCTTGGACAGTGAATAATGAAGTGGAATGGAATTGGTGCCTAGAGTTTGTGGCTGGAAACAAAGATGATGCTTGCGTCTTCCGGTATAAATTGGAGAAAGTTGCTGCCTCTTGTAGTGCTATGTGTTGGATAAGCAGCACAATAAGCAGTAGGAGGGTTTGAGAGAGATGGCCGTGAGAGAGAACTGGTATCCTCGGAGGACATGGCTAACCTAATGTATTCCAGATGATGTCTCTAAGAGGCATTGTGTTGATGACAAAAATGATGGTGTTAAGATTCAATTTTTTGGGGGACTCCAGAGGCAATGGTGGAGGAATGGGAACATGAAGGTCCGTTCACTCAAGGACATTAGGGAACTAGTTCGGTTTTTATGACAATGGCCACTTCTATTGATACCTGTATTTTATTTCCAGGTTTTTAAAACTGAATATAAATTCTCAAATGTGACAATAGGGTTGTGACGGTGAGGTTTGAGCTCTCATTCTCTGGATCATTAGTTTTGGAACAAGCAACAAAGGACCATGGTAACGGATTCAATCTGAATATCGGATGTTGCTTGGAATTTTAGGTTTAAATCATTGCAGACATTTGGTGATGCTAAAGTAATACATTAATGTAGTTGTGTGCACAGCTTTTTTAAAGGAAAATGACCAGACCTTGGGTGTCGGCATCTAACCAGTATTCTCAATTCTTCTATGTTTCCTTGTCCTATTACTGGACTTTAAGCCTAGAAATGCCGAATGGTCTAACTCTTGCCTGATCTGAATCTGGTGACATTCTTCGTTCCGACACAGCTTGTGCTTTTTCTTGATTTTCCTGATTTCTCCTCTTGAAAGATTGATTCTTTCCAGGATACATTTTTACAGATGACAGCAGCCTACTGATCCTAGTGGCTACACATAGCAGATTGGAATGGTTCAGCCACAAATTTCATATGTGTTTTCCTTCCACTAAATCAAGCAGCGTTGTGAAAGTTATGGACGGCATGGTAGCACGGTGGTTATCACTGTTGCTTCACAGCACCAGGGTCCCAGGTTCGATTCCTGGCTTGGGTCACTGTCTGTGCGGAATCTGCACGTTCTCCCCGTGTCTGTGTGGGTTTCTTCCGGGTGCCCTGGTTTCCTCCCACAGTCCCGAAAGACATGCTGTTAGGTGAATTGGGACATTCTGAATTCTCCCTCAGTGTACCTGAACAGGTACCGGAATGTGGCTTTTAGGAACTTCTTCACCCAACGGGTTGTGAATCTATGGAATTTCCTGCCCAATGAAGCAGTTGAGGCTCCTTCATTCATGTTTTCAAGGTAAAGGTAGGTAGTATTTTGAAGAGTAAAGGAATTGAGGGTTATGGTGTTCGGGCGGGAAAGTGGAGCTGAGTCCACAAAAGACGAGCAATGATCTCATTGAATGGCGGAGCAGGCTCGAAGGGCCAGATGGTCCTATTCCTGCTCCAAAGTGTTATGTTCTTATGTTAATGTAAGCCTACTTGTGACAGCAATAAAGATTATTATTATTTGTTTTTCGGAGATCACCAAATTCTAAATCAAATGTGTTTATAACTTTATCCAACACTGGATGGCAGTAGAGTCAAATTTATGACTTCCATTGTTTCCCTGGCTCCTTTTCCCCTTTCTCCAAAAAAAGTGAACCGTCTTAAATGAAAGTAAGAACTGTGCGTGCAAGCAATAAGCAGGGAGTCATAGCAGAAAAGAATACCTCTTTGAAAGAACTATCCAATTGGTTCCCAAACCACCTTTATCCATAGCCTTGCAAATTTTTCCTTTCAAAGTATTTGTAATAATAATCTTTATTATTGTCACAAGTAGGCTTACATTAACACTGCAATGAAGTTACTGTAAAAATCCCGTAGTCGTCACACTCCGGCGCCTGTTCAGGTACACGGAGAATTCAGAATGCCCAATTCACCGAACAAGGGAGTATTAATTCCTTTTGAAAGTTACTATGCTTCCACTCTTCTGTTTAAAGCATTGCATTCCAGATTGTAACTCACTGTAACAAAACATTACTGCTCATCTCCCTTCTGGTTCCATTGCCAATTATCTTCAGTTTTGTTTTGTCCGATGGTTGCTGCCATTTGTGGCAGTGGAAACAGTTTCACCTTATTTAATTAAGGAAACGCCTCATAATTTTGAACACCTCTGTTAAATCTCCTTTGCACTAAGGTGAGCAATTCCACCTTTTCAACACTCCACATAACTGAGGTTTTGAAATGTCCTTGGATAAGCCGTTAGTTGGTGACGATTATTTGAGCGTTGCGAGAAATTCTTCAACACAAACACTTCCTCTTTCCCTCCAGTCACCACATAATCTAATAGCGATGGTGGTATAGTGGTAACCTCACTGAACTGATAATCCAGAGCTTCCGAGTGTACCGGGTTCAAATCCTGCCATGGCAGCTGGTGGAATTTAAGAACATAAAGACATAGGAGCAGAAGTCAGTCATTGGGCCCATCGAGTCTGCTCTGCCATTCAATGGGATCATGATTGATCAGATATGATCCTTAACTCCACTTTCCCACTGTATCCCCATAACTCTTGATATTTGGTTTGGGCTGTTTTAGCACCGGGCTAAATCGCTGGCTTTTAAAGCAGACCAAGGCAGGCCAGCAGCGCGGGTTCAATTCCAGTTCAAGGCTCCCCGAACAGGTGCCGGAATGTGGCGACTAGGGGATTTTCACAGTAACTTCATTTGAAGCCTACTGGTAACAATAAGCGATTTTCTTTTCATTTTCATTTCATTTATAGCTTGCTTGAAGATCGATTTGGAGATGTTATAGAGTGCCAGAAGACTGAATTAATAGCTGTGATAGTACACTTGTTGGTCCAGGGCTGTGTCACTGGAGCTCTTAGTACTAATCAAACTGTTATTCAGACAAGTTGTGATGTCATTCAAACATTTAAATTGAATTTATAAAATACAATTTGGAATTGAAAGCTAGTCTCAGTAGTGGTGACCACAAAACTCATCAATTGTCGTAAAAACAATCTGGTCTGCTCTTTAGGAAAGGAAATCTACCCTACTTATCTAGTCGGGTCTACATGTTTCTTCAGACCCAGGGTAATGTGGTTGCCTCTTGACTGCTCTCGCAGGCAATTAGGGATGAGCAATCCCATGCACGAATAATGGGGTATCACCATTGATAAACTGAACTGGTCTAGCCATATTAATACTGTGGCTACTAAAGCAGGTGAAAGGCTAGGAATTCTACGGCGAGTAACGAGCCTCCTGACCCCACCCAAAACCTTTCGACCACGTACAAGGCACAAGTCTTGCCTGGATGAATGCAGCTCCAACAACACTCGAAGCTCGACACCATACAGGACAAAGCTGCCCGCTTGATTGCTACCCCTTCCACAAACATTCAGTCCCTCCACCAGTGGCAGCTGTGTGTACCATTTCCAGATGCTCTGCAGGAATTCACCAAGGATCCTTGGACAGCATCTTTCAAACCCACAACACAACCATCTTGAAGGACAAAAGCAGCAGATACCTGGGAACCCAACCACCTGGAGTTCCCCTCCAAGTCATTCACCACCCCAACTTGGAAATATATTGCTGCTCCTTCACTGTTGCTGGGTCAAAATCCTGGAACCCCCTCTCTCAGAGCACTGTGGATGTACCTACACCTCTGGGACTGCAGCGGTTCAAGAAGGCAGCTCACCACCACCTTCTGATGGGCATTGAATGCGAGCCTGACCAGCGACGTCCACAAGTAGGCTTACATTAACACTGCCATGAAGTTACTGTGAAAATCGAAGACACTTGTTTGTGTGTGTGTAGGTTTTAATAGGTGCAGCTTGTATTGTTTGCCCAAAGCTATATTTTTCTCTCATTCCGAATTCTTTGATTTTTCCAGTTTAGCCACAATCATTAATCTCTAAGTATGTTTCTGAACAGAAACAGGCAGGTGCTCTGAAAACAGTCCTTGTTTTAAACCCTTTGCAACATGGTGGGCTTGAACACTAATCCCAAGAGATTTATGCAGCACTTCATAAACAGGGGATGTCTTTGTTCTCTGCTTGAAAAACAATAATAGCATAAATCTAACCAGTTCTTCTTGTACATGAACGTTATTCATTTTGTTTCCTGGAGTATTAGCGATTACATCATCTGGTGGAGACTGTATGAAACTGCTTATGGAGTTGGATGCGGTTTTCCCACTATTTGCATACTGGCTCTGACTCAAATTCCTGGGACCTCAAACCTGCAGAACTCTGTCTCTTTTTATATTTGTCTCTCTCTAATTTTAAAAACTTTTTCTGTATGTCTGTCTGCCTTTTTTCTGGTCCTGCCAGGAAGGTTCTGGTTCTGCCCCACTCCCCATGCTCTGTTTCCATTAAAGATCATTTATTAATCTGCAGAACTATTGAAAAGGGCTATTTAACCCAGATGCGATTTGAATTTCAGGCCAAGCTAAATTTTTTAAATTACTGTACAGGTTTAGAGCAACATTGCAATGAAATTCTTAGTTCACTGACAAGTGTGATAAGATTCCTTCAGTGTGGAGGCTGCTGTGCAGCTCTGTGTGGCAAGGTGGTAATCTAATTCAGGGATTCGCTCAACACCATATTCTTCATATGAAACCCAAGATTAAATTACTGATTTAAATTTGCCCAAAGGTAGTGATGTATTGTGTATAATATATATGCAGTAATTAAGTTCTTGCACATCCTCCATGAGCAAATTGGAACTTTATGCTGTGAATAGTGTCTGCAGTATGGAAACTAAGCTGTGGTCATATATGTGGACTTTCGTGCACCAATGCTCCACGTGACCTGTGTTAAAACTAAATGATCCTTTGTTGAGTCAGAATATCCACTGCGACACCTGTCAATGGTTTAAGTGTTAAGTATGTGCATTAGTCAGCTCATTAGATAAAGTATGAGGCATGAATTTGTTCAAATTGCCAAGTTTGCTTTGGGTGTGTAGAAAATATTATATGATATTTTCTGTGCTATTTAAATACAATAAACCATTAGAATTAAACTGTGCCAGGTGAGCTTATACATTCACTGATTAATTTTGCACTGGCACCAGTTAGTAGTCGGGAACTTTTCATTAATGCCAGCAACCTTTTTTATTCCTGGTGCATCTTGGGATGTCTACTTGCATTAAAGTTGTTATATAATGCAAGATGTTGTAACGTTTCAACAGAACTGAATATGCGCCCCAGCGAGTCTTATAGATTGCTTCAGCTGAAAAATAATCGTCGTTAGTCCATCAGATCCATGGTGGAGGTCTCCACATGTTCGAATCCACTTCTGACTCGTGTCCCATATACTTTAATATTCCTCTGTCTTAGGTAACTATTTTCACTTTAAAAGGGATAAAGGGTTCTGCTACAGCAAAGACTTGTGAAATGAAAAAAATGAAAATCGCTTACTGCCACGAGTAGGCTTCAATGAAGTTACTGTGAAAAGCCCCTAGTCGCCACATTCCGGCGCCTGTTCGGGGAGGCTGATACGGGAATTGAACCGTGCTGCTGGCCTGCTTGGTCTGCTTTAAAAACCAGCGATTTAGCTCAGTGAGCTAAACCAGCCCCTGTAAAGAAAAAATGAAAATCGCTTAATGTCACAAGTAGGCTTCAAATGAAGTTACTGTGAAAAGCCCCTAGTCGCCACATTCCGGCGCCTGTTTGGGGAGGCTGGTACGGGAATTGAACCGTGCTGCTGGCCTGCCTTAAAAGCCAGCGAATTAGCCCAGTGTGCTAAACCAGCCCCAGAGACAGAGAATTCCATATTCTAACCAATTCTTGTTAGTATAAATTCTAACCCACCCCCCCCCCCCCCCCTTAACTTGCGATTACCTTAATTTTTTACCCTTGTGTTGCCATCTCATTGATTAGTTGTAATAAAGTTTCACCATTTAACGTTGAAACTTGTAGAGCTCTATTAGGGTCCACATCCCTTGAAGGTGGAAGGACAGTTGGACAATCTGGTCAGGAAAGTATATGGAATGTGTTCCTTTTTTGGGTGAGGTGTTTCATACAAAAGCAGGGATGTAATAATGGAACTCGATAAAATGCTGGTTAATCCACAGCCAAAGTTTTCTGTACAGTTTTGGTCACATTACAGGTAGGACATAATTGCTCTGGAGGGAGTGCAGAGGACGTTTACAGGAATGTTGCCAAAGCTTGAAAATAGCAGCTAGGAGGAGAGATTGGATAGGCTAGGGTTGTTTTCCATAGAACAGAGGAGGCTAAGGGGTGACCTAGTTGTGGTGTAAAAAAATTGAAGGGCTTTGAAAGAGTAGGCAGGAAAGACTTGTTCCCCTGAGCTGAGGTCAATCACCAACAGACATAGAATTAAGGTGAATGGTAGAAGGATTAAGAGGGATGTGCAGAAAAGCTTTTTCATCCAGGAGTGTCAGAAATTCGCTGCCTAGGTTGGTGATTGAGGCTGAAATGCTCAACTCAATTAAATGGTACCTGAGGGCAGCACGGTGGCCTAGTGGTTAGCACAACCGCCTCACGGCGCTGAGGTCCCAGGTTCGATCCCGGCTCTGGGTCACTGTCCGTGTGGAGTTTGCACATTCTCCTCGTGTCTGCGTGGGTTTTGCCCCCACAACCCAAAAATGTGCAGAGTAGGTGGATTGGCCACGCTAAATTGCCCCTTAATAGAAAAAAATTGGGTAATCTAAATTTTTTAAAAAAAATGGTACCTGGATCTGCAAGGCTATGTATGGACAGGCGCTAAAAGTGGAATTAAAATGAGCGACTACTTTATTTTTTCACTTCGACTGGCACAGACACGACGGGCTGAATGGCCTCTTTCTGCACCGTACCTTTTCTCTAGTTATTTAGACCATTATATTGGAATACAGTATACCTGACTAAGAAGTATTTAATGCTTGAGCATACAGTTTGGGTCAGCATGAGCAAAATAGTTATTTTAAAAAGAAAATTGCTACTTGATTTTTCATTAGTTCGCGAGAAGGAATCAAGAAAAAATTTATTTTCCATAACATGAGTAAATTGTGTTGGGGGTTCAGTGTGTCTAGTCATACCAGAAATGTTCCAATCCTTGGTCAGACCCCAGGAGGTGGGAGAAGACCTGGTTAGGGACCAAAAACATTCTTAAGGTAGATGAAGATTGAGATTCAAGGCGTCTGTTTTGGAATAAAGAAGTTGTTGCTGTCAAAGACAAGTCAAAACTTATCACATTCCCTCATCTCTCCTGTTTCAGCTAAGCAAAGCTGTGATGGCCATTTGCTGACTACTTCCTCACTGCAATACTTCGACCAATCGGGGTCAATCTGTCTGGTTTAAATATCAAGCAATGCTTTGCAGTTAAATTTCAGTCACCTGGTGCATTCTCCATGGCAACACCTTTACCAATCAGAGTCTACTTGCCAACCATAGCATGATGGAATTCTTCATTAGGGTGGAAAGTAAAGTTGCCCAATCCGAAACCAGGGTCCAAAATCTAAACAACGGAAACTGTGGAGATACGAGGGCTGAGTTGTCCATGATAGTTTGGGGAACTGTGTTAACAGACATGGCGGTGGACAGGCAATGGCTAATATTTAAGGAATGAATGCATGCATTGCAACAGTTATGCATTCCTTTCTGGTGCAGAAACATGGCTGATCTCCCCTCGGCCTCAATTCCACTTTCCTGCCCATTCTTCATAACCCCTCAACCCATTACTAATAAAAAATTTGTCTATCTCAAATGTACTCTGTGCCACAGCAGCCACTGCACTCTGGGGTAGTGAATTCCACAGATTCATGATCCCTTGAGAGAGCTAATTTCTACTCATCTCTGTTTTAATTTTGCTACCCCTTGCCCTAAAACTATGACCCTTCATTCTAGATTGCCCCAAGGTGAAGCATCCGTTCTATGCCTACTTTTACCATACCGTTTAGCATCCTGTATACCTCAATTAGGTCTCCTCTCATTCTTCTATACCCTAGAGTATAAGCCTAAACTGCTCCATCTCTTCATGAGAGAAACTCTCTGGAATCAATCAAATTAATCTCCTCTGGAACTGTCTCTAATGCAACTACATCCCTCAAATACTAAGTAAAGTCACCATAGTCCCAGTGACCATAGGCTGCTTTCCCCTTTTGAGGGAGAGAGCTGACTGGTGCTGATTTAACCTGAGGATCATCACACCTCAGACGAGGGGCCAGGCTGAGAAGGAAGGACTTTCATGAATAACCTCAGCCGGTGCAGAATTTGGAACCCGTGCTGCTGGCATCGCTCTGCATCACAATACGGGTTTCCTCCCACAAGTGCTGAAAGACGTGCTTGTTAGGTGAATTGGACATTCTCCTCCGTGTACCCGAACAGGTGCCGGATGTGGCGACTAGGGATTTTCACAGTAATTTCATTACAGTGTTAATGTAAGCCTACTTGTAACAAAGATTTGAACCTGGGTCCCCAGAGCATTACTCTGCGTCTCTGGATTACTAGCCCAGTGACAATATTGCAAGCCCTGTGACAATACCACTATGCCACCCCATATCCTGAATAGTTGCAGCAACACTTTCTTACTTTTATACTCTATTCCTTTAGCTCTCAAGGCCAAAATTCCATTTGCCTGCATTATTACCTGCTATACCTGCATACTAGTTTTGTGTGACTCATACAAAAGGACACCCAGATCGCTCTGCACCAAAGCACTCTGACGTTTCCCTCAATTTAAATAATAAATTGCCGTACATTTTTACGACCAAAGTGGCTAACCTTGCACTTACCCACAATAAACTCCATCTGGCAAATTTTGGCCCACTCACCTAACCTATCTACTTGCATTTGTAAATTTCTTATTTCCTCAAACCCAGCAGAGGTGGCGACACAGTGGTATACAGTTGGGAAGGCTTTGCCCTGGGAGTCACCCTGGGAGTTCTCAACATCAACTCTGGACCTCATGAAGTCTCATGGCTTCAGGCTAAGAAGGAAAGGAAAGGAAACATCCTGCTGATTACCTTGTACCTGACACCATCAGCTGATGAATCAGTAATCCTCCATGTTGAACACCACTTGGAGGAAGCACAAGGTGGCAAGAACGCAGAATATTCTCTGGGTGGGGGGCTTCAATGTCCATCACGAGTGGCTTAGCAAGTACCACTACAGGCCAAGTTGGCCGGGTCCTAAAGGACATAGCTGCTAGACTGGTACTGTAGCTAGTGGTGAAGGAACCAACAAGAGGGGAAAAACATACTTGACATCATCCTCACCAACCTGCTTGCTGCAAATGCATCTGTCCATGACAGTATTGGTAGAAGTGACCACAGCACAGTCCTCGTGGAGACAAAGTCCCGTCTTCACATTGAGGATACCCTCCAGTGTGATGTGTGGCACTGCCACCATGCTAAATGGGACAGACTTTAAACAGATCAAGCAACTCAAAACTGGGCATCCATGAAGCGCGATTGACCATCAGCAGCATAACTGATTCTAACAGTTTCCCAACAACAGATGTTGAACTAACTGGTCTGTAATTTCCTACATTCTGCCTCCCTCCCTTTTAGAATAAGGACATTTCATTAGCATTTCTTCCAATCCACTGGAATCTTTCCCCTTTCCAGGGAATTTTGGAATATTATAATTACTGGTGCACTGTCAAGTAAAATTTCACATCAAAACCCTTAAGAAAATGTTAAGACAAAAATTTCCACCAGCCCTAGCCCCACACCTAAGGGACATGTTCGCAGACTCGCTGGCAAGGGGCATTTTGCCTCCTACATTAGCACAGGCTACAATCTACCCAAAAAGATGAAGACCTGATGGAATGCAGATTATATAGACCCATTTCTCTGCTGAATGTAGATTCGAAAATACTTGCAAAAGTCTTGGCCAAAAGGCTGGAAAGCTGCGTACCAGAGGTGGTCACAGAGGACAAAATGGGCTTTGTCAAGGGTAGGCAACTCATTGCGAACATCAGGCAGCTGCTGAATGTAATAATGACCCCCCCGCCCCGCGCCGGGGAGAGAACACTAAAGGTGATTGTCTCCCTGGATGCAGAAAAGGCCTTCAACGGAGTCGAATGGAGGCACCTCCTTGAGGTACTGGAATGTTTTGGACTAGGAGCAGGATTCACCGCCTTGATGAGACTCATAATTGAACTCTCCCAAAGCGAGCGCTCGAACCAACACCACCAGCTCTGAATACTTCCAGCTGCAAAGAGGCACAAGGCAAGGATGCTCTTGTCCCCGCTCCTGTTCACGCTAGCAATTAAACCCTGGCGATAGCCCTGCAGGGCACAAAAATCTGGAAGGGCATCCAGAGAGTACGGAGTCTCATACTCTATGCAGATGACCTGTACGTCTCCTGAAGGAGTTTGAAACCTTCTTGGGTTACACAAACAACCTGAGAAAACGTGAGGCACTCCCAGTGAACCCAAATGGGGGGGGGGGGACAGAGCTGGAGGGGCTCCTGTTTAAAACAGCCCAAAATAGATTCTGATACCTGGGGATCCAAATAGCCAGAAACTGGACACAGATCCACAAGTGGAACCTGACCAGCCTGGTGGTGGAAGTTAAAAAGGACCAACAGAGGTGTGGCACACTCTCTCTCTCTCTCTCTCTCTCTCCCTGGTGGGGAGAGTGCAGATGATGAAACTGAACGTGCTGCTGAGGTTCCTCTTCCTGTTCAGATCTACACCAATCTTCATCCCCAAAGCCGCCTTCCAAAGCGTCGACAGCTTAATTATGGTATTTGTGTGGCGGGATAAGAATCAGAGTTCCCAAACCAACACTGCAAAGGAGGAAAATCAAAGGCAGCCTGGCATTACCAAACTAGGATGTCACCCATGACACCCATCTGCGGCAACCATGCTAGACATTACCTTTAGGAAATGGAGAAGGGATGGGGCACATTGACAGTCAAGGACTTTTACGTAGGGCACAGACTGGCGACACTGGACGAACTGATGGAGGAATGGAGACTGCTGACAAAACAGGAAACGAGACACCTGCAAATAAAGCACTTACTCTGCAAAGAGGCAGTAGGGTACCCCGGGGCCTCGGAGATTACACTATTAAAGCACCTGATAAATACGGATAGTAAAGAAGGGGGACTCTATGGGGAAAATGCATGGACAGCTACTGGACAGAGCCTGAACGCCACTGGACGAGACCAGATGGAAGTGGGAGGACGAACTGGGGATAGAAGTGGGGTGGGGACTCTGGAGCGAAGCACTGAGCAGGGCAAACTCCACCTCCTCCTGCGCATGGCTCAGCCTCATGCAGTTCAAAGTAATGCACGGAGCACACCTGGGATTGAGAGGAAGTTTGTCGAGCAGGAATGTTCTCATTTGGATTATTGTCCTGTATAGTGTATCAGAAATGTAATTGATGCTTGTTTCATGTGTCATTTAATGAGGAAATTAATAGGCCACAGCATATTCATAGAATCATAGAATTTACAGTGCAGAAGGAGGCCATTTGGCCCATTGAGTCTGCACCGGCTTCTAGAAAGAGCACCCTACTTAAGCTCATGCCTCCACCCCATCCCTGTAACCCACTAAACCCAACTCACCTTTTTGGACACCAAGGGCAATTTATTATGGCCAATCCACCTAACCTGCACATCTTTGGATTGTGGAAGGAAACCGGAGCACCCGGAGGAAACCCATGCAGACACGGAGAACGTGCAGACACGGGGAGAACGTGCAGACTCCGCACAGACAGTGACCCAACCTGGGACCCTGGCATTGTGAAGCGACATTGCTAACCACTGTGCTACCGTGCTGCCCAAACAAGATTCATCTTGTTCAAAGATGGACCAGTATTCATTGTTTTCCATACGTTGTGAGAATCGAACCAATGTTTCTGTCTCTGATTGACAGGATACTATGATTCTGTGATATGAGATGTTAAAAACACATTCTGTAATTATCACTGTTGTTTTTCTGAGGCTGAGCTTCATCACTTGAGGCTGTCAGTCTGCAATTAAAGCTGTTCATCATAAAAATTACCCATAGCGTATAGGTTTCTCTGGGAATTAAGAAACCAATTTGGCAGCTAGCACGTTTAAGGCCTGGGGAGAGACCTATAGTGGCCAAAAAAAAACACGGTGGACAGCACCCTGCAGGATGTCATCATTTGGCATTTGTCTTTTATTAACACACAGGGTCAGGTGATAGTATTAATTGCATTTATGTTGTACATTTTAGGTTAGATACTGCAAAGATTGCCAGGTACAAATACGATTGGTTGCACTGTTAAACAGAGAACCATATCGTCTGCCATTATAGTTTCAACCCAGAAGCTGAACCACTGCCCTTGTACAAAGTAACTTTTGCTGTCATTATACAGTCCTGTGGTATTGAGGGTAAATCAAAACGTTTGGTGCCAAACGTCCAAGATCAGTAAATGTTAAGTCAGTTGTGGCAATGTTCTCATTTGTTGCAGTTTATAACCGCATTATCAAAAATGATTGTTGATAGAAAATGTAGCATTCTGTCTTTGTGCATATCAATGTGTGCTTGTAAAGTGCTGCTCCAGATGTACACTTCCTACATTCTAATTGCCATCTGTCCCTGTGGTGAAGAAAGTAGAATTAACGTTTCTTATCGATTACCTTTTGTTATGATGAATTGACTAAGTTTACTTTCCGAGTGAACATCTGGCCTATTTGCCATGGGAGCGGGTTAGTCTCATTAATCCTCCAGTCCAGAATTTCAACTCTTTGCATTAGAAATCCTGGCAATGCTAATTTGGCAGTACCTAGATACATTCTAGTGACTAAATGTGGAGGGCTATTCTTTTTTTTAATAAATAATTTTTATTGAAATTTTTTATAGAAAATATAACAAACAATGAAAAGCAACAATAAAACACCACAGTAACTGTAACACCCCCAAGACCGTATCAACGCATGTATCTCACCCCCCCCCCACCCCCCCAAACCCAGTAAACAACAAGAGAACTTAAAAATAAATTAAAATTAAATAAACATAGTCAATGCCCCCCCCCCCCCCCCCCCCCCCCCCCCGGGGTTGCTGCTGCTGCTGACCCAGTACCCTATTGCTGAGCCAGAAAGTCAAGGAAAGGTTGCCACCGCCTAAAGAACCCTTGTACTGATCCTCTAAGGGCGAATTGGACCTTCTCTAGCTTAATAAAACCCGCCATGTGATTGATCCAGGTCTCCACGCTTGGGGGTCTCGCATCCTTCCACTGTAGCAAGATCCTCCGCCGGGCTACTAGGGACGCAAAGGCCAAAACACCGGCCTCCCTCGCCTCCTGCATTCCCGGCTCCACCGCAACCCCAAAAATCGCGAGTCCCCAGCCTGGCTTGACCCTGGATCCTACCACCCTTGACACCGTCCTCGCCACCCCTTCCAGAACTTCTCCAGTGCCGGGCATGCCCAGAACATATGGGCATGGTTCGCTGGACTCCCCGAACACCTGACACACCTGTCTTCGCCCCCAAAGAACCTACTCATCCTAGACCCGGACATGTGGGCCCGGTGCAGCACCTTGAATTGGATGAGGCTAAGCCGCGCACATGAGGAGGAAGAGTTAACCCTCTCCAGGGCATCAGCCCGTGTCCCATCTTCGATCTGTTCCCCCAGTTCCCCCTCCCACTTAGCCTTTAGCTCCTCTACTGACGCCTCCTCCACCTCCTGCATTACCTTGTAGATATCGGATATCTTCCCATCCCCGACCCAGACCCCCGAAAGCACCCTGTCACTCACCCCCCTCGCGGGAAGCAAAAGGAATCCCTCCACCTGCCGCCTAGCAAACGCCTTTACCTGCAGATACCTGAACATGTTCCCCGAGGGGAGCCCAAATTTCTCCTCCAATTCCCCCCAGGCTCGCTAACCTCCCATCAATGAACAGGTCCCTCAGCTGTCTGATGCCCGCTCTGTACCAACCCTGGAACCCCCATCAATGTTCCCCGGGACAAACCGATGGTTCCCCCTTAACGGAGCCTCCATCGAGCCCCCCACTTCCCCCCCCCCCCATGTCGCCTCCACTGCCCCAAATCTTGAGGGTAGCCGCCACCACAGGACTCGTGGTATACCTCGTAGGAGGGAGCGGCCAAGGCGCCGTTACTAGGGCCCCCAGGCTTGTGCCTCCACAGGACGCCATCTCCAACCGTTTCCATGCTGCCCCCTCCCCCTCCATCACCCACTTGCGCACCACCGACACATTGGCCGCCCAATAATACCCCGAGAGATTGGGTAACGCCAGCCCCCCACCATCTCTACCCCGCTCCAAGTAGACCCTCTTCACCCTCGGGGTCCCATGCGCCCAAACAAAGCTCATAATGCTGCTAGTCGCCCTCCTAAAAAAGGCCCTAGGGATAAAGATGGGCAAACACTGAAAAAGGAACAAGAACCTCGGGAGAACCGTCATTTTGACGGACTGCACTCTACCCGCCAGCGATAGTGACACCATGTCCCACCTTTTGATTTCCTCCTCCATCTGCTCCACAAGCCTGGTAAAATTAAGCTTATGGAGAGTCCCCCAACTCCTGGCCACCTGCACCCCCAGGTATCTGAAACTCTTCACTGCCCGCTTAAACGGGAGCCTCCCAATTCCCCCCTCCTGATCACCCGGGTGCACTACAAATACCTCGCTCTTGCCCAGATTCAACTTATAGCCCAAGAAGCTCCCAAACTCAGCCAACAGCTCCATCACTCCCGGCATTCCCCCTCTGGGTCCGCCACATACAATAGCAGGTCGACCGCATACAGCGCTACCCTATGTTCCTCCCCACCCCGCACCAGGCCCCTCCACCTCCCCGACTCCCTCAGCGCCAAAGCCAGAGGTTCTATCGCCAGTGCAAAAAGCAAGGGGGACAGGGGGCACCCCTGCCTGGTCCCACGGTAGAGCCTGAAGTACTCTGATCTCCTTCCATTGGTAACTACACTCGCCATCGGGGCCTCGTAGAGCAACCTCACCCATTTGATGAACCCCTCCCCGAATCCAAATTCTCCAGCACCTCCCACAGGTACCCCCACTCAACTCTATCAGACGCCTTCTCTGCATCCAGCGCCACCACTATCTCCGCTTCCCCCTCCACCGCCGGCATCATAATAACATTTAACAATCTCCGCACATTCGTGTTAAGCTGTCTTCCCTTGACAAATCCTGTCTGATCCTCGTGCGTCACCCCTGGCACACAGTCCTCTATCCTGGTGGCCAGGATCTTCGCCAGCAACTTAGCATCCACATTGAGGAGCGAGATTGGCCTGTATGATCCACACTGCAAGGGGTCCTTATCCCGCTTCAGGATCAGAGAGATCAGCGCCCGTGACATCGTCGGGGGCAAAGCCCCCCCTCCCATGCCTCATTGAAGGCTCGCACCAACAGGGGGCCCACCAGATCCGCATACTTTTTATAAAATTCCACCGGGAAGCCATCCGGCCCCGGCGCATTACCTGACTGCATTTGACCAATCCCCCTGACTAGCTCCTCGAACTCTATCAGCGCCCCCAGCCCCTCCACCAGCTCCTCCTGCACCTTTGGGAAGCGTAGCCTGTTCATGAAGGCCTCCCCCCCCCCCCCCCCCCCCCCAAACCGGTGGCTCCGACCGGTACAGTAAAAGTCCCTAAAGACCCCGTTCACCTCTGTCCCCTTCTGCACCACATTCCCACTCTTCTCCGTCACTCCACCAATATCCCTAGCCGCATCCCGCCTGCGGAGCTGATGCGCCAACATCCTGCTCGCCTTCTCCCCATACTCATATACCGCGCCTTGCACTCTCCTCCACTGTGTCTCCGCCTTTCTGGTGGTCAGCAAGTCGAACTTGGCCTGCAAAATACGCCGTTCCCCCAGCAACCCCTCCTCCGGGGCCTCCGCGTACCTCCTATCCACATCCAGGAGCTCCCCCACCAGTCTCTCCCTCTCCCTCCGGGCCCGGATGGAAATCAGCTCCCCCCGGATCACTGCTTTCAGAGCCTCCCAGACCATCCCCACCCGGACCTCCCCCGTGTCGTTGGTCTCAAGATACCCCTCAATACTTCCCAGACCCTCCTACACACCACCTCATCAGCTAGCATCCCCACATCCAGACGCCACAGCGGGCGCTGGTCCCGCGCCTCCCCCATCTCCAGATCGACCCAGTGCGGAGCATGGTCTGAAATTGCTATGGCCGAATACTCGGCATCCTGCACCTTCGGGATCAATCCCCTGCTCAGGACGAAAAAATCTATTCAGGAGTAAACCCTATGCACATGGGAGAAAAGCGAATACTCCCGCGCCTTCAGCCTCCCAAACCTCCAGGGATCCACCCCTCCCATCTGGTCCATAAACCCCCTTAGCACCTTGGCGGCCGCCGCCGGCCTCCTACCCGTCCTTGATCTGGACCGGTCCAGTGGGGGATCTAGCACTGTGTTAAAGTCTCCCCCCATGATCAGGCCCCCTGCCTCCAGGTCCGGAATGCGGCCCAACATGCGCCTCATAAAGCCAGCATCATCCCAATTTGGGGCATACACATTTAACAGCACCACCTTCTCTCCCTGCAGCCTACCATAATATATCACCATAATATATCTGCCCTCCTTGTCTGCCACCACCTCAGACGCCTCGAACGCCACCCTCTACCCCACCAGAATCCCCCCCCCCCCCCCGGTTCTTCGCGTCTAATCCTGAGTGGAAAACCTGCCCCACCCACCCCTTCCTCAGACAAACCTGGTTCGCCACCTTCAAGTTGGTCTCCTGGAGCATAGCCACGTCTGCCTTCAGCCCCTTCAAATGAGAAAATACCCGAGCCCGCTTAACTGGCCCATTCAGTCCCCTCACGTTCCAGGTGATCAGCTGGATCAGAGGGCACCCCGCCCCCCTCCCCCGCCGACTAGCCATAGCTCATCGACTGCTCGCCCCAGGCCAACGCACCCCGCCCGACCCGTTCCCCATGACGATACCGCCTCCCCTCTACCCCCCCGGCCCACACAAGCTCTCTCCTGGCCCTTCCAGCAGCAACCCGGTATTCCCCCCCCCCAAAAGACTAGGACCCCCTCCTAGCCGCAACGCACCCTCCATGGTACTTCTGTGAGTCTGCTGACCCCGGCAACTCCCGCCAAAACCCGACCCCTCCCGACATGGGGTCATCCCCCCTCCTGCCACACCTCCTTGGCACTGCTTCAGCGCGGGGAAAAAACCAGTAGAGGCCACGCCCCCACCGCCAGCTCCGCCCCTCCTGCCCTGCAGTGCGGGAAACCAGAGGAAAGCCCGCGCTTTCACACTGCCCCACCTCACCCTTCTGACGCAGCTCCCAAATTCCAGCTCCACCCCATCCCCCAGCCCCCTACAGAAGAAAAAAAAACAAATACCCAACATTCCCCACATGCCACAAAACCATACTCAACAGACCCACCCAGAAACCGAGCAAAAACCAGCATAGAAAACAAATGTCAAAATTGTAAAAACAGCAACGACCGTAGTACACCAGACCCTGCAGCCCCCAGACCCTAGTTCGAGTCCAGCTTCTCCGCCTGTACAAAGGCCCACGCCTCCTCTGGGGACTCTAAGTAGTGGTGCCGGTCCTTGTATGTCACCCACAGACGCGCAGGCTGCAGCATTCCAAATTTGACCTGCTTGGCATGCAGCACCGCCTTCGTCCGGTTAAACCCAGCCCGTTGCTTAGCCACCTCCGCACTCCAGTCCTGGTAGATTCGCACTACCGAATTCTCCCACTTGCTGCTCCTCTCTTTCTTGACCCAGCGCAGCATGCACTCCTGGTCACTGAATCGATGGAACCGCACCAGCACCGCCCACGGGGGTTCATTCGTTTTGGGCCTCCTGAGCAGCACTCTGTGGGCTCCCTCAAGCTCCAGGGGCAAATGGAAGGACCCCGCTCCCATCAACGAGTTCAGCATCGTGGCCACATAGGACGGAAGATCCGACCCTCCAGCCCCTCCGCTAGGCCCAGGATCCTCAAATTCTTTCGCCTCATGCGAAAATCCAGCTCCTCCAAGCGGTCTTGCCACTTTTTGTGAAGTGCCTCATGCAACTCCACCTTCCCCACGAGGACCACGGCCTCCTCCTCCCGCTCACTGCCGCTGCAACTCCTGAATGGCCGCTGTTGCACGTTTTACTATGGGCGTAAAACGCGTTTATTGGAGTGTATTAACACGCCTCCGAGTTCGACGTGTGCTTAACACTACTAGGCTCTGTTCTATGTAATTATTTAGCTCTGGAGTCGCCAGTTGCCGTATAGGCAACGTCACAAGTATTCCAAGGTCAAGTTCAAAGTAATAAAGACGATACACCGATTAGTAAAGTTCAAACGATCAATATTTATTATGCAGTTATAATAAATACTCATGCACACTAAGAGACTAAGCTATAACTAAACTTAAGCAAACAGAATACTTATCTAACAGGAACAGGCAAGGTCAGAGAACGAGGCCTTCGTCCTGGTTTTGTCTGCAGCCTTCAGCAAGCGTTCTGGTACTTGGGAGTCTAGTGGGCTTGGATCGCGTAGCGAGCGTTGAACTTACGGTTTCGGCGGCTGGTGCTCAACGGCTGGAGTCAGGATGCGAGATGTCAGTCAGAGCCGGAGCACGGGTTTAACAGACCGGACAACACGAGGTCCCTATCTTTATAGGGGTTCCATTGTCCTTCCCTCTTCTCGGGCGGGCTCTACCTATTGGATCAATTTCTTATCGATACTGGATTAATTCCCCAATGCGAGGGGGTCTCCGTGATGGAGGGGGCGTTTCTTATGTCCTTTTGTTTGGAGGTTTCTGGTGCCTCGATGTCTGGGTCTTGATTAGAATGTGTCCATTCAGAACCAAATGTATCTATTGTGTGGGTGTTCAAGTCTGATGGCCTCATTAGCATGCAAAGCGTTTTGCCATTTGCACCTAGCTAAGGTCTTTTCACCTGAGCCCAAACTGGTTTCTGCTGCTGCAGAATGCAAACTGCTCTTTGCAGACTGCTGTTCTGGCTAAACTGTCTGTTTCCCAGCAGTCTTCCATTTTAGTTTGGCTCAGTGTCCATTTTGCGTGGCCAGCATGGCTACATTCCCTCCTTGTGATCCTCACAATCATACTATTGTGAAGGATCACCTATGTACTTTGCCTTCCTTGTGTTCTGACCTCTTGCCAGTTCCTGTTCTACTCTGTTCTAAACTATGGGAAGAAGAGAAAAAAAAATTTTAACTAACATTTCTACTTGGCCCTATGTCAAAGGGACATGCATTACTACAACTGGGAACCTCTACCTATCACTATTAACCTTAACCTTAACTTAAACATTTAATCACTCTAAACCTTAACCATTCACACCACAACATCACACTTCCCAACTCGGCAGTCGAGTATGGAACAATATAATACATGGCTGAATTTTATTTACAGAGTGTTGTAATCAGTGAGGGGTTGAGGGGTTTGGTGGAATCCGAAGATGGGGGATTGCACTCTATAGATGGGTGAGGTGCTGGAACGAGAGGCTCTCCTCTTCCATTTCCTCAACCTGAGGGTCTGCACTAGGATGATGAGGATCGCGATCACCAACAGTGATTCGATTATGTAGGACATGGAGTACCACGTCATGAATTTAGTACACCAGGTCTGAACCTCGCTGATCAGAGCTGAGCACTGGGGGTTTGTTGTACTAACATTTACGGTGGGGGTTGTGGGGGAAACGTGTCTTGTTTCCACACATATACATATGACATTAAACAGTAATAAGTGGGCTTCCATCATCTTTGTTGTTCTTCTTCTTTCTCTTCCTTCTTCCTCCGGTATTGACAATCCTGGCTTCGACCTCTGTCTCGTCCTTTGAAACCTTTGGGATCAAGCACAGTATCTGTCAATACACAGTTTAAGACCTTTACTTGTTAGTGCATCTGTCTTTCAAATCCCAATTGACCCTTTAAAATGACTGGCTAAGTCACACCCTGTGACTCCCCTCATTTTTTTTCAAAAAGCGAATTTAAAGACCAGCATACACCTAACAATCCTTCCTTCTGCGAGCCGTCTCGCAGGCTTTGCTGATTTACCATCCGAATGTTCCCGGATGTAAATAGCATGTGGGATGGCGGCCGAAGGGCTACCTAACGTAAAATGAAAACAAACTTGGAAACAAACCTCCGAATGAGTTGCGTATGGGCCGCTACGGGTACGAGTTGGATGGAATCCCCGGGTAGGGCGTGCTGTGCCATACCCGAGCTTGGCTGACCAAGGGTTGGTTCTCAGACAGGGCGGGTCCTCAGTGCCGTTTGTCCACTGCCTGAGTAACCTGGAAAAAACGGGTACGAATGTGTTTACCATGACTTGCAGCCTCTATTTCGCCGAATAGAGGGGCACCTAAAAAACCAAGGGAGCCAAGATGCTCCAACTGAGGACATGAGCTGGTCTTCAGATATTTTAGACGATACGGTGAGCTGCTCACCAGGCTGTCACAAGTGTTACAACTTTGGAAAAGATCTCCAATCAAACCGAAGTTCTCAAAAGTATCTGCGGACAAGCTAACGTGTATGTGAGGTGGTCACAATCTTTTCAGCTGAAAAGAAGATGTCCATCCTCCAGCTGAACAATGTACATTCCTGAAAACAAACAAACATAAAACGAAGACAAACATACGTGCAGGTTCCATCAGAAAGGACATCGTTTCCCTCAAACGATTCCTATCTTACATCATCTGGACACCTCACTTTGATTCTGCCTCTGTGAACAGGGTCACAAAGGGGTTGCCGTGTCGGGAGTCAGACACCGTGTCGTCCTGCTCTCCCGGATCCCACACCCTTGTGTGGATCAGGCATGCTATTTTGGAATTGTGTGACCGGGGGTCACTCTCGTCATTGCGGACAAGTCTGTAGGAATTGTCCCTGTGCCATTGTGTAGCGTCGAGTGTGTTGTCGGGGTAGTCGGGGTCGGGTGGTGGTTCTGGATATTTGAGGTAGGTGACTTCCATGGGGTCACTGGAGTCGGGGTCGTAGTTGGTGCAGTGTGGGCTGTATGGCTGTGTGGTGTCGCTGTCTTCAGAGTCAGTGTCAGTCCTGCTGTCTCTGCTGTGGCAGCTTGTGGGCGTGTCGGGGCGTGGTCTGTAGTGGTCTGGGGGCGGAGTCGTGGGCGAGTCCGTGGATGAACTGGTCTGTGAGGGGGATGGTGGAAAAGTGTCTCTGGTGGGCGGGGTGAAGTGTTCTGCTGCATCCAGCAGGACATGGTGAGCATGGTTGGCCTGTGTTCCATATGCCTTTAACTGGTTTATATGGAACCACGCGGTCTTCCCATTAGGATACTTTATCCTGTAAACGGAGGGGCTAATTTTGTCCGAAATTGAGTAGGGACCGGAATATTTTGGAGCCAAAAAACTGCTGGGGTTATAAACAGATAACATTACCTGTTGCCCAACCTGGAATTCTGTGGTGTGTACGGTCTTATTGAAACAGGCAGTCCGTTGCTGTCGGCGTTTCCCTAGCTGGACTGCGGCTGCGAGCTGTGCAGACCTCACAGTCTCAACTAGATCTTTAACTGCCTTTTCATGTGTGAGGGCCGTCACTTCGGGGCTTGTCATGTCCAGTCCTAAAAGGAATTCTGTACCTTTCATAGGGCGTCCGGTCATGAGTGTGTGTGGTGTGTATCCTGTCGATGTGGAGACAGTGTTCCTTATGAACATAAGTGCAAATGGGAGCACTGAATCCCATGTGGAATTATTCTCTTGGACCATTTTCCTGAGGGTAGTTTTTAGGGTCCGATTCATGCGCTCCACAATCCCGCTGGACTGTGGATGATACGCAATGTGGAAGTTCTGTTTGATTCCGAATATTGTCAGGACGTTCCTCATGACCCGTCCTGTAAAGTGAGATCCCTGGTCCGAATCGATACTTCGGGGTAAACCCCATCTCGTGAAGATGTGGTGGGTCAGGATCTTTGCAGCTGTCTTTGCTGTATTTGTTCGTGAGGGAAATGCCTCTACCCACTTGGTAAAGGTATCTATCACCACCAGAACGTATTTATAGCCATTCCTGCAAGGGGGCAATGGACCTATAAAGTCGATCTGGAGGTTTGTCCAAGGGCCGTTAACTGGGCGAGTATGCCGAAGTTGTGCCTTCTTAGAATACCTCTCCGGGTTATTCTGAGCACAAATCAGGCAATTCTCTATGTAGTGCGTTACATCATTCCTGAGATTAGGCCACCAACAGAGTTGCCTGAGGTGCCTCGTTGTTGCATCAATTCCCTGATGCCCGTGTCCGTCATGGAACAAGGCAATCATCTGATTCCTGTCCTGCTGTGGGACCACATAAAGTTGGTCCTTAATGATCACACCCTCATGTGTGGTCAGTGCGTGTTTAAAGTGCTCGTAAGCAGGCACAAAGTTTCCCTTGAAAACCTCCCTGAGGTCTCCGTCCTGTTTCTGTGCTGCCACGAGATCTTTAATATCAGTCTGTGAGACTTGGACTGCGCTCACAGGGGTGCTAGCTGGTGCGCTAGCTGGGGGGGTCCATAAGTGTCCTCTCCTGGAACCTGCCTTAGCCAATGCGTCGGCTTTTACATTCCCAGGGGGTGATGACCTATGGTGGCTGCGAACTTTTATAATGCCGAAGGTCCTGTCCTTCGCTTTCTCTAGGATGTGCTGGAGTAAGGGGGCTGATGGAAGGGGTTTTCCGTCTGCGGAGACAAAACCTCGTGTCCTCCACAGGGGCAGAAAATCTGTTAGGCTATTGCAGACATATAGGCTGTCTGAATATATGTCTGCTGGGCTGGGGAAAGAATCGGGGTGGTCCACTATGTACGCTATGGCTGCTAGCTCTGCTGCCTGCGCGCCTAAGTGACCTGGTAACTTAAGAGCTATCTCTTCGAGAGCGCGCCCCTGCGCGTCCTCTACATAGATGCCGCATCCTGTGATACGCTCACCATTTAAAACTGTGGAGGAACCGTCTACATAAATCCTCAAGGGTCCACACGTGTCTGTGGGCTGGGGGCTTTGTTTCGGGTTCCCTATCTTCCTGGGGGGGTGTTTTTGCTAAAAAGGGTCCTGTGTTATGCAGGGGAGCTACAATTTCACAGTCATGGGGCTGTCCGGGGTATTGGAGGTTGTCTGCTAAGTATGTGTGTGTGCGTGTCCGTTTCACTGTAATGTCCCGTCCTTGTAAAAGTAGGGTCCACCTAGCTGCCCTAATCTGGCTAACTGAACCGTCCTTCAGTCGACCGTCTAGTAGTAGCTGTGTGGGTGTATGTTCGGTCAGAATAGTAATGGGGTTGAGTCCGGTGATGTATGAGAAATACTGCACTGCCCAGAAGACAGCAAAGAGGTGCCTCTCACAGGCCGAAAATCCTTGTTCTACTGGGTCTAACAGTCGGGAGGCATAAGCCACTGGTCTTAGCTGCTCGTGCCGTTCCTGAAGCAACACGGCCGAGAGGGTCAGATCTGTGCTAGCTACCTCGATTGCGTACGGTGAAAGTTGGTCGGGGACTAGCAGCGCGGGTGCTGCACTAAGGGCTCGTTTTAACTCTTCCACAGCGCCTGTATGCTGCGGAAGCCATTCCCAGGGGGCTCCTTTCTTAAGGAGGTCTGAAAGTGGGGCGGCTTTTGTCGCGAATCCGTCGATGTGGTTCCGACAATAGCCAACCAGTCCTAAAAACGACCGGAGGGCTGATACATTTTGGGGAAGGGGCAATTTGACAATCGAATCTATTCTTTTGAATTCGATCTCGCGTTTGCCGTGCGTGATGACTGATCCCAAATACATCACTTTACTTTCCAATATTTGGGCCTTTTTCGGGTTAACTTTACAGCCAATTTCAGTTAAGAGTTCCAGGAGTTCGGCCAGAAGCGAAATGTGTTCTGCCTTTGTGTCTGTCTGCAGTAGTAGGTCGTCTACATACTGTACCAGACATTCGGGTCGGGAAAATTTTTCTAATCCACTTGCCAGCTGTCGGTGGAAAATGGAGGGTGAATTGTGGAATCCTTGTGGGAGGCATGTCCACGTGTACTGCTGCGTTTTAAAAGTGAATGCGAATTTGTATTGGCACGCTTTTGCCAATGGTATTGACCAGAATCCATTACTGATGTCCAATACCGTGAAGTACTTGGCGTTGAGACCCTGCTTGAGCATGGTCTCGGGACTAGTAGCTACCGTTGGGGCTACTGCGGGGGTTACTTTGTTGAGTTCCCGATAATCGATGGTCAGACGCCATGATCCATCGGGCTTCCTCACTGGCCAAATAGGGGCATTGTTGGTGGAGGCTACCGTTCTCAGTACACCTTGGTCCAACAAGCTGCCTATAACCTTTTCTATTTCCACCTCCGCTTCAAGGGGAAATCTATACTGCTTTTGCGGTCGGGGGTCCTGTCCGGTAACGTGAACTGGTCCAGTCATTCTGCCACAGTCATGACGGTGACTTGCAAATGCTGTCCTGTGTTTGTTTAGTAGGGCCTTAATTTGTCGGTCGGTGTGGAGCGTAGTCAGGTCGAATGAGTACTCTCCCACTGCGCTAATCCGATTAGCGTAGTCTCCTACTGTGAGGGTGGCTGGGGTTCTGTCTGATCTAGCCATTCGCCAGACACACTGGTTCACTGGGTCGAACGACAAGCTGTGAGCGTTCATAAAATCTATCCCCAGGATGTGCTCTGCTGTCCGGGGAAGATTTACTAAAACTACGGGGTGCCTTGTGCTAATGTTCCCTAGCTGAATTGCTATGGGTGCTGTAATGTGTCCCTGCTGCGAGTGTCCGGTGAACCCGCTAAGTGTGATGGTGGAGGTGGTCGGCCACGTGTCTGCGTGTGCCGTGGTTGTGGAGTTAATGGTGGTGCGGGATCCTCCTGTGTCCCACAGTAACTCTATGGGCTTCCCTTTGACTTTTGCCGTGACTACGGGCCTCCCTGATGAGTCCCATAGTGTGTCACAGACCCAAGTGGGGGAGCCCGAACACCGTCAGTTCGTCTCGTCCACATTGGTGGGTCCTGACTGTACTGTTACATTGTGGATGGGTTTTGCTTTGTTGCGGTTCAGAGTGCCTGTCTGCTGGCCTCTCTGAGATCGCTGGGGTGCATTACACTCTTTTGCCCAATGCCCTAACTGTCCACAGTTATAGCATTCCTGTCCTTTCTGTTGAGGGCTGCTCTTGCGTTCATTTACCCATGCGGGCTTCTGGTGCTCTCTGACTGCTTGGATATCTGCAGCAGCCTGAGCCTCTTCTGGGGATCTAACTTTTCCTTTTGCCTGAAGCGATTGCTCCCAAGCGCGGGACAATCTTTTCAGGACCCATTTTTCGTTATGGGCCTCTTCTGAGGGGTCGTAACTATTGCAAGCGCTCTGTCCTGCTTCTGTTGCGTGTGAGATAATTGTGCGCGTCCACTTAACCATGTTTTCGCGGGTTAAATGCGCTCTATCTAGCTGTCCGAAAACTGCGCTGAAATGAATCCACAGCCTTCCTGCGAATGCTGTGGGGTGTTCGGATCTCTTCTGCCTGCACTTATTCAATCCTTCTACGGGGTCACCTCTATTGTACCCGATGGCATCTAAAATGGCAGTGTGCATCTCCTCTAGGCTGCCTCCTGCCACGTTCTGTGGGTCGGGGAGGGCTGCCACTACACTCTGGTCTAAGCTCAGCACGGTGAGCTTAACCTGCTCTCTCTCATCCAGGCCGTACATGGTAGCCTGCTGTTTTACTTTTGCGAAAAACTGGTGGGGGTCTGCGGTGGGGAGGAACGGAGTGATCTTTTCACAAGCGTCCCTTAGCTGGGTTACTGTTAAAGGGGTGGTGTAAGTTATGTCTGGGGCGCCTTCTGATTCGGCTTTCCTCTGTGTGGTTACGGGATTCATGGGTGCGGTTATGATCTGAGTTGTGGGGGGTTGGGGTGCCTGTCGTTTCTGCTGAGCTGCGGGCGCACATGTTCCCTGAACATAACGCTGCGCTGTCTCGCTTAATTCCTGCCAATCTGGGGCATTTTCCCCATCTAACTGAGCTCCAAAGGTGCTTTGGAAGCCATTCTGCACCGAAAGCAGAGATTGCAATTCCGCAATCTGTTTCCTGCATTTCGCGTGGTCAACTGTGCTTTGTCTTTGTTCGGTCGTTGCAGCATGGAGTGCTCTCAAAGCTGCTTTGAGATCGGAACATTGCCTCTGCAATGCCTCCACCTGCTTTTCCGATTCCTGTCTTATCAGAACGGCACGTTGCACGTCCTGATAGGCTTTCTCATACTGGGTCTGGGAACTGTTCAGATGAGCTAGACAAGACTGGTGAGCCCTCTTGGCATCATCCACCTCTCTATCCTTCTCTGCCAACTTCCCTTTTAATTCCAGGTTTTCTTTCTCGATGTCCCTGACATCGACCTTACTCATTCGGTTCCTTTCCTCTAAATCTGCCCGGAGCGTCCTGATGACCTCCTCTGCGCCTCGCAACTGTGCCAAACAGGACACAATCGCCATCGGCTTGCGTGCTTTACCTAAACTCTTTTTGTGTATTTGAGAGAGGTTCTCCCACCAAGTATGACCTATACTCCCGGGACCTGTCTCCTCATTTGCACAAAACTCTTTCCAAAGGGGCCATCCCTTTCCCTGCAGATATTTGCGGAGTTCCAGCTCCCACGTGGGACACTGGCCTACCCTGCTACTGCTGCTGGTTGCTGCGACCACAAACTTTGCTGGATCCATCAGACGTTCCATTGCCTGCATGGCCATTTCCTCTGACTCTCTTTTTATAATTTGGAACAGGGGGTTGCTGGGGTGGTGTTTTGAAAAAAGGGTACGGCTTACGCTATTTTCCGATCACAAAACTACCGAAAGTTTGTCGCAACAAAAAGCTTTCAGTTTTACCTTACAGCCCTGTTAGTACGCATGCACTAAACACACTTCCGAATTACGCTTATTATTTTGAACACCTTGAATACTTGTGATCTCTTTCTTTCTCTGCAATTTGGAGTTCTAATTCAAATTTCAGGGTCCTGGACACTGTGGTGTTTCCACTTACAACAGGGTCCCGGCGGATGTCGCCACTAAATGTTGCACGTTTTACTATGGGCGTAAAACGCGTTTATTGGAGTGTATTAACACGCCTCCGAGTTCGACGTGTGCTTAACACTACTAGGCTCTGTTCTATGTAATTATTTAGCTCTGGAGTCGCCAGTTGCCGTATAGGCAACGTCACAAGTATTCCAAGGTCAAGTTCAAAGTAATAAAGACGATACACCGATTAGTAAAGTTCAAACGATCAATATTTATTATACAGTTATAATAAATACTCATGCACACTAAGAGACTAAGCTATAACTAAACTTAAGCAAACAGAATACTTATCTAACAGGAACAGGCAAGGTCAGAGAACGAGGCCTTCGTCCTGGTTTTGTCTGCAGCCTTCAGCAAGCGTTCTGGTACTTGGGAGTCTAGTGGGCTTGGATCGCGTAGCGAGCGTTGAACTTACGGTTTCGGCGGCTGGTGCTCAACGGCTGGAGTCAGGATGCGAGATGTCAGTCAGAGCCGGAGCACGGGTTTAACAGACCGGACAACACGAGGTCCCTATCTTTTATAGGGGTTCCATTGTCCTTCCCTCTTCTCGGGCGGGCTCTACCTATTGGATCAATTTCTTATCGATACTGGATTAATTCCCCAATGCGAGGGGGTCTCCGTGATGGAGGGGGCGTTTCTTATGTCCTTTTGTTTGGAGGTTTCTGGTGCCTCGATGTCTGGGTCTTGATTAGAATGTGTCCATTCAGAACCAAATGTATCTATTGTGTGGGTGTTCAAGTCTGATGGCCTCATTAGCATGCAAAGCGTTTTGCCATTTGCACCTAGCTAAGGTCTTTTCACCTGAGCCCAAACTGGTTTCTGCTGCTGCAGAATGCAAACTGCTCTTTGCAGACTGCTGTTCTGGCTAAACTGTCTGTTTCCCAGCAGTCTTCCATTTTAGTTTGGCTCAGTGTCCATTTTGCGTGGCCAGCATGGCTACACCGCCCCCTGGGCTGTCTGGGTCTCAAGCAGCTTGTTGGAAGTCACATTCAGGGAGTCCAGCAACTCAGCCTTCAGCTCCGCAAAACAGCGCAGAAGAGCAGCTTGCTGCTCCTGCTCCCACTTCTACCAGTCCTCGGGTGCTCCGCCGGCCGCCATTTTGTCCTCCTTCCCCCGCTTTTTATGGGGAGCTGCTGCAGCCTTTTCCTTTGCCCCACTCCCGGTATGCACCATAAATTTCGGGGAATGTTCCTCCAAACACCTTCTCCCACCGGGAGTTGTCGAAACAGCGCCGTTTGGGGCCCTAAAACAGGCCCAAAAGTCCTTTAGTAGCGGGAGCTGCCGAACGTGCGCCGTAGCTCCGCATCACCGCAACCGGAAGTCTGGAGGGCTATTCTTGACACATTGTCACATTCATGGCTAGAGTTTTGCGCACGTTATCCATTTGGACGAGGGAAAAGAATCACCAGTTGTGGAGATAATCACAGCATCTTTGTTCATGGAATAATTCTTCAGGCTGAGGTTCACTCCACTCTCTCCTTTTGAAACACCGTGGGTTATGCTGTGAAGTGCTGTGATAGCGTGGCTACGTGGGTTTCCTCCGGTTCCCTCAGTGTAGCAAATGAACAGGCGCTGTTGTGTGGTGATTAGGGGATCTTCACAGTAACTTCATTGCATTGTTATTGTAAGCCTACTTGTGCCAATAATAAAGATTATATTATTAATATAGCAATCTTTATTATTGTAACAAGTAGGCTTACATTAACATTGCAATGACGTTACTGTGAAAATCCCCTAGCCGCCACACTACAGCGCCTGTTTGGGTACACGGAGAATTCAGAATGCCCAATTCACCTAACGAGCACGTCTTTCTGGACTTGTGGGAGAAAACGGGCGCACCCGGAGGAAACCCACGCAGTCACAGGGAGAATGTGCACATTCCGCACAGACAGAGATCCAAGCTGGGAATGGAACCTGGGACCCTGGCACTCTGAAGCAACAGTGTTAACCACTGTGCTACTGTGCTGCCCACCTGATGGTATAGGCATGATCCTGTTTTATTAGTAGACCCCCCCCCCCAAAAAAAATCCAATGGCCTGCAAGTATTTTGCCTTCAGATATTAGTCCAGGACCCGTTTGAAAGTTAGTATTGCATCTGCTTTCACCACCATTTCAGGCCATGTACTACAGACCACGAAAATTCACTTAAAAGAAAAACTCCTCGTCTTGTTCCTGCCCATCCTTGGATGGCAGCAGGAATACAAGACTTTAGTGACAAGAGAAATTTGATTTTTTTTTTGCACAAAAGCAGAGCATGAGTTCTGAGCAGTGGTTACAGAATGCGATGACGTCACAGAAGGGCAACTAGGGATGGGCAATAAATGCCGGAGATGCCCACACCCCGTAAATTAATTTGTAAAATTGTTATGGTGTAGAAGGAGGCATCATGCCTTTTCACCGTACCCATGCATATTGTTTCTACTCCAGTAATCATCTAATGCCCTCTTAAATGTCTTGATTGAACCTTTCTGCACCACACTTCCAGGCAGTGCATTCCAGACCTGAACTACTCGTTACGTGCAAAACGCCTTTCCTCAATTATCGCCAAAACGACTTCCCCCTTGAAGACTGTTCAGGCAAGGAATTACCCTAACCGTTATGGCAGCTGTATTTGTTAAAAAATGAACAGTTCTGAGCAAAGTACAGGATGGCTGTTTCTGCAGGCCAACTCTGGAGAAATGGCTGCCTCTGGCTCTGTCACTTTGTTTCTATTGCTGTGCTGAGCTGTGTAATATTTCCATTTTCGTCAACAATTCAGATATGAATCACATTGTGTATTGGGGTGCTTCTAGTGTTGTCAAAGCAAATTCCTAGGTTGTTACCACCACAGATGGTCTGTCTCTAGTAATCTTTTTCATACTTAGGCTGAACTCTGGACTCGTCCTGCCCAAACAGTGGAACGTGTGTGAAGTGTAAACAGGGTTATTGAGAACCAGTGTTTCCTGCAGTATAACTAGACCTCGAGTCTAGACAGTACCATGTTTTAACAAGTCCTCTTTCTGATGGTAATAAAGTTCCTCTCAAAAAAAACATTCGTACATTTTGAGGTTGCCAACCAACTGTCAACATCACAATCACTTTTGTTTCAGTATAGTGTTTGCCACACATGTGGAATAATTTGTGGTAATGCATCTAAACAGCTGGTTGCATATTTTAGGCACTCATTTATTTGTGTGTGAGCTGTTGATCTCATGACAACACCCTCCTGATGCCATGCTCAAGGTGCTGTTGATTTAACATGCCACACTTTTTTTCATTCCGGGTCCCCTCTGCCCTGCTTACACATACTGAACCATTCTAGGTTACCAAATGTATTATCTGTTTCTGAAAACAAAGTATACACTCCTGATGCATGCCTTTTTCCCCCTCTTTATTTTGACCGACAAAGAAGCTATTTTAATAACACTGATTAAGGATCCCATCAGAAACATTAACTTGTCTTTCTAATTTTCTTTTTGTTCCTTCAGTTTCCTCATGGCACCCTGCTCCTTGGTGGTGTCATATGTTTGATAAAAGGTTTTAGATGTTGACTGATCTACATTTGTGATTTTAAGTTCATTTGTTTCCACTGGAAAAGAGAGAGCTCGAGAGATATTACTGAAATATTCAAGATCCTGAAAAGAATTCTGAAGGGAAAATTACATCTTTGAAAGAGTAGCTATTGATTCTGGATTCATTTTTGAACTGGACTAAGTTCAGAGTTTTATTCACTGGCCCTGGACCCTAAGTTTCTCACATCAAAATCGCGTTTGGCACGGGAGAGGAGAATTCGATTTTGCACCGAAATTGGGTCTGGCGGCAATCCGGCGATTCTCCGGGCCCCGAAAAGCGGCGCTTTCACATAGACATTGTTGTAGGGAGTTGACCCTTTGGTCACTTATCGCCATGGGGGGCCTTATGGGCAGCCAGGGGAGATATCGAGCTGGACGGATGTTCGGGTGCGTGGCCGATGGGCCTACATCTTCCAGCTGCCTCTGTGGTCCGAGTCTGCCATGGCGCGGGCTCAACTGGAAGTGCCGGGGTCGTATCCACAACTAAAGCTGCGTGAATTACTCTGGGCCCCTGCTAACTCCCTGAAGGTGAGTGAATCAGCTTGTATTTTTTGAGGAATCTCGAGAATGCAACGCCAACATTTTTACGCCAGTGTGGGGACATAGCCTCATTTTGGGAGAATCCATCCCAGATTTGTCGTGTTCGCAATTTTCTTTTCTCTTGCCTGGGTTTTGCTGGATACACAAATGAATTCAACTGCTCCCAAAAAGGATTTTCTTTCACTTTCTTAAATGTATGGAAGTTTGTACATTCCAAACTGGCAGCTGTACTAGTTTGTATTTCCTCACCCTCTGCAGGGACATTTTTCTTTCTAGCACGTCTGACATATTATGTTTGCAATTCCGATGCAAATATCCATTTCCTTTACCTCCATTCAAGTAAATTATTTTTTATAGAACGGAGAGGAGAAAACATTTTATTTACTGTTTTCAACAGGAAAAATGTTTCCATTTTTCGACGGCTCTGCTTACACCTGGGCATTTCTGGTCTGTATGACTCCCAAGATGGTTTCTTTAGCAATTCAGAAAACTTGAGTGCTATGTTTTGCTTTGCTGATTCAGATTAATACTTCAGTATTAAGCAATCGGTGAAGTGAAGGCCAGGGCTTCTGCCATGCCCCAGTCTCCAACTCCGGCAGATCTGACGCCCCAAATAGGGCCCCTAAGGGACAGGGCTTCAATTCAATTTGTAGAATCGCTGACATGGTGCTAAAAAAGGAGACCCAGAAGCCCACAAGCTTGAGTCATGACCAGAATATGTACACATGCAGAACAGCGGCACTGTGGTTAGCACTGCTGCCTCAGGGCCAGGGTTCAATTCCAGCCTTGGGTCAAGGTCTAGATGGAATTTGCACGTTCTTGCTGTATCTGCGTGCATTTCCTACGGGTGCTTCCATTTCCCTCCCACAGTCCAAAGATGTTTAGATTAGGTGGATCGGCCAGGTTAAATACCACTTTGTGTCCAAAATGTTAGGTGGGGCTGGGGTGGAGGCGTAGGTAGGGTACAATTTCAGAGGGTCGGTACAGATTTGGTAGGCCGAATGGCCTCATCTGCACCAGTGATTCTATGACTCTCTTCGATTCTACCTGATTAGCAGGGCCACTCCCAAACCTCTTTCGCACACATCCTGCACACATGCAAATAACCTGCTCATCCTGGATTTGTTCAAATGGGCCTGATTCTCGACCTTCAACTGCACTACTTCAACTGTATCAACCCTAATCTCTCACATGGCATTCCATTCACCCTACGCAAAGCCTTGCACCACACTCCATTCTCCATCTCCGACCCCGACCCCTTCTCCCACTTAGCCTTCATCCCCTCCACAGACACTCTCTTCTACTATAATCTGCCATAAATCCCCTGCCAGTGACAAAACCCCCTCCAGCAACAAGGAAGAAGGCACCGAAGGGAATGTTGGGAAATCCTTTTTTTTGCGAAGTTGCGAACCTGTAACCATCTGCCTGCGAATGTTTCAGAGAAACAAATTTCTCTGAAAAACTCCTCCGTTGTCGCAAATTGCCCCCCTAAAAACTAGTCGCTCATCCCTTTTCCCATCCCCTAAACCTAGCATCCAGCCTTGCCAGCTCAAACAAATGGTTCGCACAGATTGGTGCCAACTTTGATACCGCCCACAATTTAAAGAGATGGACCATTGCATTATTGTTTCTGGAAGAGATCCCTGCGCTATTGAATCCTCAAACATCTCCTTCAATAACGGCACCAGCCGATAAGCACACTTTTTATAAAATTCCACCAGAAGCCTCCGGCTCTGGCGCATTGCCTGTCTGCAGGCATCCAATCGCTGTCCGCACTGCCTCCACCCAGTGTTGCCTCCAACACTTCCTGGTCCTTGGGACACTCCAATCCCTCCAGAAATTCCTGCATGTCCGACTCTCCCCATGTGGCTATAGAGGTTCTTGTAAAACACCTCAAAAGCCTGGTTAACTTTATCCGGCGCCGACTCAAGTCCCCCACCTGAATCCCGAATCTGGACAATCTCTCGAGAGGCTGCCTCAGCTGACTGGCCAGGAGGTGGCTGGCCTTGGTTCATTGCCTTATCCATAGATAATAGATCAAATTGCATCTGTAATTTCTTTCGACTAGCCAAAAGCTCTGGGGTGGGGATCACTTGAGTACCTTCCGTCCACTCCATGATTTTGACCACCAACCATTGCAACTCTTCCCTTGCCTCCCTCTCCATCTGCGCCTTATGTGAGATTACCTCCCCTCACCACTGTCTTCACGACCTCCCACAGTACTGAGGGCGACACCTCCCCATTCTTGTTAAATTCTACATACCAATCAGTCATCCTGGCCACCTTTGCACACAATCCCACATCCAAGCTCCACGCCGGCCGGCCCCACCTCCAAAACCACATCTGGTGCAGAGCGTCATCTGAAATCAATATCGTGGAATATTCTGCTTTCTTCACCCCTGGCAGCAGAGACCTCCTCATCAGAAAAATGTTAATACGCACGAGTACATGTTGTGCACCAGAGAGAAACTAGAATTCCCTGCATTCAGTGTGCAAAACCCACCATGGATCGATTCTACTCATCTCCTTCATGAATGCAGTCAATTCATTCGCTACTCTTGAAGGGGCCAATGATTTTGTCTTAGACCAACACTACTTGGGGTGCAGAATGCATTTAAAGTCTCCCCAAAATCAACTGGTGCTTGTCCCTGGCTGGTATCGCTGCCAGCGTCCTCTTCATGGACTATATCATCCCATTTTGGAGCGTACGTGCTTGCTAAAACCAATGTCCTGATATCTGCCACTCTGGTGCTTGTCACTATCTTGTAGATTTCAGCAAGTAGTAATGCTAACTAAAGTTGTTGCATATGGAACTAAATAAATCGTTTTTAGTGACCTTTTTCTCATATCACCGCTCACAAAGCAGATGCAGGGACGTTTTATATAGAGAATGGAGCTGGCCTCATGGCTTGTTAGCCTGCAGGAGCTGGGACGGTACAAATTTTAAAAAAATAGACATCTTGCATTTTTAATGCAGGCACTTCAGAGGTGAAAACTGATGGTGCAATAGGAGTTAAAGATGGGTGCAAGAAAAGTTTAGAATGAAGGGATATAGTAATTCCTGCTGCTATGGGGATAGTGGGTGTAAAATGTATTGAAGTGGCCGATCAGCCATGATATTGAATGGCGGAGCAGACTTGTTGGGCTGAATGGCCTACCCCAGTTCCTATGTTACTTATTTGGGTATAGATGGTGACCCTAATAAAATGGTCACATTGGAATATTAGAAGCCTTCTGTTAGATAAGCCAACTGGTTTAGATTCGTAAAGTTCTATGGAAGAGTCATATAAACTATTTATATGTTAATTCTATTTCTATCTCCAAAGGTGCTGCCAGGTCTGCTGAGTTTATGCCACGTTTTCTGTTTTTATTT
This sequence comes from Scyliorhinus canicula, assembly GCF_902713615.1. Lineage (NCBI taxonomy): Eukaryota > Metazoa > Chordata > Chondrichthyes > Carcharhiniformes > Scyliorhinidae > Scyliorhinus > Scyliorhinus canicula. The sequence goes on from NC_052159.1 coordinate 8,849,494, forward strand.
CAGATTTTCAGATCCACAGTATTTTAGCTTTTATTTGAGGGAGGAGGTAGCTGGGCAGATTAGGAATGTCCTGCCGAGTTGGGAAGGATGAGATCCTGGAACTATATTTTTGTAAAGAACTAGAAGCATATGCTTTAAAACATATTTATGGGGGAACATTCTGTTCTTGGCAGTGTTTCGATAATAACTGCTTCATTTGTCACCTATTAATTATGTCTCCATAGTTTAATGTGTATTTTTAGAAACTTTAGCCAGAAGAATATCATCCAGTGTTTGTTCCCTCAACTATTCTCCTTCAAAACTCCAATATCCAATTGAGCTCAGTTGGTGGCTATTTCACCTCTGGATCGGAAGGCTTGAATTTGAATCCCACAGCAGGCCACGAGTCTATAATCTTGGCTGATATTCCAGTTTGTTGCTCAGGGAGTGCTGAATTTACAGAAGTGCAATATTTGGTTGAAGCATTACACTGCGATTTCATTTCCCCCTTTTTAGCAGATTGTAAATGTTCAAGATCAACATTATCCGGGCCAACATTCCTTCCTCAACTAATATCACTAAAGCGGATTAACTAGCAATTTGTCTCCCTGTGATTCTGCTGTCTCATTGGCTGCTGCATTTGCTTGTATAATAACTATAGCATTTTAAAAGTAATTTATTATAAAATATACTATATAAATCAAATCATTTTGTTTTCTTAAATCTGTAATATGATTTTTAGCTCTGGCTGATCTTTTAGTTTTGCACATGAGCCTATGAGCAATATCCTTGGCCCACTCATCAGTTATCCAAGAAATCCTTACCCTAGCCATTAATCTTTTCCTGTGAAGAGGGAATTTATTTTCTTCAAACCTAATACTTCACCTGACTGGCAGCAATAACATTGGAATAACCAGACATGGGCAAAAGGATTTCTTTCTCTTCTGCCAAATGACATGACAGCCATACCTGTAGTAAATAAATAGTTGAAGTGTTCCGATTTTGGCTTCGTCAAGTAAGTATGAATATAAAGTCTGGCATTAAACAACCTCTCGGACATTTTTCTTTATTTGGGGGATTTGAAACCAGGTTCTGGGTTTCCTTTGCACTGTGGAGTTCCCCGCGTCTACATGGATTTCCTCCGAGGCTCTGGTTTCCTTCTACAGTCCAGTGCCGAGTGGATGATCCATCTCTATCTCCTCCGGAGGTCCCCAGCATCACAAATGTCAGTCTTAAGCCATGCAATTTACTCCACATGATATCAAGAAACGTCTGATCGCACTGGACATTGCCAAGGCTATGGGCCTTGACAATATCCCGGCAATAGTACTGAAGACCTGTGCTCCAGAACTAGCCACGCCCTCAGCCAAAGTGTTCCAGTACAGCTACAACGCTGGCATCTATCTGGCAATGTGGAAAATTGCCCAGGTGTGTCCTGTACATAAGAGTCGGGACAAATCCAATCCAGCCAATTACCGCCCTATCAATCAATTCTCCATCATCAGCAAAGTGATGGAAGGAATCATCAACAGTGCCATCACACAGCACTTGGCAATAACCTGCTCACAAGCTCTCAGTTTGGGTTCCGCCAGGGTCACTAGGCTGCTGGCCTCATTATAGCCTTGGTGCAAACATGGACAAAAGAGCTGAATACCTGAGGTGAGGGTGATTACCCTTGACATCGAGGCAGCATTTGACTGAGCATGGCATCAAGGAGCCCTAGCTAACTAGAATCAATGGGACTCGGAAAACTCTCTGCTGGTTCGAGTCATACCTGGCACAAAGGAAAATGGTTGTGGTGGTTAGAGGTCAATCATCTCGGTTTCAGGGCATCACTGCAGGAGTTCCTCAAGGTAGTGTCCGAGGCCCAACCATCTTTAGCTGCTTCATCAATGACCTCCCTTCCATCTCAAAGTCAGAAGTGGGAATGTTTGTGGATGACTGCGCAATGTTCAGCACCATTCGCGACGATTCAGATAATGAAGCAGTCCATGTCCAAAAGCAGCAAGACCTGAACAATATCCAGGCTTGGGCTGACAAAGGGCAAGTTATATTCACACCACACAAGTGCCAGGCAATTACCCTCTCCTACACGAGAGGATCTAACCACCGCCCCTTGACATTCAATGGCATTGCCATCACTGAATGCCCCGCAATCAACATCTTGGGAGTTACCCAGGCAGCACGGTAGCACAAGTGGCTAGCACTGTGGATCCACAGCCCAGGGTCCCAGGTTCGATTCCCCGTTGGGTCACTGTGCGGAGTCTGCATGTTCTCCCCGTGTCTGCGCGGGCTTCCTCCGGGTGCTCCGATTTCCTCCCACAGTCCAAAGACGTGCGGGTTAGGTGGATTGGCCATGATAAATTGCCCTTAGTGACCAAAAAGGTTAGGAGGGGTTATTGGGTTACGGGGATAGGGTGGAAGTCAAAGCTTAAGTGGGTCGTTGCAGACTCGATGGGCCTCCTTCTGCTCTGTATGTTCTATGTTCTACCATTGATCAGAAACTGAACTGGTCTAGCCATATTAATACTGTGGCTACCAGGGCGGGTCAAAGGCTAGCGATCCTACGGCAAGTAAGTCACCTGCTGACCCCAAAGCCTAGTCACCATCTACAAGGCACAAGTCAGGAGTGTAATGGAATACTCTCCACTTGCCTGGATGAGTGCAGTTCTAACAACACTCGAGAAGCTTTAACCATGCAGGACAAAGCCCGCTTGATTGTTCCCCCGTCCGCAAACATTCAAACCCTCCACCACCGACGAACAGTGGCAGCCATGTGTACCATCCACCAGTTCCCCGTTGTGCACCATGCTTGTAATGTCCTCAAAGAACTCCATAAATTAGTCAAACATGACCTGCCTTTCATGAACCCGTGCTGCGTCTGCCCAATGGGACAATTTCTATCCAGATGCCTCGCTTAATCTTCCTTAATGATTGATTCAAGCATTTTCCCCACTACAGAAGTTAAGCTAATCGGCCTTAGTTACCCTCCTTTTGCCTACCTCCTTTTTTTAAACAGTGGCGTCACATTTGCTGTTTTGCAATCTGCCGTAATCACCCCGAGTCCAGTGAATTTTGGTAAATTATCACTAGCGTATTTTGCTATTTTCCCTGCCACCTCTTAGTACCCTGGGATGCATTCCATCAAGGCTTAGGAGACTTGTCGACCTTTATCCCCAATAGCTTGCCCAACAGTCCTTGGTGATAATTTTTTAATAAATGTTTTTTATTGGGTCTTTGAACAAAGTATATTTACCGTTTTGTACACAAGAGAAGGGCACACACAAACATACCAAAAAAAAAAATAATAATAAAAAAGAAATAAAAATAGAATAACTGGTAAGATATTATGCACCAGCTCAACAGCAGCAACTCTCTACAACTGGCAATATTATTTATAACACGTAAGTAGGCATCTGTTTGTGGGTGGGGGGGAAGAAAACTGGGGAGGTAGATATACATTTGGGTGCCGGAGAAACAGTTACAGAGGGCAATACGCGAATGGGTCTGGTGTTAGTGTTGTCACTTGCTTCTCCCCGATGGATTTCGCTGCCGTTGTTGTCTCGAGTTCACCTCCGCTTCAGCCGTTCGTCCCATCTTTCGCCTGGGTTTTCCTTGCTCTCTGTTCCTGTAGATGCCAAGTTTGTTACCTTTTCCTGTGCCCTCCTTCCGACCATCATTCCCCTGCTCTCTGGTTCTCCTCTATTGTTCCCTGTCTCTTCACTCTTTTCCCCCCCCCCCCCCTCCTGTGGTTCGCCTTTCTTTCCTCTTGGGTTTAGCTGCCCCCACCCCCCCCTCTCCCGGTCTACCCTCCCCCTCATGCCCTGGCTACTTTGCCCTGATTCTTGGCTACCAGGTTATTCTTCTGATTGGTCGTTGGCCACAAACAGGTCCTGGAACAATTGGGTAAATGTCTCCCACGTTCTGTGGAAGCCGTCGCCTGACCCTCGGATGGTGAATTTAATTTTCTCCATTTGGAGAGATTTGAGAGGTCGGACAGCCAGTCTGCAGCTTTGGGTGGTGCTGCTGACCACCAGCCGAACAGGATTCTACGGCGTGCGATCAGGGAGGGAAAGGGAAGGGCGTCCGCCTTCCTCCCCAGGAATAGATCTGGCTGGCCTGATACCCCAAAGACTGCCACTTTCGGGCATGGCTCCACCCTCAGCCCCACCACTTTGGATATTGCCTCAAAGTCCAGTCCCCCGCAAGTCTGGGGCAAGACCAGAACATGTGGGCGTGGTTGGCCGGGCCTCCTTGGCACCATTCACATCTACTCTCCACCTCCGGGAAGAACCTACTCATACAAGTTCTTGTTAAGTAGGCTTAATGTACCACTTTTAGTTGCATCAGGCTGAGCCTTGCGCACGTGGAGGTGGAGTTGACCTTATGCAGTGCTTCGCTCCAGAGTCCCCACCCTATTTCAATCCCCAGGTCGTCCTTCCATTTCTTTCTTGTGTCCAGTACGGTGTTGGCCCTTTCTACCAGTCGGTCATACATGTCACTACAGTTCCCTTGATCTAGAATGCTTGCGTCCAGTAACTCATCTAGGATGCTTGCGTCCAGTAACTCATCCAGTAATGTCTGTTGTGGTGGTTGTGGGTACATCCTTGTCTTCTTCCGTAGGAAGTTTTTGAGTTGCAGGTACCTTAGCTTGTTCCCCCTGGCGAGCTGGAATGTCTGTCAGTTCGTCCAGTGTTGCGATCCTGCCGTCCGTGTATAGGTCCCTGACTGTCAGTGTCCCTCCGCCCTGTCCCCACTTTTTGAAGGTGGTGTCAGTCAGCGCTGGTGTAAACCTAGGATTGTTGCAGATGGGAACTTTGTCCGACATTTTGGTCGGGCCAAATTGGTCTCCTTAGTGATAACAATCGTTTCTAGGTCCTCACCTGCCATAGCCTCCTTGCCAAAAATTATTGGCATACTATTTGTGTCTTGCAATGTGAAGACCGACACAAAATACCTGTTCATGCCATTTCCTCATTTCTCATTGTTAAATCCACCTTCTCTGTTAGGAATGGGTTAAGAGACATTCTAATTACATATCAAATTGATGTTAAGTATCCAATAATTGACACTTGTGTGTAAAGGGGTTGCAGATGACACTTGTGGTGTGGTGATAGAATTTAGAATTTTGTATAGTGTGTTTAAGGAAAATAAAGGTCTTTGGGAAAGGAGCAGAACCCTTGACTCTTTACTCGACAGCAGCCAGAAGCTGACATTCTCATCCTCTAAAGGACCAATATTTACCTTGGCCACTTTTTCATTTTATAGATTTGTAGAAACCTTTGCTATCCATTTTTATATTCTGAGCTAGTTTACTCACATAATCTATCTTCCTTTTCTTTATAGCTTTTTTTCATGCCTTTCTGTTGACCTTTAAAGATTTCCCAATCCTCTAGTTTCGCGAATTAGAAAAATTAAAATAAAAACTTAAACATTGCTGGGCAGGTGCCAATCTTGACGTGTACGGAACAGCTTGGCTCAGAAAACAGCTACTTCTGGAGCACAAGTCTTCAATACTTTTACCAGAATGTTGTCAGACACCATAGCCTGTGCAGTATCCTGCGCCTTCAGCCATTTCTTGATATCATGTAGAGTGAATCAAATTGGCTGAAGACTGGCATCTGTGATGCTGGGGATCATAGGAGGAGGCCAAAATGGATAATTGACTTTGCACTTCTGGCTGTATATGGCTGCAAATGCTTCAGCCTTGACTTCTGTACTGATGTGTTGGACACCCCCCTTCATTGAGAATGGGAATCGCTGTGGAGTTAGTTGTTTAATTGTCCACCAGCATTCACGCTTGGATGTGGCAGTACTACATACCTTCGATCTGATCTGTTGGTTATGGGATCGCTCAGTTCTGTCTATTGATAGCTGCTTCTGCTGTTTGGCATGCAAGTAGTTCTGAGTTATAGCTTCACTGGGTTGACATTGCATGTTTAAGTATTCCTGATGCTGCCCCGGCATTCCCTCCTTTATTTCCTTCGATATCCATGGCTGATTATCTTTATTCCTTCCCTCCTTCCTTTTCACTGGTATATACTTTTTCTGAGCACTGTGAAAAATCTCTTTGAAAGTCCTCCACAGTTCCTCAATTGGCCCACCACAAAATCTTTGCTCCCAATCTATCCTATCCAACCCCTCCCTCATCCCATTGTCATCTCCTTTGTTTAAGCATAAGACACTGGTATTGGATTTTACCATCTTCCACTGCACTGTATTTTAAATTCAACCATAGTATGATCGCCCTTCCGAGAGGATCCATAACTATGAGATGATTAATTATTCATGTCTTGTTACACAGGACCAGAATTAGGATCTCTTGCTCCCTTGTAGGTTCCATTAAATACTGTTCAAGGAAACTTAACGCAGATACATTCCATGAACTCCTCCTCAAGGCTGCCCTGACAGATCTGTTTTGACCAATCAACATGTAGATTGAAATCCCCCATGATAATTGCCGTACCATTTTTACATGCATTTATTGCCTGCCCCACTGTGATGTTGTTTGGTGGCCTATAGACTACACTTATCAGTGACCTTTTTCCTTATTATTTCTGATTTCCATCCAAATGGATTCAACCATTTTCTCTATAGAACCTATATCGTCTCTCACTGCTGCCCTGATGTCATCCCTAAATATCAGGGCTACACTACCTCCCTTACCTTTCTGTCAGTCCTTCCGAATAGTCTGATACCTCTGGATATTTAACTCCCAGTTGAGACCATCCTGCAACCATGTCTCTGTAACGGCCACTAAATCATACTCCTTTACGATGATTTGTGCTGTCAACTCATTTATCTTGGTTTGAATGCTACGAGCATTTGGGTAAAGTGCGTTTATGCTAGTTTTAATACATTTTTGAATCCTAACACCTCCATTAATAGCATCTCCTGAGTTCTTCCCTTTATCTTTTTTCATAACTTACGATGTAGTTGAACCCACCTTCCCATGTGCTAACCTGCTGCTTTGCTTCCCATTGACCATTTTACTTCCCGTAGCGTTGCCACCCCCGCCGACCCGACCCGCTAGTTTAATAAGAAGCACTAACTGTTATTAAAGGGAAGTGCTTTTCTAATTGTCTCAAAATGCGACCGTTTATTAGTGCCCAGTCTAAAACTGGAGTTTGGCTCTGAAGAAGTCATTCCATTCGAAACTCTCGCTGTTATCTCTCCACAGATGCTACCAGACTTGCTGAGTATTTCCAACACTTTGTTTTGTTTTTATTTCAGATTTCCAACATCTGCAGTATTTGGCTTTTATTGCAGCTAGTTTTTGTTCTGTTGAAAATTAGCTGACTCAATAGCAGGAGCTTGTGTCTTGCAGTATACCGCCTTTTCCCTTTCTCTTCCCAGTTTTTAAATCGCATCATTGAACGTATGAATAGGACATGATCTTTTCTTCAAGTCAAGTCTTTTTGAGTGTCATTCTCTTTATATCCAATATTGTGTGCAATTTCGCCAAAAGAAATCCCTGTACACACAACATTATGCAAGTGACCAACAAAAGGCAACAATGAATTGCTTCAAATCAGATGGATTGGAAAGCGGGAATTCCCCATCTGTAGGGATGAAATAGCATGTAAAATTTAATTCTCATCCAACTGTGGAGTGAACTTTCCCAGTCTCTTGTGTTTTCTCATCTGTCAGGCAGTCTGTCTTTCCTTAGTTGGGGGAGAGAGTGGCGTTGAGGGAGGGGTGGGGTTAATAAACCTGGAGTTGAAAGCTGGTCCAGGTATTGGCAGCCATGAAACTCGCCTTGGTTGTCATAAAGACCATGTCCTTTGGGATTGATATCTGCCATCCTTACCTGGTCTGGCCAACGTGACTCCAGACCCACAACAATGTGATTCACTCTTAACTGCCCTCTGAAATAGCTGAGCAAACCCTGAGTTCAAGGACAGTTGGAGATGGGTAACAAATGCAAGTCCCAAGTTCCCTTGAAAAAATGGTGTAGCATCACTCAATTGCCTAAAAATATTTGTTCTATCTTTGAGAACACCAGGGCAGTATACAAAATACTTTCTTCCAATTGGTAAGGATAAATCTCTCAAACAATCAGTTTTTATTTTTTTGTGGAGCAACAGGAATGTCCATTTTTTTTTTCTGTTTATAAATTTAGAGTACAAATTATTTTTTTCCAATTAAGGGGCAGTTTAGCATGGCCAATCCACCTACCCTGCACATCTTTGGGTTGTGAGGGAGAATGTGCAAACTCCACACGGACAGTGACCCAGAGCCGGGATCGAACTGGTCCTCGGTGCTGTAAGGCAGCAGTGCTGACCACTGTGCCACCAAGCTGCTCCTAAGAATGTCATATTAACAGGAATAATTTTTCAAAAATGACAGACCTGTCCACCAGAATATTAAACAGCCTCATATGCCTCCATTGTTGGATTAATCCATAACTTGTTCAAATACAAGGGAAATGATAATGAGAAAATGTTCCCCCTCAAGAGTACATCAAGAACTAGAGGGCACAGATTCAAAATAATGGGCAAAGGGAGTAGAGGTGATGTGAAGAAAATGATTTTCACCCAGAGGGTCCTTGGAGTCTGGAATGAACATACTGAGAGGGTGGTGGAGGCAGGTTCGATTGAGGTAGTCAAAAGGAAATTGGATTGCGATCTAAAAAGAAAATGTGCAAGGTTACGGGAATAAGGCAGGGGAGTGGTACCAGGTTGAATGTTCTTTCAGTGACCCAATACAAAAATGATGGGCCGAATGGCATCCCGCACTAAAGTTTCTGTGGTCTGGCTCACTGCATCTCCTCCCTTGCTGCTAAGTGAGGTGATGTAGCTACAGAGCATTGCTACATCAGTCTGTCAGTTAACAATTCAAAATATTTTAAGCTTGATTACATTATTGGCATTATTAATCTAAAAAAGTTTCTGTTGTACTGCTATTCAATAATACAGTTCAGGATATAGAACTGACTCTTGCTCATGGCTCCCCATTATTGATGAATGATCTGATGAATTGATGATAAAATTATACTTATAGACCAATGATCTTATCTACTTGATCTCTATTTGACTTTGACACTTCAGACTAATATTTGTTATATTGCCAAGAGTAAAATTTGCAACTCTTGGTGGAGACCTTGAATGTTTAACGAGAAATCCAAACACTCAGTCATTAATTAACAGAACTGCACCACAAGATTTCATGTTTTTAAGCTAAAACAACTTTATAAATACAAAGAAAATTCAATTGAGCAAGTGCGACTAATTTAATGCTATAGGTTATAAAAATTGCTTCTCTAGTCTCAGTTCTACTTTTTACACATACCCCCAACCAAGCGTTTGCTTGTACAGATGAATTTTTAAGTTTCATTCTCTTTAGGGAAAACCCAACCAAAGGTATGCCACAGCCTTCCCCAATTCACTTAAAATCTCCTCGGTGGTCCAACTATTCCCTGAGGAAGAATTTTATCAAGAGTCTTCCCCATTAGCTTTTTGGTTAAGCAACCCTTCAATTTAAAAAAAAATCTTGACTGCAGATGCCTCAGTTCTTTGTTCTGGTTACCGGCAGATACCCAACTCTCAGCCTTGCTGATTTTTGAGAGATGCAGTTACACAAGGACTAATCTGCAACTGCCTTCTGTGAAGAAGTGTGCAGCTAAATTAAACAAATTCTAACCCTCGACAGCCCAACTCCATGACAACATGGCATGCATGCTTCAGAAATCCGATCTAATTATTTTTGCCTTTGACATAATTATTTGATTCTGCAACCCATATTTTACATAGAATTTACAGTGCAGAAGGAGGCCATTCGGCCCATCGAGTCTGCATCGGCTCTTGGAAAGAGCATCCTACCCAAGGTCAACACCTCCACCCTATCCCCATAACCCAGTAACCCCACCCAACACTAAGGGCAATTTTGGACACTAAGGGCAATTTTAGCATGAGTTATGAACTAAATATTTAGCAACACTTGTAAGTCTCTTATCTTGCTTCCCTCCCCCCAAATTAGCTTTAAGTGTGCACTAGTTTATTTCCTGAATGACAAGTGTCTCATTTATCTTGTCTTCCATTTTGCATAACACAGGTTTAATTTATTCCATGCTAGAAAAATTGAGGGTATAATCTAGGTTGATGTTTTGTTGCAGTGCTGAGAGAGCGCTGCAATATCAAAGATAATCATGTCTTTTAGATGTGTCATTAAACCAAAGGTCTACCGTTTCCCTTTGGATATTAATTTCCCAAGCCGAATTTAAACAAGAGCTGTCATGTTTTCCAGATAATCAAACATTTTATCCTTCAAGCATCCTTACTAAAGAAAATTAAGTAGTTGTTCATCTTGTTGCTGTCTGTGGGATTTTGTTCTGTGCACGTTGGTTATTGTATGCCTACATTATGACAGAGACTGCATGCCAAATCTTGAACTTTGATACGTGAAAGTTGTGAAGGGTACTATAGAAATGCATGTCTGTCCTTTCCTGCCCAACCCTCCTTTCCTCCTTCTCCAACCCCCCCCCCCCTCCCCAACACCACCGCCTTTACCTCTCTTCCTTCCACTTCCTTTTCTTTACCACCGTTTCCATTAATGCTTCCACTAACATAAAGCACTTTAATGCTACAGCAATCCTGAAGACTTTTGAGGTGTTTGTCCATACCCAAGAAAAGTTGAGTTGACAAATAGTTACAACAGTTGCTCCTTTATTGGGGACCAATTTAGCTCAGTTGGCTGGATAGCTGGTTTGTGATGCAGAGCGAGGTCAACAGTGCAGGTTCAATTCATGAAGACTCCGCCTTCTCAACCTTGCTCCGAGCCTGGAGGTGTGGTGATCCTCAGTTTAAATCAGCACCAGCCAGCGCTCACCCTCAAACGTAGCCCATGGCCATCTGGGGCTATGGTGACTTATTTTTTTACTTACCAGTTATCTAAATTCATGCGGATTATTTTGAATCGTTAACTCCTCCCCATAGCAACATTAAAAAACTATCAGGAGGTAAGCTTTTCAATTGAGGAAAGTGGTTGCAAAGCCAAAACTCAATTTGCAGGACACCACCAATATTGAAAGAGAAGCCAAAGGATTTCAAGTAAAAGCAATTACAATAAAATCTTTATTCTCCAGATGCTTTGGGAATGAGCGGTGCCAGATAATCAAAAATGCTAGTGAACAGGGAATTGTATTATTCCAGACACTACAGGGTGCTGTTCTGTTTTTGAGGGGTTGAGGGGGGCGAGAAACAGCTGGGCACTTGGCCACAGCATAGCAGGGCATCACAATAAAACCACCACAACTGAATTCTCACCGCAAATAGTATCGCGACTCTCAGTCTACCTATTAAAAAAAAATCGAGCTGTCCGTTTCACTGTCTGTTACTCCGTGCAATATATATTTATTCAGGTACAATAAGCAAAGTTGACCCAATAATTTCACAATTTCAGTGTAAAGTGAAGTGTGAGAACTTCTGTCCTTTCAGTGTAAAGCCGTAAAATATGTCTACTGTTATTCGATGTTTCTTATCTAATGGGAGCATTATCTGAACATCAAAGCGACTGCCTTTTTGAGGGAAAAGAATTGCAATGTCAGAAATTCCAATTACTAGAGAATTTTGGTTGGTACAGTGCTGGATAGCAAAGTTTACTGCAATAATATCAAGCTTTAGCTTTTAAAGCTTGTGGATCATGGGTGTAGGAAGACTGAGAGGGCTAAGAAGTCCAGAGGGGCTATTCCAGAAACTCAGCATCACATTATGTACAGTCACTTAATTCTCTTCCTATCCCTTTGGATGAGGAATTACATCAAGCAGTTTATTTTCGCTGATTTTCATCGAAATGTGAAATTGTGACAGCAGCATGTTCTGTGCCTAAAGAACCACTGAGGTATTGGCCCAGATCTTGCGACCTCTGATCATTGGGGACTGGATGTTACCCCGTGATGTCTGACGTCCCAGCGCATTGACTCTGTGGTGTTATGGTTCGGTTGGGGACCAGTGACCGTTTGTCTAAAGTAGAAAAAGTTTTAAATCCCAGTTACTAGGAGAATAAAGCTGCAAAATTCCTGGATAATTGGGGCTCATTCAGGGGTAGGTGGGACCTCTACAAACGGGATGGTCTACACCTGGACCAGAGGGGTACTAATATCCTGGGGGGGGGGGGGGGGGGGGGGGGGGGGGGAATTTGCAAATGCTCTTCGGGAGGGTTTAAACTAGTTCAGCAGGGGATTGGGAATCTGAATTGTAGCTCCAGTACACAAGAGTTTGAGAGTAATGAGGTCATGAGTAAGGTTTCAAAGTTGCAGGAGTGTACCGGAAGAAAGGAAGGTGGTTTAAAGTGCATCTACTTCAATGCCAGGAGCATCCGGAATAATGTGGGTGAACTTACGGCATGGGTTGGTACCTGGGACTTCGATGTTAAGGCCATTTCGGAGACATAGCTAGAGCAGGGAGAGGAATGGTTGTTGCAGGTGCCGGGGTTTAGATAGTTCAGTAAAGGTGGTAAGAGAGGGGGAGGGGTGGCATTGTTAGTCAAGGACAGTATTACGGTGGCAGAAAGGACGTTTGATGAGGACTCGTGTACTGGGGTAGTATGGGCTGAGGTTAGAAATAGAAAAGGAGAGGTCACCCTGTTAGGGGTTTTCTACAGGCCTCCAAAAAGTTCCAGAGATATAGAGAAAAGGATTGCAAAGATGATTCTGCATAGGAGCGAAAGTAACAGGGTAGTTGTTATGTGGGACTTTAAATTTCCAAATAATGACTGGAAACACTATAGTTCGAGTACTTTAGATGGGTCCGTTTTTGTCCAATGTGTGCAGGAGGGTTTCCTGACGCAGTATGTAGATAGGCCAACGAGAGGCGAGGCCGTATTGGATTTGGTACTGGGTAATGAACCAGGACAGGTGTTAGATTTGGTGGTAGGTGAGCACTTTGGTGATAATGACCACAATTCGATTACGTTTACTTTAGTGATGGAAAGGGATAGGTATATGCCGCAAAGCAAGAGTCATATCTGGGGGAAAGGCAATTATGATGCGATGAGGCAAGACTTGGGATGCATCGGATGGAGAGGTAAACTGCAGGGGATGGGCACAATGGAAATGTGGAGCATGTTCAAGGAACAGCTACTGCGTGTCCTTGATAAGCATGTACCTGTCAGGCAGGGAGGAAGTGGTTGAGCGAGGGAACCATGGTTTACTAAAGTAGTTGAAACACTTGGCCTGAGGAAGAAGGAGGCTTATGTAATGATGAGACGTGAAGGTTCAGTTAGGGCACTTGAGAGTTACAAGTTAGCTAGGAAGGATCTAAAGAGAGAGCTAAGAAGAGCCAGGAGGGGACATGAGAAGTCTTTGGCAGGTAGGATCAAGGATCACCCTAAAGCTTTCTATAGATATGTCAGGAATAAAAGAATTACTAGGGTAAGAGTAGGGCCAGTCAAGGACAGTAGTGGGAAGTCTAGCGTGGAGTCCGAGGAGATAGGAGAGGTGCTAAATGAGTATTTTTCGTCAGTATTCACACAGGAAAAAGACAATATTGTCGAGGAGAATACTGAGATACAGGCTTCTAGACTAGAAGGGCTTGAGGTTCATAAGGAGGAGGTGTTAGCGATTCTGGAAAGTGTTAAAATCGGTAAGTCCCCTGGGCCAGATGGGATTTATACTAAGATTCTCTGGGAAGCTAGGGAGGAGATTGTTGAGCCTTTGGCTTTGATCTTTAAGTCACCTTTGACTTCAGGAATAGTGCCAGAAGACTGGAGGATAGCAAATGTTGTCCCCTTGTTCAAGAAGGGGAGTAGAGACAACCCCGGTAACTATAGACCATAGAACATAGAACAGTACAGCACAGAACAGGCCCTTTGGCCCTCTATGTTGTGCCGAGCAATGATCACCCTACTTAAACCCACAACCCAACAATCCCCCCATTAACCTTACATTACGGGCAATTTAGCATGGCCAATCCACCTAACCCGCACATCTTTGGACTGTGGGAGGAAACCGGAGCACCCGGAGGAAACCCACGCACACACGGGGAGGACGTGCAGACGTGCAGACTCCACACAGACAGTGACCCAGCCGGGAATCGAACCTGGGACCCTGGAGCTGTGAAGCATTGATGCTAACCACCATGCTACCGTGAGGCCCCTAGTGAGCCTTACTTCTGTTGTGGGCAAAGTCTTGGAAAGATTTATAAGAGATCGGATGTATAATCATCTGGAAAGGAATAATTTGATCAGAGATAGTCAACATGGTTTTGTGAAGGGTAGGTTGTGTCTCACAAACCTTGTTGAGTTTTTTGAGAAGGTGACCAAACAGGTGGATGAGGGTAAAGCAGTTGATGTGGTTTATATGGCTTTCAGTAAAGCGTTTGATAAGGTTCCCCACGGTAGGCTATTGCAGAAAATACGGAGGCATGGGATTCGGTGATTTAGCAGTTTGGATCAGAAATTGGCTCGCTGGAAGAAGACAAAGGGTGGTGGTTGGTGGGAAATGTTCAGACTGTAGTCCAGTTACTAGTGGTATACCACAAGGATCTGCTTTGGGGCCACTGCTGTTTGTTATTTTTATAAATGACCTGGAGGAGGGCGTAGAAGGATGGGTGAGTAAATTTGTAGATGACACTAAAGTCGGTGGAGTTGTGGACAGTGCAGTAGGATGTTACAAGTTACAGAGGGACATAGATAAGCTGCAGATCTGGGCTGACGGGTGGCAAATGAAGTTTAATGCAGAAAAGTGTGAAGTGATTCATTTTGGAAGGAATAACAGGAAGACAGAGTACTGGGTTAATGGTAAGATTCGTGGTAGTGTGGATGAGCAGAGAGATGTGTGTTCATGTACATAGATCCCTGAAAGTTGCCACCCAGGTTGAGAGGGTTGTTAAGAAGGTGTACGGTGTGTTAGCTTTTATTGGTAGAGGAATTGAGTTTCGGAGCCATGAGGTCATGTTGCAGTTGTAGAAAACTCTGGTGCGGCCGCATTTGGAGTATTGCCTGCAGTTCTGGTGGCCGCATTTTAGGAAGGACGTGGAAGCATTGGAAAGGGTGCAGAGGAGATTTACCAGGATGTTGCCTGGTATGGAGGGAAGAACTTATGAGGAAAGGCTGAGGGACTTGAGGCTGTTTTCGTTAGAGAGAAGAAGGTTAAGAGGTGACTTCATTGAGGCATACAAGATGATCAGAGGATTAGATAGGGTGGACAGTGAGAGCCTTTTTTCTCGGATGGTGATGTCTAGCACGAGGGGAGATAGATATAGGAGAGATGTCAGAGGTAGGTTCTTTACTCAGAGTAGTAAAGGTGTGGAATGCCCTGCCTGAAACAGTCGTGGATTCGCCAACACTAAACGCATTCAAATGGTCATTAGATAGGCATATGGACGATAAGGGAATAGTGTAGATGGGCTTTAGAGGGGTTTCACGGTCGGCGCAACATCGAGGGCCGAAGGGCCTGTACTGCGCTGTAATGTTCAATGTTCTAAAATTCCACAATGTTAACAAATAAACTTGATATACAATCTACAATATCTATTTTACACTCTAACATTCAGAAGTAACGGGTTATATGAATTAACTGGCAAACTATAGCTGAACACACCACACTGCTCTTTAAATGGCAGATGCAACCAAGACAGATCTCAGCAACCCACCCAAATGTTAGCGACCACTGAGAATCACAGTCTTGTTAAAAATCTGTCTCCCTCGAGGATCTTCAGCACCTTTTTTGAATTTTCTCAAAAGCCACCCTGACTTTGTCTCAACAACTGCCCATCTCCTGACGGTTCTTTCTGAGACTGCATTCAATGGGATTTAGTTATCAGACAATTTCAACTCTTCAACAAACTGCTAACTTCACTAAGCTGGCATTGCCCCATGGTTTCTCTGACCACCCAATCTCCTGGCTGCACTGGCTATAAATCGCATCCAGGTCTACTTCCGAGCTGCAACTATCTTCAACAGGCACCGTTTGAGCCTACCAAGACGTCTCCTGAGCCTTATCTGCAAACCATAAGGTCAAACTGCAATCGACTCCCAGCTAACATGCAGATGAATTAAAACCAGAGAACCTTCTACAGCTCCACCAATCTTTTAAAAAAATATATATAAATTTAGAGTTTACAATTTTTTTCTTTTCCAATTAAGGGGCAATTTAGCATGGCCAATTCACCTACCCTGCACATCTTTGGGTTGTGGGGGTGATACCCACACAGACACTGGGAGAATGTGCAGACTCCACACATAGTTACAGGATCGAACTCGGTCCTCGGTGCCATGAGGCAGCAGTGCTAACCACTACGTTACCGTGCTGCCCTGGCTCCACCAATCTCTTAACAAAATAGCCGTTTAATTTTCACTCAAAACAAAGCATTTCTCTGGGCTGCATTTCTTCTCGAGCAATGCAAACATCATGTCTCCAATTCTCCATCTAAGTAAGTCCACCCCCTCTTTTATGGCTACAGTACATAGAATTTACAGTGCAGAAGGAGGCCATTTGGCTCTTGGAAAGAGCACCCTACCCAAGGTCAACACCTCCACCCTATCCCCATAACCCAGTAACCCCACCCAACACGAAGGGAAATTTTGGACACTAAGGGCAATTTAGCATGGCCAATCCACCTAACCTGCACATCTTTGGACTGTGGGAGGAAACCGGAGTACGCGGAGGAAACCCACGCACACACGGGGAGGATGTGCAGACTCCGCACAGACAGTCACCCAAGCCGGGAATCGAACCTGGGACCCTGGAGCTGTGAAGCAATTGTGCTATCCACAATGCTACCGTGCTGCTACAACACTGGCATCTATCTGGCAATGTGGAACATTGGCCATGTGTGTCCTGTACGCAAGAAACAGGACAAATCCAATTACCGTCCTATCCGCCTACTCTCTGTCAGCAAAGTGATGGAAGGAGTTATCAACAGTGCTATCAGGTGGCACTCACTCAGCAATAACCCGCTCAGGGACGCTCAGTTTGGGTTCCTCCAGGGTCACTCAGTGCCTGACCTCATTATAACTTGGTTCAAAGATGGACAAAAGAGCTGAATGCCAGAGGTGAGGTGCGAGTGACTGCCCTCGACATTTAGGCAGCATTTGACTTGAGTGTGGCATCTAGGAGTCCTAGCTAAACTGGAGTCAGTGGGAATCGGGGAAAACTCTGCTGGTTGGAGTCCTACCTGGCACAAAAGAAGATGGCTGTGGTGGTTGGAGGTCAATCATCTCAGCTCCAGGACATCACTGCAGGAGTTCCTCAGGGTCGTGTCCTAGGCCCAACCATCTTCAGCTGCTTCATCAATTCCATCCATAAGGTCAGAAGTGGGAATGTTTGTGGATGATTGCACAATGTTCCGCACCATTCATGACTCAGTTAATGAAGCAGCCAGTGTCCAAATGCAGCAAGACCTGGATAATATCCTGGCTTGGGCTGAGAAGTGGCAAGTTACATTCGCACCACACAAGTGCCAGACAATGACCATCTCCTACGAGAGGATCTAACCATCGTCCCATGACATTCAATTGCATTACCATCGATGAATCTCCCATAATCAACATCCTGAAGGTTACCATTGATCAGGAACTGACCTGGACCAGCCATATTAATACTGTGCTATCAGGGCAGGTTGAAAGCTAGGAATCCTATGGCAAGTAACTCACCTGCACCTCAAGGATTGCAGCGGTTCAAGAAGGCAACTCCACCAGCACCTTCTGAAGGCCAACCAGGGATGGGCAATAAATGCTGGCCAAACCAGTTACGCCCATAACTCTTAAATTAATTTTTTATAAATCTTGTTCTGATTTTTTGTTACCTTACCTTCACAACAGCAATCATCCCACAACTAAATATTACCTCAAATATTAATATGAACCATGAACTAAATATTCATCACAATGGGAATTTCCTGGAAGTTTACCCTACTTCACAGGGCACTCAAGTCTCGAACTCTGAGCTGCAGTCAGAGACATTTGATGGTTCCACCCTAGTTTGGTAGTTACCCAGGTTATGTTAGACCAAAGGTAAAGCTGCATAACTCCTGGTAACTATACAACTGAAGCTCTGGACCCTACTTTCCCATCCTGTCCTTAACCCTCACCAGCCCTGCCACCATTCACTAACACAGACACTGGAGTACATTTCAACTCTTAGTTACTGGAATATGGCAGCTAAAGGGGCCTGCCTTTTGTGCAGATTCCCTCTGCTGCTCCATCTGAAGTATCTTGGGCTGAGTGAGTTTTGCTGGATTGGAAGATTGATGGGTAGTTTAGATTTTTTTTTTGTCTCGTCAGAAGATTTGTGCATCATCATCCAAAATAGATTTCTTGCTTTGTTGTAAGGTAGCCATTTCCTGTAACTCTACCTGTGGATCTTCAGTTTACTTTCTCTTGTCCTCATCCTTTCACCACCTCTTCCCTTTTCCCCTCCATGTTGGTCATATGAGTGGAACCCATCAGAACCATTTGGCAGTCTGAAATAAGTTGAAGAACTAACCCTAAGTAACAGGTTTTCACATACCAAGAAAGGGAACTGCGCAAGAATGCTGCCAACAGTTGAGAAGAATTAAGCAAACTCTATATCTTAAATTTTCTGACCACCGATTCCCATTCTTCTGAGGCAAGCACAGTTAATACCCATTCATGAAGGGGCAGCCAATAAGCAATTCACTTGTGCCTTTGAAAACTTGTTTTTGTCCTGTGGTTCCCACTATACCCAGAGCTGTCAAAATGAGAGAAACGTTAGGAGTGAGATTTATGATCAAAATGAACGAAATTGATTGTAAATCCACTTTAACATTGAGAATGTTTACCTTTGAGTGAGATGCATTAATGTATGTTACATTGTTGAACTAAATGAGAGAGCCTCACTACAAATGAAGTTGACTTGACAAGTTAGAAAGAACGATGAGATCGGAGTCAATAACTATCGTGTCAAATAAAAAAATATTGGCATGGAGGCCCAATGTGGAATTTGGTCCCTGTTTCCTTTGGCCTGAGAGCCTGCAGGCACATTCCCGTTGCTGTTTCTGGAGAATTGGGTGGGCAGAGTCACAAAAATTAAAACAAAGGCTGAACGAACGCATGTTCATCGCAACAGTAGTCCGTCATTCAGCCCCTGGAGTTTGATCCATGCCATTCAAGTAAATCGTGGCTGAGCTGTCATTCCCGTACCAGCCTCTCCGAACAGGCGCCGGAATGTGGCGACTAGGGGCTTTTCACAGTAACTTCATTTGAAGCCTACTTGTGACAATAAGCGATTTTCACTTCATTTTCTTTTCATTTCATTTAACCTCATTTAGCTGCTATTGACCATATCTTTTAGTACCCCTATTAAAGTGTATATCTCCTTTGAAAACTTTAATCGAACCTCACATCCACAGTCTTTTGGGGATTTCCACAACCATTTGCTGGCCCCTTGTTCTGGATTTCCCCACCAGAGGAAATAGTTTATCTATGCGAGTAAATTTCTTAAATGCCTCAATTGCATCACCTCTCAACAAGTTTAAAGAACGGCACGGTAGCACAGTGATTAGCAATATTGCTTCACAGTGCCATGGTCCCAGGTTCGATTCCCGCTTTGTCACTGTGCGGAGTCTGCATGTTCTCCTGGAGTCTGCATGTTCTCCTGGAGTCTGCATGTTCTCCTTGAGTCTGCGAGGGTTTCCTCCGGGTGTTCTAGTTTCCTCCCACAGTCTAAAGACGTGCTGTTAGGTAATTTGGACATTCTGAATTTTCCCTAGGTGTACCCGAACAGGTGCCAGAATGTGGCGACTAGGGGCTTTTCACAGTAACTTCATTGCAGTATTAACGTATGCCTACTTCTGACAATAAAGATTATTACTATAAAGGAAGAAATCCCAAGTTTATGCACCCTGATTATGAACTCCTGGTGCATTTGTATGTCTTCCTCCCAAGACCAATATCTTTTCTAAGCTTTGGTGTGTAAAACTGAATGCCTTTTTTGGTTACTTTTTCTAGCTGTTCACTGGCTTTTGATGAATTGTTTACATTGACTTCTAAATCCCTTTGCTCTGCCACAATTCCTGGTCTCTCAATCGTTGAAAGTATTTTGATCTGTCCATCATGTACTTCTCTGGATACAACCCTTTATGCCATAGTTCTCCCTACTCTGTTATCTATTTGTACCATTGCATTTTCCTGTTCTCTTCCATGCAACTTATTGTGCATCCAAACTTAATGTCCTATGCAAACTTTCATTGCTGTGTACTAAATCGCTCGCTTTTAAAACAGACCAAGGCAGGCCAGCAGCATGGTTCAATTCCCGTACCAGCCTCCCTGAACAGGCGCCGGAATATGGCGACTAGGGGCTTTTCACAGTAACTTAATTGAAGCCTACTCGTGATAAGCGATTTTCATTTCATTTCATTTCAAAGTAGGTTGAAAAGCTTGGGCCCTACTAAGGAATTTTGCAGAAGATCATTTATCACATGCCTCCAATCAGTTCAGAATAAATCTTTTATTTCTTACCCTGTCTCCCAACTAATACTGGTCTATAGCATGAGATTGCTTCCAATTCCCAGGTGCAGATTGCCTGTTTTGTCATCCCTTTGGGTGCAATCAGCCTGCAGGAACCTGGGTGACAGATTTCAAATGGGAAAATGGAGCTTAGGGCGCTTTTATAAAACACCGTTTGAATTATATCCTGGTTTGATGACAAAGATAACCAATCAGACATTTAGTTTAATTCAGCTGTTTAATTAAGATGTTATACTTGGCACTGTAGGGAGTTTACTGCGTAAATATTGCCCAGTTTGATGCATGGAATTGGCTTTTCTCAATCAGGCAGCGAGGTGGTATGAGCCCAAGGGAATTTGGGTAGGTGGCTGGTGAAGAGGACGTCAGTGATTTGGAATATCTGCCAGGGTTTTAGTCCTGATTGTGTGCACAATTCTTTTGGATGAGTCACAATGCTGGGTGAGGATTTCAGAAACAAATGTGAGACTCGCCATTCATTTAGAACTGGAAAATTTGGATCAGGTGTAGCACCAAAATAGATCCGAGGTATCAGCAGATTTTCCAGATTTTATCCAGCAGCAAGACAGCACAGTGGTTAGAACTATGGCTTCACAGTGCCAGGGTCCCAGGTTCAATTCCCGGCTTGGGTCACTGTCTGTGTGGAGTCTGCACGTTCTCTCGGTGTCTGCGTGGGTTTCCTCTGGGTGCTCCGGTTTCCTCCCACAAGTCCCGAAAGACGTGCTTGTTAGGTGAATTAGACATCTGAATTCTCCTTCTGTGTATCCGAACAGGTGCCAAATGTGGTGACTAGGGGATTTTCACAGAATCTTTATTGCAGTGTTAATGTAAGCCTACTTGTGACAATAAAGATTATTATATTACATTAAACACTTCTAAACTGTTCTTTAGTCATTGGACGTTGGCGATAAGTATTTTCAATAATGGCTGTTTTAATGTCCTCTCAGTGGCTGGCTCCTAATGCTAGATTTTGAACCTGCCATTGTACAGAAACACCTAAAATCATATAGTACAGCAGAGGTCATTGGTCTGTCATACCTGCGGCCTACTTTAAAAATGCTAATTAGTTAGTCCCACTCCCCTGTTCGTTCCCCATAGAATTGCAGTTTATACCTGAAAGGAAAAATATCCAATTCCATTCTGATGGTTGGTATTTAATCTGCTTCCACCACCATTGCAGTCAATGCATTCAAGATTGTAACTGATCTCCCACCTAGTTAATAAAAAAAAAATAGTATTTTTATCACTGGAATCTAATTGGCTTCTTGCCCATGCAGTAGATGTGATTTTTAGGTGTGGCTTTCAATTAACTGAGTCTGCATGTTAGACAGTGATTTACATAGCATACTACCCCAAAACATAATAGATTATTGTGCCACCTATAAAGGAAATGTACAATGTTCAATTTCGCAACTAAACCCCCCCCCCCCCCCCAGTAAATATTGCAAGTGGATCAACCCGAGTGATCAATTTCTTCTCTCGGCTAGTGTCACCAATTTTAGCACTCTTACTAAAGCCCTGACTGAGATCAGCTAATTCAGCACACAACAGGAATCAAACCTGCGACCTTCTGAACTGTACGGTTAAAAACTATAATATCTGGTGCATTCACCAATGTCAGTATGTGTATATCTGTACCCGTCTCCAGAAGTAATAAAATGTGGCTTGGGTGGGGGCAGCTTTCTGACAGGCTTGCACTAAGCAAATAGAATCAAGCCATAAATTGTTCTCGCTGTAGCGGAGCTATGAAAGATTAATCTGTGGGGGCTTGGAATGGCTTTTCTGAACCAAAATAAATAGTCAGGTTTTCACTTACTGCATCCAAAGATTACTCGAGTTGAAATGTGCTATACATTTACCGTGGTTTCAGAGTTGTGTTTTTGTTTGAAGTTCTTGTTCACAATTACCGCTCAATCCATCCAGTCAGCGGTGTGTTTTGTGGCAGTGTCTGAAATTATTCCTGTCATTTTACACTTTTTCTTCATTTCAGTCTATCTGTGACATTGATGCAAGTTGAATGCCGATCCACTGGTGTTATCTAGGCAGGCTGTTCCACTGTGGGCTGGGGGTAGGACTCATACCCACAACCCAATCAGGTTCTCATCCGCTGCCATTTGGATAAGTCTGTCAGTGGACCTTGTGGAGTCATAGTGGGCTGAATAATGACCTCCTGTGCTGTATCATACTATGATTTTATTAGCATGATACATACTGGCTTTTAGTGTGGTATGTTTTCCCTGCCAAGATCCCCTATCATGCCAAGTGAGAATATTATTTAACAACTAAACAGATTTGCGTATTATTGCAGCAGAGATGAAGATTTCCACGCCTAACCAGTTTTATCCCAAATGTACTTCAGTTATCTCAACTGCTAATTTCCTCGGCCCAACCATCTGCTGCTTCATCAATGACCTTCCTTCCATCATAAAGTCAGAAGTGGGTATGTTCGCTGATGATTGTACAACATTCAGCGCCATTTGTGACTCAGATGTTGAATCAGTCCACATCCAAATGCAGGAAGATCAGGACAAAAATCGTGCTTGAACTGTGGCAAGTAACATTTGCACCACACAAGTGCCAGGCCTCTCCATCTCCAACAAGGGAGAATTTAACCATCGCCACTTGCTATTTAATGGCATTATCATCGCTGAATCCCCCACTATCAACATCTATTGACCAGAAACTGAATTGAACATATAAAGGTGTCAGGTCAGAGACTGGGAATCCTGTGGCACTTAACTTGCCTCATGACTCCATGAAGCCTGTTGACCATCTACTAGGCACAAATCAGGGGCGGGATTCTTCCCCTACCCAGCGGGGTGGGGGGTCCCGGTATAGCGGAGTGGCGCCAACCACTCCGGCGTCTTGCCTCCCCAAAGGTGCGGAATTCTCGGCACCTTTAGGGGCCAAGCCCTCACATTGAGGGGCTAGGCCAGCGCCGGAGTGACTGGCGCCAAAACCAGCAACAACGGCCTTTGACGCCCGGCGCCGGGGCTGGCTCGCGCTGCCGATCCCCCTGCCACCAGAGGTGGTTCAAACCACGGCGGTGGGAGAGGCCTCTCAGCGGCGGGACTTTGGCCTATCGCGGGCCTGAGAATCGCCGCAGGGGGCTTGCCGATCGGCATGGAGGGCACGCCGATCGGGGGGGCGTGATTTCCGCCCCCGCCAATTCCCGGGTGGCGGAGAATTTCTGCCACGGTGGGGGCGGGATTATCGGCGGCCCCGGGTGATTCTCCGACCCTGCGGGGTGTCGGAGAGTTTCGCCCCAGGAGTGTGATGGCTTACACTCCACTTGACTGCATGAGTGTAGCTCCAAACACACTGATTAAGCTCAACACCATCCAGGACAAAGCAGTCCACTTGATTGGCACCCATTCACAAACAATCACTCCTTCTATCATTGATGCACAGTAGCAGCAGTGTGTGCCATCTACAAGATGCACTACAGAAACTTGCCACAGCACTTTCCACACCCATGGCCATTTAGAAGGACAAGGGCAAAACAGTTGGGAATGCAACCTCTTGGATGTTCCCCTCCAAGCCACTCACCACCCTGACTTGGAAATAAATCACTGCTTGTTCACTGACGCTGGGTCAAAATTGTGGAAGTCCCTCCCTAACATCGCCGTAAGTGTACTTATGCCATATGGACGGCAGCAGTTCAAGACAACCGTTCACCACCACGTCTAGGGCAATTGGGGATGGGCATAAATGCTGGCTTAGCCAGCGACACCCAAATCCCATGCATGAATTTAAAGAACAATTAATCGAAATTAAAAAGCTACTAAAAAAGCTATAAAGAAGAGTAAGATAGAGTACGAGAGTAAACTTGCTCAGAATATAAAAACAGACAATAAAAGTTCCTACAAATATATAAAACAAAAAAGAAAATGAAATGAAAATCGCTTATTGTCACGAGTAGGCTTTAATGAAGGTACTGTGAAAAGCCCCCTAGTCGCCACATTCCGGCGCCTGTCCAGGGAAGCTGGTATGGGAGAGTGGCTAAGGTAAATATTGGTCCTTTAGAGGATGAGAAGGGAGTTTTAATAATGGGAGATAAGGAAATGGCTGAGGAACTGAACAGGTTTTTTGGGTCGGTCTTCACAGTGGAAGACACAAATAACATGCCAGTGACTGATAGAAATGAGGCTATGACAGGTGAGGACCTTGAGAGGATTGTTATCACTAAGGAGGTAGTGATGGGCAAGCTAATGGGGCTAAAGGTAGACAAGTCTCCTGGCCCTGATGGAATGCATCCCAGAGTGCTAAAAGAGATGGCTAGGGAAATTGCAGATGCACTAGTGATGATTTACCAAAATTCACTAGACTCTGGGGTGGTCCTGGTGGTTTGGAAATTTGCAAATGTGACACCACTGTTTAAAAAAGGAGGTAGGCAGAGAGCGGGTAATTATAGGCCAGTGAGCTTAACTTCGGTAGTAGGGAAGATGCTGGAATCTATCATCAAGGAAGAAATAGCGAGGCATCTGGATAGAAATTGTCCCATTGGGCAGACACAGCATGGGTTCGTAAAGGGCAGGTCGTGCCAAACTAATTTAGTGGAATTTTTTGAGGACATTACCAGTGCAGTAGATAACGGGGAGCCAATGGATGTGGTATATCTGGATTTCCAGAAAGCCTTTGACAGGGTGCCACACAAAAGGTTGCTGCATAAGACAAAGTTGCATGGCATTAAGGGTAAAGTAGTAGCATGGATAGAGGATTGGTTAATTAATAGAAAGCAAAGAGTGGGGATAAATGGGTGTTTCTCTAATTGGCAATCAGTAGCTAGTGGTGTCCCTCAGGGATCCGTGTTGGGCCCACAATTGTTCACAATTTACATAGATGATTTGGAGTTGGGGACCAAGGACAATGTGTCCAAGTTTGCAGATGACACTAAGATGAGTGGTAAAGTAAAAAGTGCAGAGGATACTGGAAGTCTGCAGAGGGATTTGGATCGGTTAAGTGAATGGGCTAGGGTCTGGCAGATGGAATACAATGTTGAAAAATGTGAGGTTATCCATTTTGGTAGGAATAACAGCAAACGGGATTATTATTTAAATGATAAAATATTAAAGCATGCTGCTGTGCAGAGAGACCTGGGTGTGCTCGTGCATGAGTCTCAAAGTTGGTTTACAGGTGCAACCAGGATTAGGAAAGCAAATGGAATTTTGTCCTTCATTGCTAGAGGGATGGAGTTTAAGACTAGGGAAGTTATGCTGCAATTGTATAAGGTGTTAGTGAGGCCACACCTGCAGTATTGTGTTCAGTTTTGGTCTCTTGCCTGAGAAAGGACATACTGGCATTGGAGAGTGTGCAGAGGAGATTCACGAGGTTAATCCCAGAGCTGAAGGGGTTGGATTACAAGGAGAGGTTGAGTAGACTGGGACTGTACTCGTTGGAATTTAGAAGGATGAGGGGGGATCTTATAGAAACATATAAAATTATGAAGGGAATAGATAGGATAGATGCGGGCAGGTTGTTTCCAATGGCAGGTGAAAGCAGAACTAGGGAGCAAAGCCTCAAAATAAGGGGAAGTAGATTTAGGACTGAGTTTAGGAGGAACTTCTTCACCAAAGGGTTGTGAATCTATGGAATTCTTTGCCCAGTGAAACAGTAGAGGCTCCTTCAGTAAATGTTTTTAAGATAAAGATAGATAGTTTTTTGAAGAATAAAGGGATTAAGGATTATGGTGTTCGGGCCGGAGAGTGGAGCTGAGTCCACAAAAGATCAGCCATGATCTCATTGAATGGTGGAGCAGGCTCGAGGGGCCAGATGGCCTACTCCTGCTAGTTCTTATGTTCTTATGAAATGTATGACATTGACTGTAGCAATAATTTTGGTCATTTGAAAAATGTTTTGTGACAAACTGGGCAGATGTTCCAAAATGTGTAATCTTTGTATGAATTGTAGATGCTACAAAGTTTTGAGAGTTGTATCCTATTACTCGACTGATTAGAAAGAAATTGTGTCCTAATGTAACAAAAGAGATATGTTCCCAAACTGCAATTAAGTTCTCCATTCTACCTATTAAAATGAATTTTAGCTTATACATGCATTGGGGCAGTTGATGTGACTTATGGAGCTACCCAGTGTCTCATGCTAATGATGTGTACAAGATTTAATCCATATTAATCAAGGGATAAATTCTTAAGTAGTGTTACTTTGTCCTCTATAAAGTTTATGCTTTGCAGAATGAGGCAGTGGCGTAGTGGTATTGTCACTGAACTAGTAATCCAGAGACCCAGAGAGCTTTGTGGTCCTGGGTCCGAATCACGCCATGGCAGGTGGTGAAGTCTGAATTCCATTAAAAACAATCTGGAATTAAAAGTCTAATGATGACCATGAAACCATTGCCGATTATTGTAAAAACCCATCTGGTTCATTAATGTCCTTTTAAAAAGGCAGGTTTTCCCATTGTTCTGATGAACAGGTACTATGAATAGATGAAGTAAATTTCTGATTTTATATTTTTCGTTCTTGTGTTACAGGCTGCATACTGCTCAACGTGCAATAAAACAGACTCAGGTAACCGTTCAGAAAGTAGGCAAGGAAATAGAGGAGAAATTGAGACTAACTGCATCTACTACAAAAATGGTAAGACAAGTATCATGTATGTCTTAAATATCCATTTTTGAACTTGAGCTGTGAACATTTTTGATATGTGAGCAGAAAACCCATGCAGATATTGGGCCTGAATTTCCACTGAGTGGCAAACTGTTGATTTGCCACTCTGCTTCTAACTTCCGACCTCGAAATACACACACTTCTTTCTCAACTGATCTTCTGATTCAGGCCAACCAAGAACTGCATAATGCAGCATGCTCCTGAAGCCAGTCATTTTCTCAACTTAACAGAATTACCTGCTATTTAATTTGATCTATGTGGCAAATGAATTCCTGCAGTTTGTATGGGATGGCTTTTTAGACCAGTACATCAAGGAACCAATGAGGCAGCATTCTATCCTAGATTTAATGTTCTGCAATGAGCAAGGGGTTAATTAATAAACTTGTTGTGAAGTAATCTGATCCAAAACTAGGGTCCTGAATCTGAACAAAAGAAACTACGACGGTATGAGGCATGAATTGACTAAGAGGGGAGGAGATCCAATTGAAATGTATAATATTCTGATGGGGCTCAACAGACTGGATGTTGTTTCCTCTGACTTGGGTGCCTAAACAAGGGGTCGCTAACTCAGGATATGGGGTAGGCCTTTGAGGACTAAGATGAGAGATTTCTTCACTCAGTGGTGAACCTGTGGAATTCTCTACCAAAGAAGGCTGTGGAGGCCAAGTCACTGAATATATTTAAGAAGGAAATACATTTCTAGAATCTAAAGGCACAAAGGGGTATGGGGAGAGCGCAGGAGTATAACATTGAGATAGAGTAACAGTCATGATCTGATTAAATGGCACAGCAGGCTTGAAGGGCTGAATGGCCTACTCCATTTTTTATGTTTCTATGATAGATTAGGGAACTTCATTAAAAAGCATGATGGTGGATAGGCAATAGATAATATTTAAGGAACAAATGTATGCATTGAGGCAGTTATTGATTCATTTTGGCACAAAACAAATCGGGAAAAGCGGTCCAACCAGGGCGAACAAAATAAATTAGTATAGTATTAGATCCAAAGAGGAATTGTATAAAGTTGCTAGAAAAAGTAGCAAGCTTGAGGATTGGAAACGTTTTAACATAAAGTAAGACGAAGGGATTGATTAAGAGGAGAAAAAGTAGCGTATGAAAATAAACTTGCAAGGAACATAAAAGCGGACTGTAAAAGTTTCTATACGTATGTAAAACAAAAAAGATTAATGAAGGCATGCAGGTCCCTAGCAGTCCAAAACAGGAGAACCTATATGGAGAACAAGGAAATGGCAGAGCAATTTAATGATTATTATAGTTTTGTCTGAACAGAGGAAGACACAATTAACTTCCCAGAAATGGCAGGGAACCAAGGGTATCATGAGAAGGAGGAATTGAAAGAAATTAATATTAGTTAAAAACATTAGTGCTGGAGAAATTAATGGGGCCGGAAACCATTAACTAAGGGCTGATGATCTACATCCAAGGATACTAAAGGAGGTGGTCATTGAAATAGTCAATGCATTGGTTATTATCTTCGAAAATTCTGTGGATTCTGGAACAGTGCCAGCAGTTTTGAGGACAGCAAATGTAGCCCCACTATTTAAAAAAAGAGGGAGATAGAAAAGAGGGAATTACAAACTGGGTAGCCTAACATCAATAGTAGGGAAAATGCTAAAGTATTATAAAGGACCCTTAGAAAATACCAATGGGATCGTCCCGAAGGTGATAAGTAAAGATCAGACTGAATTCGTGAGAGGGAGGCAGCTCTTTTCAAACGTTAGAAGGTATTGAACGTTGTTATGGCACCGGCGGAGGGGAAGGAAACAGAGGTGGTTGTGGCATTGGATGCTGAGAAGGCATTTGACTGGGTAGAATGGGGGTACTTGATGGCAGTTCTGGAGCGGTTTGAGATTGGACCAAGATTTGTGATCTGGGTAAAGCTACTATATAAGGAGCCGAGGGCGAGTGTCCACACAAACAACATCAGCTTGTGATACTTTTCTCTCCACCATGGGACTAGGCAGGATGTCCTGTTTTCCCCACCCCCCCCGAACAAAGAACAAAGAAAAATTACAGCACAGGAACAGGCTCTTCGGCCCTCCAAGCCTGCGCCGATCCAGATCCTCTATCTAAAACTGTCACCTATTTTCTAAGGATCTGTATCCTTCTGCTTCCTGACCATTCATGTATCTGTCTAGATACATCTTAAATGACGCTATCGTGCCCGCCTCTACCACCTCTGCTGGCAATGCATTCCAGGCACTCACCACCCTCTGTGTAAAGAACTTTTCACGCATATCTGCCTTAAACTTTTCCCCTCTCACCTTGAACTCGTAACCCCTAGTAATTGAGTCCCCCACTCTGGGGGACAAAGCTTCTTGCTATCCCCCCTGTCTATACATCTCATGATTTTTTAGACCTCAATGAGGTCCCCCCTCAACCTCAGTCTTTCTAATGACAATACTCCTAATCTACTCAACCTCTCTTCATAGCTAGCGCCCTTAATACCAGGCAACATCCTGGTGAACCTCCTCTGCACCTTCTCCAAAGCATCCACATCCTTTTGGTAATGTGGCGACCAGAACTGTACGCAGTAAAGCTGTTTGCACTCGCGATTGCGCCGTTGGCCATCGCATTGAGAAGTTCAGGAGCATGGAAAGGAATAGTGCGTTTGGGGGGGGGGGGGGGACCCACTTTAGGTACCTGCGGGTGCAGGTTGCCCGGGAGTGGGGGGGTCTCCGCAGGTACAAGTTCGGTGGGTAGAGTGAAAGCTGAACTGGAAAGGTGGGATGGTCTCCCTCTGTCACTGGCGGGTTGGGTTACAGGCGGTTAAAATGAATGTGTTGTCGCGATTTCTGTTTATTTTTCAATGCCTGCCGGTTTTCCTGCCAAAGGCTTTTTTCAGAGAGATTGAGGGAAGGATTACTTTGTTCATATGGGGAGGGAAGGTGGTAAGAGTTAGAAAGTTGAGCTGGTTTAGCTCAGTGGGCAAGACAGCTGGTTTGTGTTGCAGAACCAGGCCAGCAGCGGGTTCAATTCCCGTACCAGCTGAGAATTCTGAATTCTCCCTCTGTGTACCCGAACAGGTGCCGGAATGTGGCGACTAGGGGCTTTTCACAGTAAATTGCAGTGTTAATGTAAACCTAAAGGTTCGGCACAACCTCGTGGGCCGATGGGTCTGTTCTATGCTGTATTTTTCTGTGTTCTATGTACTTGTGACAATAAAGATTTTTTTAAAAAGGTGCTGCTACAGAGGGGAAGACAGGCAGGGGGTTTGGGTCTTCCGAACCTGATGTATTATTACTGGGCGGCGAATGTGGAGAAGGTGCGGAGCTGGGTCAGAGGGGTTGATTCCCAGTGGGCCAGAATGGAGGAGAGTTTGCAAGGGGTCAGGATTGAAAGCACTAGCAACAGCGCCGCTTCCCATGTCCCCGGGGAAGTACTCAGGGAGGTTTGCAGGATTGAAGGAGCTGGAAGCGAAGTATCGGCTGGAGCAGGGGGAAATGTTTAAATGTATGTAGGTTTGAGATTTTGCCAGAAAGGAGATACAGAGCTTCCCGGTGGAGCTGGCCTCCACATTGCTGGAGGAAGTGCTGATGACAGGGGACTGGAGAAGGGGGTAGTGCCGACAGTTTACATAGCTATTTTGGAGGAGGAGAAGGCACCACTGGAAGGGATCAAAGCAAAGTGGGAGGAAGAGTTGGGAGAGGATATGGAGGAGGGGTTCTGGTGTGAGGTGCACTGGAGAGTGAATGCCTCCACCTCGTGTGCGAGGTTGGGGCTGATACAGCTGAAGGTGGTATACAGAGCATACCTCACGAGGGTGAGGATGAGCTGATTCTTTGAAGGAGTAGAAGATATATGTGAACGGGGGGGGGGGGGCGCTAATCACGTTCATGTGTTTTGGTCCTGTCCAAAGCTAGAGGATTACTGGAAGGAGGTTTTTAGGGTAATTTCTAAAGTGGAGCACGTGAAACTGGACCCAGGCCCTCGGGAGGCCAGATTCAGGGTGTCAGACCAGCCAGGGTTGGAAACGGGTGCGGAGGCAGATGTTGTAGCCTTCGCCTCGTTGATCACCCGAAGGCGGATCCTGATAGGTTGGAGAGCAACCTCTCCACACTGTGGTCTGGCGTGACGGGGACACCTGTTGGAATTCTTGACTCTGGAGAAGGTTAAGTTTGAACTGAGAGGAAGGATGGAGGGGTTCTACAGTTCATGGGCATTATTCATTGTGCACTTTCAAGAACTGGATAACGTTGAACATTAGTTGGGGCGGGTGGGTGGAAGGGTTGGGGGGTGGGAGGCTGTGTGTGTTAATGGTGACTATGGGTGATCCCTAATTCCTTTTTTTCATTTGTTTGTGTGAACATGTGGGCTAATGTTTGGGGTGGGCTAATGTTTGGGGTTTGGTGGGAGGATGGGATCGTTATTGATATGGGGATTGATATATTTGTTTCTGATTATTGTTTATTGTTGGTGGGTGTAAATTTGGGAGAAAATGTGAAAAAGGAGAATAAAAAATATTTAAAAAAAAAAGAAAATACCAATGGGATTGTACAAAGTCTTCATGGATTAATGAAAGGGAAATCATGTTTGACAGGCTTACTGGAGTGTTTTGACAACATAACTGGCAGAATAAATGAGGATAATCCAGTGGATGTGTGTATTTGGATGTTTAGAAACCTTTTGATAAAGTCCCACATAAGAGGGTATTGTGCAAAATTAAAGGACATCGGATTGGTGATAATATATTTGCATGGATTGAGAATTGGTTAGCAGACAGGAAAACAAGTGGGAATATATGGGCTCGGCCTGGCAGGCAGCGACTAGTTGGGTGCCACAGGGATCAGCGCTTGGGGTCCCAGCTATTCACAATAGCTTTCAATAATTTGGATGAGGGAATTTGGGAGGAGTATAAACTAATTTGGCAAGAGGAGGGGACGCAGACTGTTAACAGAAAAGGGACACATCATAATGCAGTAAAGCAAACACATCAGGGTGAGTGCAGGTGTATTAAGTGTTGAAGGGAGTAAGGCAAGGCTGGATGGATAGCCTCTACTGTCAGGAACATTGCAGGAAAAACGGATGAGTTGAGGGCGAGGATTGACACGTGGAATTGTCATTAAGTAGCCATCATAGAGACTTTGTTGAGGGAAGGGCAGGATTGGCAGCTCAACATTCCGGGACATCGAATCTTCAAGGGATGGGGTAAAAGAGGAGGACGCATTGCATTATTAATTAAGGAGTCAGTTATTGCAGTAAGGAGAGATGATACCTTGGAGGGGGCATCGAATGAAGCTTTGTGGATAAAGCTTAGGAATAAAAAAGGGGCAGCCACATTTCTAGGTTGTTCATTATATACGCCCAAATAGTCTGGGAAATTGGGGAACAAATATGTGCACAATTCACAGAAATGTGTAAAAATAATAATAGGGTAATTATATCAGTGATTTCAACTTTCCCGACATTAATTTGGATAGTCAAAGTGTGAAGTGCTCAGATGGAGTGCATTTCTTAAAATGTACACAGGAGAAACTTTTTGGTCAATGTACAAAGACTCCAACAAGGACGGCATAATGCTGGACCAAATTCTGGGAAATGAAATCGGACTGGTAGTTGAGTTGATGGTGGTGGAGCATTTAGTGATCGTGACAATTTAAGCTTGTTGTGGACTAAGAAATGGACACGTTGGGGGAAAAAAGTTTTGTATTGGGGAAAGTGGATTTT
The DNA here is from genome assembly GCF_902713615.1 of Scyliorhinus canicula. Taxonomy (NCBI): domain Eukaryota; kingdom Metazoa; phylum Chordata; class Chondrichthyes; order Carcharhiniformes; family Scyliorhinidae; genus Scyliorhinus; species Scyliorhinus canicula. Next base: position 8,882,209 of record NC_052159.1, read on the forward strand.
AGTAAAATAAGAGAGCATTAGACAGGAATTATTTAGATTGGTGTTGCTGTTGGAGGATAAATCAACATCGGACATGTGGGAGTCTTTCGAGCAACAGTTGATTAGGATTCTGGAAAGTCAGGTTCTTGAGAGAACAAAGGATAAGTATGGGAAGTTTAGGGAGCCTTGGATAATGAGAGATTTTGTGAACCTCGTCAAAAAGAAAAAGAAAACTTTTATGTGGTCTAGAAGGGTGGGAACACTCAACCCTTGAGTATAAAGAAAGTAGGAAGATACTTAAGCGGGAAATTAGGAGGGCTATGAGGAGTCATGAAAAGTCTTTAGCAAGTAGGATTAAGGTGAATTCCAAAGCTTTTTATTAATATGTAAAAAGCAAGAGGGTGGACAGGAAAAGGATTGGACCATTTAAGGACTGGGTTGGGGCGTTGATGGTTGATGGGTTGGGGGGGGGGGGAATCTGTGTTGAACCAGAGGAAATGGGGCGAGGTACTAAATGAGTACTTTGCATCAGTGTTCACCAAAGAAAAGGACTTTGTGGAAGCTGATTCTTGGGTAGGGTATGTGGTTAGTCTGGGTCATGTTGACATCAAAAAGGAGGACGTATTGGGTGTTTTAAAAGACATTAAGATATATACGCCTCCTGGGCATGATGGGATTTAGCCAGAACACTGAGGGAAGCAAGGGAGGAAATTGCTGGAGCCTTAACTGACATCTTTATATCTTTGGCTACAGGTGAGATCACAGAGGACTGGAGAATAGCTCATGTGGTACTGCTGTTTTAAGAAAGGTAGCACCAGAATAATCCAGGAAAATATAGACCGGTGAGCCTCGCGTCTATAGTAGGTAAATTATATAGTAGGTAGCTACAGGATTTATACCCATTTGGAAACAAATGGACTCATCAGCGATAGACAGCATGGTTTTGTGAAGGAGAGGTTGTGCCTCACTAATTTGATCGAGTTTTTTGAGGAGGTGACCAAGGTGATTCATGAGGGGAGGGCGGTGGATGTTGTTTACATGGACTTTAGTAAAGCCTTTGACAAGGTGCATCATGGCAGACTGGTACAAAAGGTGAAGTCACACGGGATCAGAGGTGAGGTGGTAAGATGAATACAGAACTGGCTTGGTCACAGAAGGCAAAGGATGGCAGTAGGAAGGGTGTTTTTCTGAATGGAAGGTTGTGACTATTGGTGTTCCGCAGGGACACATGGTGCACATAAATGATTTGGAGAAAAATGTAGTTGGTCTGGTTATTAAGTTCGTGGATGACACCATGGTTGGTGGAGTGGCAAATAGTGTTGAGGATTGTCAAAGGATGCAGCAGGACATAGATTAAGGACATAGATAGGTTGGAGACTTGGGCAAAGAAATGGCAAATGGATTTAATCCGGACAAATGTGAGGTAATGCATTTTGGCATGTCTAACAAAGGGGAAATATACAATAAATGGCATAAGCTTTGGAATATAGAAAGTCAGAGATCTGTGCATACAGGTCCACAGATCTTTGAAAGTGACGACACAAGTGGACAAGCTAGTCAAGAAAGCATATGGAATGCTTGCCTTCATTGGATGGTGCATCAAGTATAAAAAGTGGCAAGTCATGCTACAGTTGTCTCGAACCTTAGTAAGGCCGCACTTGGAATATTGCACACAATTCTGGTTGCCACACTACCAGAAGGATGTGGAGGCTTTGGAGAGGGTGCACTGGAAGTTTACCAGATGTTGCCTGGTCTAGAGGGTGTTAGCTATGTGTAGAGGCTGATTAGACATGGACTGCTTTCATTAGAAAGACAGAGGTTGAGGGGTGACGTGATAGAGGTCAAGAAGATTTAGGTGCATAGATAGAGTGGATTGGCAGGCACTCTTTCCCAGGTTGGAGGGGTCAGTCACTAGGGGCACAGGTTTAAGGTCCGTGGGGCAAAGTTTAGAGAAGATGTGCGAGGCAGTTTTTTTTTTAACACAGAGGGTGGAGTACTCAGAATGCGCTGCCATGGGAGGTTGTGGAAGCAGATACACTAACGGTGTTCAAACGGCATCTCGACAAATACATGGGGAGGATGGATATAGAGGGATACGGCAGTAAGAAGTGCTGAGGGTGTAATCAAGACCGGTACAGGCTTGGAGAACCGATGGGCCTGTTCCTGTGCTGTTGTTCTTTGTAGACTGGGAACAGCTACTTGTGGTGAAATCTACAGAAGAGCAGTGAGGGATGTTCAAATAGAAAATGGGGAGGGTACAGGAACAACATGTTCCCTCTAGGGTTATAGAAAGAAGTAACAAGCCCAGAGAGCCATTCATGACCAGAGATATTCAGGATATGATGAGAAGGAAATGATAGGCTTTTAGAAGGTACAAAGGGAGCATGGTGGCATGGCACAGCGGCTAGCACTGCTGCCTTATCGCACCAGGGACCCAGGTTCAATTCCGGCACTCCGGTGGCTGTGTGGAGTTTGCACTTTCTCCCCTTGCCTGAGTGGTTTCCTCTAGGTGCTCTGGTTTCCTCCCACAAGTCCCGAAAGACGTGCTTGTTGGTGAATTGGAAATTCTGAATTTTCCCTCGGTGTACCCGAACAGAGTGTGCTGACAAGTGGTTTTCACAGGACCTTCATTGCAGTGTTAATGTAAGCCTAATTGTGACAACAATAATGATTATTATGTGGTTCCATTATTTAAGAAGGGCTGGAGAGATGAGCCAAGGAACTATAGGCCAGTGAGTCTCACGTCAGTGGTGGGGAAACTATTGGAGAAAATTCTGAGAGAATCTATCTCCAATTGGAGAGGCAAAGTTTGATCAGAGATGGTCAGCATGGCTTTGTCAGTCGGAGGTCAGGCGTGTGCGCGCGCGCGTGCGACCATGACTGTTGGCCTTGAAAATTGCCCAGAAAAATGCCCAGTCTATCTCCGATTATTCTGAAAGGGCAAGGTACAGGCTTTTCACAGTTACTTCATTTAAAGCCTACTTGTCACAATAAGCGATTTTCATTTTCATCTCAAAAATTTGAGTAACTGGTTAAGCTAGCTGTTTCACACTGCTACTATGCAGTTGCAACACGAGTAGTATTGGCCACTAACGGGATGTTACCATTATGCCATTGTATCTCATAAAAATGAGTGAGGAATATGAATTTCAGTGCCAGTTTGGTGCTTGTTATGTAGGTGTATGTCCCATAGATAAGCAAATCATCGAAAACAGCATGTCCCTTCCACTGTTCAGAATAGCCACAGTACAAACCATATCCAATCTGCCCATGCTTGCAAAACTCAAAACAATGTTCAACGTTAGATGCGATTCTGCAATTGTCCAGCATTAGCAAATCATCCTGTATGTTAAAAATTACGCTGACTACCAATTTAAGGTTCGTCGATGTCACAGTGTGGTGAGTTTTCATGTACTGGAAGCTACATATATTAATACACAGGGCCCTGTCCTTGGCAGAAAGAAAGAACAATACACACACTGCCTATTTGAGCTAAACAAAATAAGTTGGCTGATTCCGTCCTCAGGGCAATACCTTGACCAATTTGAGTCATGCTGCCTGATTTAAATTTAAAATCATACTTGACGGTTAATTTTCAGTCGTCATCAACTGGTGTATTCTCCACGGAAATACCTCAACCAATGAGTCCACTTCCCAACCAATCAGAACCTTTTGCTCATACATATAAATTGTTAATCCTTATATCGGGATTCTTATGAATTGTCCTCGAGTGCAAGATGAAAACCTGCGGCAAAATGTCTCTTTAAACGATATTATTCCTCTCTTCTGTCTGCCCATGGTCTATCAGGGGACCTTGGGATGGGAAGTTCATCAAAAGTAACAAAGTACATTTTTAAAAGCATTTTGTCCCTTTGATTAAAATTCCTTGAATTGAGCAGTGAACAGAATTGCATACTAAGGAACCTGGTTGAGGAGATGGTACTGGACAAGACTTTGAGGATCAGAGCAAAATGCTGCAGATGTTGGAAATCTGAAATAAAAGCAGAAAATGCAGGATTGGATTGGATTGGATTTGTTTATTGTCACGTGTACCGAGGTTCAGTGAAAAGTATTTTTCTGCAAGCAGCTCAACAGATCATTCAGTACATGGAAGAAAAGGGAATTAAACAAAATTCAAGAAAATACATGAGAATACATAATAGGGCAACACGAGATATACACAAGATACACTCGGGTCAGACAGCATCAGTGGAGAGAGAAAAACAGTTAACGTTTTGAGTCCATACGACGTTAACAGAACTGTTCTGTAAAAGTTTCCTCTATCGAAATGTTAACTCTGTTTCTCTCCCAAGTGCTTCGGACCTTTTTTAAAACCGTGCAGGAGGTGGCCATTTGGCCCATCGGGTCTGCACTAACCCTTTGAAAGAGCGCTCGACCTGGGCTCACTCCTTCACCCTATCCCCATAACACCAGGCATTGATTGTGGCCAATCCACCTAACCTGTGCATCTTTGAACTGTGGGCGGAAACTGGAACACCTGGAGGAAACCCACACAAAGGCAGGAAGAATGTGCACACTCCATACCTGAGGCTGAAATTGAACCTGGGTCCCAACGATGCTAACCACTGTGCCACCAGTGGCATAGTGGTTACCATTGCTGCCTCAGCGGCAGGGACCCAGGTTCGATTTGTATGGGGTTTGCACATTTTCCCTGTGCTGTAGAAAACTTGAATATATTCATCATTAGCACTAAATCAGCAAGATCAATGGGTCAGTTCCCACCATCACCTTGATGGCAAAATTCATGGAGATGAAATTACTTTCAGTTTGAGTAACTATCTTTCTGTACAGAATGTGCATTTTCTGGAAACTATTAAAAAATAATGTGTATATTCAGTGAACTAACTTGACCATTTTGTAATTGTTTCTGATGCCAGTGTTATTTCTTAGTGCCTCCTTTGTGGATGTCACATCTGTGCTGGAATATATCCATCATTTTGCATATTTCAGCCTTCTCGTGTGGTAACGCCCAACTCACTCTGGAGAGCTTTTAGCCTGTGCTAGATTCCGTCTGAGGACAGTCATTTAAAAGAATCATTGCCCAGAAATGTCATGTAGTTGATTATGTTATAGCCATTTATCTCGCAGCTTTCTGTCCAAATATATAAATCTATGGCATCCTTTCCAGCTGAGGTTACAGCTGCAGTTGTTCAGAACTACAGCAATCTTCATTCTCTCATTCCGTTTTCATGACTATTTTCTATTTTTGGTTAAATGTAGACATCTGTGAAAACATAACTGCTGTCAAATTCGGAGATCCCTTTTTTTAAAAAAAAAGTAAACTGCTGCAGTCAGTTGTGTAGCACCTCAGTAGTAAATTTTGATGGACAGTGCTGTTGACC